>NC_090356.1:8008219-8350719 GCF_035084215.1 Heptranchias perlo
TCTTTACCGAGGTTCGCTTCATGTGCGTTTGTTCTGAAAGCAGAGTCACGTCTTTTGACTGTTGCCAGATCTCTTCTTACCTTCAGTTCATTCTCTCTCTTTTTGACTACACGGTGAGGGTTCATTCTGGGAAGTTGTGGGATCACATGGCACTGTTGTGGGTTCTCTAAATGCCTTTTCCCATGTTTCTTCTTTGATTTCTTGCAGGGTTTAAATTTTTTTTGCAGGGTTTAAATTTTCAATGTCAACCTTCTTCTGCAGCCTCGTCCTCGTCCCCCAATGAGGAGATAGACTTCTTTCCAGGTCTTGGCAAACTCCAATTATACTCACTGCAATGGCTGGTAAGCAAAAAGATGACATTGAACACTTGCTATATTTGGTATAACAGAACACATCAATTAATGCATCAGTAGTCATTTCATTCTGCTTTGCCTCTGTGGTAGCGCTCTCACATCTGAGTCAGAAGGCTGTTGTTTCAAGCCCCACTCCAGAGCTTTGCTTGGCATTTCCCACAATAGGACAATTAAAATCAGCAACTCACAGTGCAGATGACTGTGGGCCCCACCACTCTGGTGTAGTACACTGTGGTTCCCCAACACACAATGGTCTAGAAATTCGGGCACTAAACGGTTTCCTAAGCCTCCAATATGGTGGCCAAAAAGCGCACGCTCATTACGACCAATAGTGTGCCGTTCACCATATTGGCGTAGGCACAAAAATAGGCATCCAGGGCCCATGCCTGAAGCCTCTTATTTGAATATGCAAAGAGCAACATTGCCCCCAGCCAATTCACGACCTTGACCAACTCCCCAGATTGCGATCTCAACCACCCCCCGATCACAGCCTCAACCTTCCCGATCGTGACATCTACTCCCCCAGTCGGATGGCAGGTTTCCTTCCCGAAAGGACAATAGTGAACCAGTTGGTTTTGTAACAACAATCTGATAGCTTCATTCTCACTTTTGCTTTTTATTTCCAGATTTTTTTTGAACTGCATTCAAATACTCAAACTGTCATTTGAACTCACGATCTCTGGATTATTAGTCCAATCCTCCAGATTACTAATCCAGTAACATAACCACATAATCTTTTTTGGCAGACGGGGCCTCGATTTAACATCTCATCCGAAAGACGGCACCTTCGACAGTGCAGTGCTCCCTCAGTACTGCACTGGGAGCGTCAGCCTGGATTTCGTGCTCGACTGTCTGGAGTGGGATTTGAACCCACAACCCTCTGACTCAGAGACAAGAGCTCTAACCACTGAGCCACGGCTGACACATACTTATTTGTAGGCACAAAAAATATATTGTACTGTTTGAAATTAATTCCGAAGCAACCAAAAAAAGTTGTGAAGAGTTTGAAATACGTTAAAAGACTAAGAATGATGATTTCACATGAATTACAGCCCAAGGTAATCAACAGTGGAGCGATTGAAGTCCAACAGATGAACACATTGAAGCTAACTCTGCATAAACTACTTAACACACTTGCTAATTAAACTGTCCCATCCACTCCCATAACACTTCAAAGTACTTACGGCAATCGCTGCTGGACAAATATATCAGAAGATATAGTACATGTTCTGCTCACAGTAGATATTTGTTTGGCAAATTGATGAGGATCGGTCATTTCCCCTGGCACTGTAAACAACTGCTGTTACCAGGCAACAGCTGCTGGGTAGCTAAAGGTAATTATAATTGCAGTAGCAGCTACTGAATACCTATCTAATCACAAATCTTTGTGAAGAAGATTAAAGAGGTCCTCAAAAGTTAAGTCATTTGAACGGTAAATGGTGATTCCACTTTATTCAGGAACTGGTGAGGGATCTCTTCTATCAAACAGATGTTATCTAATTATCTTTAATTGTCATATTTAAGTCTTCAAAAAGGAGTGGAAAAGCAGTTCTATTAGGAACTATTACAAACGTGGACCTAGATATTCGATGGCACCAATTTCCGTTTGTCAGGCGCAAAGTGGACACCCAAGCATCCAACATGGCGGGCGGGTATGCTCATTCCGAAAGTGCGCTGCCCGTCATAATGGATCGGTCTATTCCGTAGGCGGCCAGGGTGCACGGCAGACCTATTAAAATAGCCAATTAATATATTCAGAAAAGAGTCCTATCGCTTGCTGTAGGACGCCGTTCTGATACTGGGCTGCCCACCAGTGCCTGGCTCGCCACGTGATAAACTCGCCCAGCAACTCATGGTGCTTACAGGCAGAAAGGACATAGGAAACACAGGAACAGGAGTAGGCCATTCAGCCCCTCGAGCCTATTCCGCCATTCAATTAGATCATGGCTGATCTGCATCTTAACTCCATTTACCCGCCTTGGTTCCGTAACCCTTAATACCCTTGCCTAACAAAAATCCAACAATCTCAGTTTTGAACCCTTCAGCATTGCAAATTAAAGGGCTCATCCACTACCTACAGGTGAGTTGCTGGTTGGTCATTTAAGGCTGCTGGTTAACTTCTGGGTTTTCTTTGACCTGTTGTCTGACTCTAAAAATTTAATTCTGACTGCTGAGAAGAAGATTTTACTGTTGCCTCGAGGGCTTTCTGCCCCCTGTGGCGGGGGGGGGGGGACAGGATCTCCCTCTTTCTCTCCACCGCCTGGACCAGGGCCTCCAAAGCAGCACCAAAGAACCTGGAGGGTCTGATCCGCAAGTCTTGCGACCACTTCTGTGTTCAGAAGTGTTTCCCTGTTGTTTGCAGCCAGAGTGTACCTCCCCTTTAAGAGGTGCCGGCTGCCTTTAAGAGGTGGCATCAGACCAGACCTATTTCTGGCCCCACCCCCAAGCAGGAGTGCAGCCAATCAATAACACAGGCTGCACGCCCGATTCATTTTAATGAGGTGCCAGCACGAATTTAACGTGCTGCCCGGGACCCTGAACAAGCGTGCGCAGTGCGTGCCCCGTCCCCTGTGCGCCCCGCCCCGCCCTGACCCGCCCACTTCGCGCCCCGCCCTGCCCTGTCCACCTGTGCGCCCGCCCTCTTCCGCCCCGGCCCCAATGCACTCGTTTTCAGGCGAATTTCTCGGCCACTGATTTTTCAATGTAATTTCCTGCTAAGCAAACAGGGCAAACTCAGAATTAGCAATTTGGCAGATCGAGGGACCCAGCAACAACAACTTACATTTATAGAGCACCTTTAACGTAGGAAAACGTCCCAAGGCGCTTCACAGGAACGATTATCAAACAAAATTTAACTCTGAGACGCATAAGGAGATATTAGGACAGGTAGGTAGGTTTTAAGGAGCGTCTTAAAGGAGAAGAGAGATGTAGAGAGGCGGAGAGGTTTAGGGAGGGAATTCCAGAGCTTAGGACCCAAGCAGCTGAAGGCACGGCCGCCAATGGTGGAGTGATTAAAATCGGGGATGCACAAGGTGCCAGAATTGGAGGAGTGCAGAGATCTCAGTGGGTTGTAGGGCTGGAGGTGGTTACAGAGATAGGGAGAGGCAGGGCCATGGAGAGATTTGAAAACAAGGATGAGAATTTTAAAAGCAGACTATTGTTAGAGGATAAAAGCTCATCTCTGCCCTCCTCCCACCGATGGCTCAATTAGTTAAAAGCACTGCACACTGTGGAACTGAAGCATGCAGACCAGAAAGGTCCTTGCTTTGATCTCCAGTTTGTTCTGACTTAGCTGATTGCATTGGAGCTGCACTAAGGTACGCTGATTGGCTTTGATGCCGTCGGGCTAGGAAGAGGGAAAAAAATCACCCACGGTTTCTCACACCTGGTGCTTGTCCAGTAACCCCTGCAGGAAATACCTTGTCAGACTATCAGGTGAGGACAGGAGTAGACTTGGTTGAGGGATAAATATGGGCCAGGACACCAGGGAGAAGTTCCCCTGTTCTTCCTCAAATAGTGCCACGTGACTCTTTTACGTCCACCTGAGGGGGCAGACGGGCCCTCAGTTTAACATTTGATCCGAATGACAGATGATGGGCTGATGCTCAATCTCATCTCATCGCAGGATTTTGATGTAAGTACAGTAAGTCACTCGTACGTCTCTCTTGCAGTGTATGTTGCCAGCTGAACATCTGGCGATTGTTCCTACCATCCTCATTTTCTATGTAGTAAGGGTAATACTGATGGTGCAGAGGCTCGCTAGAAGCAAGCAGAGGTCAAGGGCACGGACGTCAAAGTGCTTCAGCCCTATCTCTGAACCATGCTCAGTTCTGATGTGGCTTTTCATCAGCGGCGAAGCCTCACAACATGACCTCAATGCTACACGTCATACTATTAGCTTTAATTGAGTGCTGATTAGCAATAAACGTACAGACATTAAGTGACATCTTTTAGGGGAATTTCCTTCAGCATTTTCACTGAGCAGAACCCAGGCTTCGCGTTACTCATCTCAACAGACTCTTCACATTTTTCACTACTCTGCCAAGTATTACCGAATATTCCTGTTCAAACTAGATTAGCTATATTATTGTATGCTAATTACAAAAAGGCCATCTCCAGAGCAATCAATTGCTTGTGGAATGAGAAAGATATCAAGTTCCTGTTTAAAACATTGATGGACCTTTATTTTACACTCGGAATGGCCACGGATTGCAGGTTAAATGTTGTATCCCTGGAGTTTTCTTTTAAAAGTAGGGTTAAATACAGCAACAAGGTTGCTGGAGCTTTAAGTAGGGTCTGTAAAATTTCTGTCACTGGCCCATTGACCAAAATGAAAAATTAGCCAAAACCTCATTCATAGCCTGGGTAGAACTAGGGGTGACCCAATTATATTGAGAAGGCAGAGAGCGAGTTTGGATATTTGGAAGTTTTACTTTTCCCAGAAAGCAATCGACCTGCGAATCAGGATTTCAGAGGTCAGAGTGCAGACTCATTTCTTGCAGTCCTTCAAGAAGCTATTAGACACATTGATCAAGAAAAATATGATCATGGCAGGAGGAAGGGAAGATGAATTATTCCAGGAAATAACTACCGAGTTTGGGGCCTCCTGAGGTTCACCTGCTCACCTTTGGGGGGTCAGAGAGGAATACTTGAGAGAAGATTCTTGAATTGGTTATGGGTCTCCGTCTGTCTATCAGGAGATGGGGAGGAGGACGGATAATACATGGGGAATAGGCCAGCAAAACATCCTATGGTATAATATAACATTTCAATTTATATTATACCATAGGATATTTGTTTCATTCATAACTTAAAAATAGTGACACTTATAACTTCACTTTTCATACATTCCATGCCTTTACATATTAAGCTGGGACATTTGTTAGCTGTAGGTTCAGTCAATTGAGTGTGTGAGCTGCAATCAGGAGTCGTGTTGAGTGGACATCAAAAGAGTCAGTCTGGGTGAGGTAAGTTAACATTAAGAGTTATTATTTATTTCAACATATACTTTCTTTCATAGAATTTAAAGATACACATAGTTCAATGTAAATATCACTATTCCAAACCAGTATAATTCAAACCAATACATTACAGATCGTACACAAAGTGATCGCAATATTACAATTTAAACACAGTATTTCTCATGATTCATGGTGTACAACACAAGGTGGGGTGGCCTTACGCGGTGGTCTTTCCCCATAGGGCCTTTGCGTAGGTCGCACCTCGCTTCAGTGCGTCCCGCAGCACGTACTCCTGGACCTTGGGGTGTGCCAGTCGGCAACACTCAGTCGTGGACAGCTCCTTCAGCTGGAAGACCAGCAGGTTTCGGGCGGACCAAAGGGCCTCCTTCATTGAGTTGATGGTCTTCCAGCCACAGGTGATATCTGTCTCAGTGCGTCCCCCGGGGAACAGTCCATAGAGCACAGCGTCCTGTGTTACCGAGCTGTTGGGGACAGTAGGAGTTGGATGAGAAGGACTAACATTAGGATTTAGGTTGAGTCAGAAGGGCTAACATTGGATAGGATGAGGGCAGCTAACATTAAGCTTTAGGTGAGTTGACTTTCAGGTGTGGATGCATTAAATCTTCACTGGTTCATTTCCATGAAATTTTGCTCATTCCACTACTGGATTGACATCTTCATCAGTTTCCCAGGGTATGTGCCAATCAGGTGCTTGAGAAATGCGAAAACAGCTTCATTCCTGGTGAGTCATGATTGGTCAGCTTTCTGCAGTGAACGCTATCAAAATATGAGTTTCAAAGGGAGCAAAATAGCTGCTGGAGAATTAAAATATCAAAATGAGCACCAAAGAAACCTTTAGATTCTAAGGAAGAAAACATACTCCTTGGTGAGTAACACGGATTCACAGCACCACATGGGGGCAGCGATTGCTTAAAGCGTTCAGATTCTGGATTGGACCCCCACAACGGCAAGAAACAGAGGTTTTAATTTAAACTTCACAAATCAAAAAACTAAGAAGAAATAGGCAGCTGCCAGGAAATGCATTAAAGACTGGGCCTTAAATGGCATTTATGTCAACCTTTAATTAGGGTTCTTTCAACTTCCAGGTATCGATTTTAATTCTACAAAGTGTTCCGTGCTCCACCACACCCATTAGAACCTTCTGCTTTTCTTTGATCAAACTGGTTTAACCAGCAATGAAAAAAACCATTACTCCCATAGTTTACCCTTTCAATGGAGTCCATTGGTACTGGTGTTGCTTAATTCTGCTTCGAGCTCACTGAGCTGAATATTACATGATGTGACGAAGGAGGAAGCCTCCGAAAGCTTGTGATTTTAAATAAAGCTGTTGGACTATAACCTGGTGTTGTAAGACTCCTTACACCTGAATATTACAGACACTGAAATGATTTCAGTAGATTGCTAAACTCACCTCACTCCCCTCCTCTTCCTTTATATGGGTGGCCCCCAAGTCCTACTGGACCCCAATCACCTCAAACAATTCATCTACTTGCAGGTTGTCCGTGCCTTTGATAATCTTAAACACCTGGATCAGATCTCCTCCGCCGTCTGGCACATCAGCAAGTATAGAAGAACATTGAGATGGGGGTGGGACTTTTTAATGATGTATTTTAAAACTAAAAGTATCTGTGCACACACCTCTGCAAAATAATTATGTTACATTTAATGTAAAAAAGAGGAATCCTGTTTTAATATTTTCAATATATTTCTAGTAGATTGTATGAATTATTGGACCTGGTGCAGATAGAAGTGCAGATCAGGAATTCAGGCAAGGAGGTACTCTGCACAATTTTGCATCCTTTAAAATTAATTAATTCATTAATGTTACATCCCACATTCGAATTCCCCACATAGGCTCCTGTCACTCAAAGCTCCTGTCACTCAAAGCTCTGAGTGTTAATTTGTCAGGTCCACCCTGCTGCCATTTTCCACCAAGGTGCTTCATTATCACAAGCTGCCGGGTTAAGAGCCAATCAAAGTTGTGGTAATTATGCCTATTGAACTGAACTGAGTCTCAAAATCCAATTCAAAAAGATGAAGGGGGAAAGTGAAGGGAACATGAAGTTAGCCAAAAGTTGCAAAGCATTTTAA
Source organism: Heptranchias perlo (assembly GCF_035084215.1). Lineage (NCBI taxonomy): Eukaryota > Metazoa > Chordata > Chondrichthyes > Hexanchiformes > Hexanchidae > Heptranchias > Heptranchias perlo. The sequence continues at coordinate 8,015,646 of NC_090356.1, forward strand.
AGTTACAATACACTTTGAGTACAGTCACCAATACTGTAGAGATTTCTTTATTGTTGTCAGGATTGTCTTTTATTAGAAAACGAAATACCTCAGCCAAGTGCCAATTTTCCCAGACAGTGGATCCTGGTAGACTATTCAACTGTGGATGGCATCACATCCAGGCATGATCCTGTCTCACAGCCTCTGCCCACACACTCTTTCCAGACAGAGTCGCTGGATATCATTGAGGAGTAGAAACTCTGGCTCTCTTTTCCGCCCCCCTCCCCCTTCCTATTTCAGTGGTGCTGAGAACTCGTTACATTATCCCGATGACCCTGTCTGAGAGCGGCTAACGGAGCACAGACCGAGAATCAAACCTCGGGCCTTCGGGTCTGTATGCTCACCACCTCGCCATGCAGCGTGTTTACCACTAACTGTTGGGAGGGCACTCCTCTAAGATTTAACTCAATAGCCTCACTGTGCTACATTCATTCTGTAACCGACTAAATAAACACGGAGTCTCAAGACTTCAACTGGATTTATATAGCACCTTACCATCTCTCACAGGACATTCCAAAGTCCTTCACATTCAATTCCTTTCAAGTCCAGTGACTGTTGCTATGCAAACAAATACAGCAATCATTTTTTACACAAACAGCAATGAGATTAATGACCAGTCAACTTATTTTTGGATGGTGACTCCAACACTGCAGCTCCCCTTCAATCCTGCAGTGGTCAACCTAGATTATACGCTCAGGTCCTGGAAAAGGGCAGGAACCCGCAGCCTTCTGACTCAGAGGTGAGGGCATTAACAACTGATCTGAGCAGACACTTGGTAATTTCCTGCTGCGTAATTGTTTTCTATTGCAGAATCGAACACAGTCAATTACATACTTTATACACAATAGGGATGAGAAAGCACAGTAGGAGAGGAATTGCCGTATCCAACTGCTTAACTAAAGGCAAAGCAAAATACAGCAGAGGCTAGAAACCTGAAATAAAAACAGAAAATGCTGGAAACGTTCAGCATATCAGGCAGCATCTGTTTTTATTAAAGGCACTGCATTAGAATTGAAACATTCAATTCATTTATTTATTTATTGAGGATGCCTGGCCCCTGGACAGTTATCAATACAAGTTCAGAACAGTAAAAGACATCCTCGTAATGTGCTTTGTGTCCTTTGTAACGGCAGATTCAGTTTCATCTGTGAATCAGTTTTTGCTGTGTTGAACGTTAAAGTGGGACACTGCCTTCTATGGTTGACTACTAAGTGAAATGACGTGTCAAGCATGTAATGGAACTAATATTCGTTCTCATAGAATACACATTATAAACATGCTTCTGGTATGAGAGCTCCCATCATTTCACAAAACAGCAAAAAGGGAAGAAAAAACATCTCTTACACATAACACAAAAACAGTCAGATATGCACCACCATTCTTGTTGTTTTTGACAGAAATCAGTTTTTCCATCTTAACTTCATCCCAAGATAATACTAATAAAAAATAATTTAATCTCCTAGCTAAAATTTTCTAAATTAATCCATAGGATCGTCGGAATGGACAGGACTGGAAAAGAGCATTGCGATCCATCTGGCTGGTCCCAGTGTCCAGGAAACCCACAATATCTTTCACGCCTCTCTATCGTCTTCTCCATGTACTCAACCAACTCTCTCTTGAATTTACTGACACAATCAGTGGTCATCGCCTCCCCTGGGCAGCCCATTCCATAACTTCACCACCCTCTACGCAAAATTACATCGACATTGTCCCCCTTTCAAATTTGAGGCGATGACTTCTTCTTGTAGAATCTGTGACTATGTTAAACATATTGACATTTACCTTGTCTATGTCCTTTAGGATCTTTAATACTTCAATTCCCTAACTACAAGCATTCAACCTATCAGTTATAAAAAGATAATTAACAAACTCTAACTTACTAAAATTTGACATCAGACTGTTGGCTAAGAGACAGAAAGCAGAGAGTAGTGGTGAACGGTTGTTTATCAGACCGGAGGGAAGATGTCCCCCAGGGGTTGGTATTAGGACCACTGCTTTGATATATTAACGACCTAGACTTGGGTATAGGGGGTATAATTTCAAAGTTTGCAGATGACACAAAGCTTGGAAATGTAGCACATGAAGAGGAGGATAGTAGCAGACCTCATAAGAACATAAGAACATAAGAAATAGGAGCATGAGTAGGCCAATCGGCCCCTCGAGTCTGCTCCACCATTCAATAAGATCATGGCTGATCTGATCCTAAACTCAAATCTAAATTTATTTCCAATTTCCTGCCCGCTCCCCGTAACCCCTAATTCCCTTTACTTCTAGGAAACTGTCTATTTCTGTTTTAAATTTATTTCATGATGTAGCTTCCACAGTTTCCTGGGGCAGCAAATTCCACAGACCTACTACCCTCTGAGTGAAGAAGTTTCTCCTCATCTCAGTTTTGAAAGAGCAGCCCCTTATTCTAAGATTATGCCCCCGAGTTCTAGTTTCACCCATCCTTGGGAACATCCTTACCGCATCCACCCGATCAAGCCCCTTCACAATCTTATATGTTTCAATAAGATCGCCTCTCATTCTTCTGAACTCCAATGAGTAGAGTCCCAATCTACTCAACCTCTCCTCATATGTCCACCCCCTCATCCCCGGGATTAACCGAGTGAACCTTCTTCGTACTGCCTCGAGAGCAAGTATGTCCTTTCTTAAGTATGGAGACCAAAACTGTATGCAGTATTCCAGGTGCGGTCTCACCAATACCTTATATAACTGCAGCAATACCTCCCTGTTTTTATATTCTATCCCCCTAGCAATAAAAGCCTCAGGAGGACATAAACAGACAGGTGAAATGGGCAGACACATGGCATTTGGAATTTAATGCAGAGAAGCGTCAAATGACGCATTTTGGAAGGAAAAATTAAATGGTACAATTTTAAAGAGCATGCCGGAACAGAGAGATCTGGAGGTTAACATACACAAATCTTCGAAAATGGCAGGACAAGTTGATAAGGTTGTTAAAAGAGCATACAGGATCCTGGAATTTATAAATAGATGCATAGAATACAAAAGGAAGCAAGTTATGGTAAACCTTTATTAATCGCTGGTTAGGCTTCAGCTGGAGTACTGTGTCCAATTCTGGGCACCACACTTTGGGAAGAAAGTCCAGGCCTTGGAGAGGGTGCAGTGGAGATTTACCAGAATGGTACCAGGGATGAGGGACTTCAGTGATCTAAAAGGAACTCGAGAAGCTGAGATTGTCCTCTTCAGAGCAGAGAAAGTTTAGGGGAGATTTCATAGAGATGTTCAAAAATATGAGGGGGTTTTGATAGAGTAGATAGGGAGAAACTGTTTCCACTGGCAGGAGGATCGGTAATCAGAGGACACAGATTTAGGATAATTGGCAAAAAATCCAGGGGGGAAATAAGGAGATTTTTTTTTTACGCAGTGAGTTGTTATGATCTGGAATGCACTGCCTGAAAGGGTGATGGAAGCAGATTCAATAGTAACTTTCAAAAAGAGAATTGGATATACACTTGAAAAGGAGAAATTTGCAGGGCCATGGGGGAAAGAGCAGGGGAGTGGGACTAATTGGATAGCTCTTTCAAAGAACTGGCACAGACACGATGGGCTGAATGGCCTCCTTCTGTGTTGTGCGATTCTATGACAATTATGGGTTATGAGCAGAGCAGTCTCCAAGATTTTAAAAGCCACAGCTTTCTTACTACTGAAAGGTGATTGGTTTCTTGTTGAATCTCTTTTATTACTGCTTCACGCCTTATGGTTCCCATACCATATAGTGGCGTTACTCTACAGTGTTGGATTCTCTACATACAAGATCCACCTCAGGAGGTATTCAATGGGATGAAGTTTTTGTAACTCATTAGAATGCGCCCCTGTGTTCTCAATTTGCCCCATTTATGTGCTGGGGTGGATTCAGAGCATTTATAGCAATCCTTGATGAACTAGATAAGCATAAACACTTAAACATCATTTTTGACTTAAGTGGATGATTCCTATAATAAAACATTTTGGAAGACATTGCATGTCAGTTAATTGCGGGTTTGCAAGACGTTCATTTTATGTCACATTTCTAAAAAATTATTGTAGCGGGTACAGGTTTGGCAAATGAAGCGGTTCACAAAACATTTTGTTACCCACAAAAGTGTCCTTACATGGCAAGCTTCCAGGTTTCTACCTGGAATTCCCCATATGGTGGATTTTCTAATTTGTTGGTCAATAAGAGGAAAATGATTGAGTGGGACCTGGGCTCTTCCCCCAAAAGAGAGACAGCGAGTCACCCCCTCATGCCAAATCCCGCACCATCAACATCCTGGGGGTCACTGTTGACCAGAAACTTAACTGGACCAGCCATATAAATACTGTGGCTACAAAAGCAGGTCAGAGGCTGGGTATTCTGCGGTGAGTGACTCACCTTCTGACTCCCCAAAGCCTTTCCACCATCTACAAGGCACAAGTCAGGAGTGTGATGGAATACTCTCCACTTGCCTGGATGAGTGCAGCTCCAACAACACTCAAGAAACTTGACACCATCCAGGACAAAGCAGCCCGCTTGATTGGCACCCCATCCACCACCCTAAACATTCACTCCCTTCACCACCGGCGCACTGTGGTTGCAGTGTATACCATCCACAGGATGCAGTGCAGCAACTCGCCAAGGCTTCTTCAACAGCACCTCCCAAACCCACGACCTCTACCACCTAGAAGGACAAGGGTAGCAGGCACATGGGAACAACACCACCTGCACGTTCCCCTCCAAGCCACACACCATCCTGACTTGGAAATATATCTCTGTTCCTTCATCGTCGCTGGGTCAAAATCCTGGAACTCCCTTCCTAACAGCACTGTGGGAGAACCTTCACCACACGGACTGCAGCGGTTCAAGAAGGCGGCTCACCACCACCTTCTCAAGGGCAATTAGGGATGGGCAATAAATGCTGGTCTTGCCAGCGATGCCCACATCCCATGAATGAAGCCAATAAAAGAATGGCATTGTAGAGGTTTAGTAATAGGTTACTGTCTGTCCTCTCAGACAGGGTATGTCTGGTTGGAGAGAAAGTCCCTCCCTCTTTGAAAAGGGGTGAAAGTGGGTCCAAAAATGAAATAACAAAACAATTAAATGCTTCCTACCTTCATCATTGTTGAATCCACCCTTTCTGACATTTGCTATTTTGTTTGACTTTCTTCAACATTCCCTTTTTTAATTGAGCTCTGCCTCACACACACAGCAGATTAAAGTCATATTCTTACAACTGGATGATGCAGTGTGCTAGACACTGGCCTTTCACCTTTTGGGACCTGAGTTCAAATCTTGATTGGACAAAAATCTGATGGCTGTAGGAGTCCTATGTGAAATTAGTTTGGACAGTCTCAATCCAGTTCCGAGTGTGCATGGTTTACAGCATAAAGGTGTTTCTAATTTGATGCTAATTGATAATAATAGAATCATAGAATCGTACAGCACAGGAGCAAGCCATTCGGCCCATTGTGTCCGTGCTGGCTCTTTGACAGAGCTATCCAATTAGTCCCACTCCCTTGCTCTTTCCCCATAGCTCTGCAAATTTTTCCTTTTCAAGTATTTATCCAATTCCCCTTTGAAAGTTACTATTGAATCTGCTCCCACCGCCCTTTCAGCCAGTGCATTCCAGATCATAACAACTCGCTGCATAAAAAAAATTCTCCTCATCTCCCCCCTGGCTCTTTTGCCACTTACCTTAAATCTGTGTCCTCTGGTTACCGTCCCTCTTGCCAATGGAAAGTTTCTCCCTATGTACTATATCAAAACCCCTCATAATTTTGAACAGCTCTATTAAACATCCTCGTAACCTTCTCTGCTCTAAGGAGAACAATCCCAGCTTCTCCGGTCTCTCCACATAACTCTCCACATAAAAGAGGCCCATGGCTGGCTGATTGAGAAATTGAAAAAAATGTCACACTGGTGCAGTGCGGGGCGGGAGGGAGCTGATCCTTTGAGGTAGGGGTTGGGGCAGAGTAGAGGGAGCTTTACTCTGCATCTGACGGTGTTAAACATCACCTGGGTGTGCTTGATACTGACACTGGGTAGCTGAAATGCATAGAGTTCCATTCCCCAACACTAACAACCCTCACCTTGATATGCAAAAAAAAAATTCCTGAATAAATTGAAATTGTAAGAAATAGAAAATTCAAACATTCATCCTGACTATACTTTTAAACCCCAATTTTATTGCTTCATTACATAAATGTTATTGGGCCGGATTTTGCTGTGAAAATGACGGTCAGGCTAATAGCGTTCACCGTTATTTATGCGCAAATTGGACAGCAACTTCCTGTGAGCGCACCATCGCAGTTAAAATGCAAAAATCCGGAAGTTGCTGATCGAGATGCACCGCTCCTCCATAAGCTGCGTGGAACTGACATCTCGCCGTCTGGCTCCCCGTTCAAATGTAGTGAACGGCGTGAAGTTCCTGTACTGATGGACTAAACTCGCCACAAAAAGTTAGGGCTTGTCCACTCCACCCTTAGAACGGTGCGGTAACTCTTAATTACTGCCAGCAACCTCTCTTGATAATTAACTTTTACAAGTGAGGAGTCTTATTCCCTCAGCTTTTAACTATCGTTGGAGATTTAAAAATAAAATTTAAATAAATTACTTTTTTACTTTCTCTTTCTGCCTCTTTTTTCTCTCTCTCTTGATCCAATTTCTTTCCCTCTCTGTATTTCACTTTCTGTGCCTGATTTGACATTGACTTCACTAGTCTAACTTGCACTTCCTGGTTCAGACTGCGCTGCCCCATTAATGATTCTTCAATCCGATTGCTTCATACAGGTCCCAGATGCCCTGTAGAGGCCGGCGGGCTGCAAAAGCCCGTAGAACGTCTGGACAAGTACGAGTCTGGCAAATGGCTGGCATCGCTCATTCGCCACTCACAGCAAAATCCGGCCCGTTGTCTAAATTCTGGTGAAGTTACTTCTAATGAAGTTCGGAAGAAATATTCTGACTGGGATTTTGCCGCAATAAAACCCTGTGGAATTTCAGTCCTTTTTATTACCCCCAGTTTTCTCTCCTCCCCCCCCCCCCCACCCCGAGGGCACCCAGCTCTTTTTGGGTTATGGTTCCACAGGCCACTGGCTGCCTTTCAGCACCTTTTCCCAAACTGGTTTTTGTTCACGTGTGAGCCAAAACAGCCAGTGTCGGCAGGCTAGTTGACCATGGGGGGCATCGCGGCTGAGCCTGCGCCTATCCTCACCCAACGTCCACGTACACACACTTTTCAGTCGGACTCGATGGCTAGTGTTCAGGAGTGGGAACCCAGGCTGATCTTTCCCCTCCCTTAGTCCAGCTGCCACTTGCTGTTATTGTGGCATCACTACTGCCGTCCTGGGTGAGATCAAGTAATTCAATGCAGTGAAGATCGAACATGGGACGTCTCTGATCTGCAGTAGCTCAGTTACACACTGCCTAAATCAAAGGAGCCATTGGAGAAGCTCAGAGCAGCGGGTGGATATCTTGTAGGTTTGCCCAGAAACACAGCCTGACATCTGCAGAATCATCTTATCAAAGTAGTCGGTACCTTAAGAAATAAGGGCATGTGATGAATATCAATAAATCTTGTTTAATATTCTTATTTCAATTAATCAGATGAACCAGTGTGATCATTGGGCTGGATCTTGCTGGAAATATATCGGCGTGTTAACGATGCATGTCGTTATTAATGTGAAAATCAGCCAGCAAGTTCAGGGGATTAAGAGTTGTGAATTTCCAGAACTTGCTGGTCGATTTAGGCCGCTCCACCGATTGCTTATCACAATCTGCATCTCGCCCTTCGCCTCCCTGTTACTTTTAAGAACTTTGCTGGACTTGCACATTAATTGCCCATTAAACTCACTGCAGAAAGTTAGAAAAGAAGTCATTTATGCAGAACATTTCGCAACAAGAATAAGACAGATTTTAATTCCACAGACACAGTGTTATCAAAGACTCTTTGTTAGAACTGCATCAGAAACACAGTTTCACACAGTTTTATTGATTACAGCTGAACAATTCATGCACCTAAATAAGGTATCAGCGTCACACCGTCAGACATGGAACAAACTCATTGGCTCAACTCAAAGGAGGTGCTACTTAAAGAGACAGAACACTTCATAATTGGCTTTCCATGAACTAAATTTGCTTCTAATACCAGTGTGGACTTTAAAAGTAGGCATTCCTGCCACTGCTGGCTAAGTCACGTCATGTGTTGATCTCTTTGGAGCTAATCTTCATCTCGGATAGTTTTGGTATGGCCTTCTTGGGACTAAGCTGAGTCCTGGTGATGATCAGGGAATTAAAGGAAGCATTAAACGTCAGCAGGCTGTTCTCCAAACTTTTACGTAGTTGACGGCTGGCAGAATGCTTTTTAGTGAGCGCAGGTACTAATTGTGCAGTTATTGCCTTTTCTTTGAAAATACCTAAATCGGTGCTATATTTTGGTTGACCCTGTTCATCCAAAGGGGCTCCAGCTGTATGATTACTTGACTGAATGCTATTTTTAACTTTGGCCCTGGCAGAGCACAGATGTTGTACCAGTGAAATTTCTGGGAGCTGCCCTTGAGAGAGCAGTGAAGTAATCCTCTGAGGCACTTTACTATGATTTATAGCAGAATCTGCTGCAGGTATAAACTCTATACTAGTCACAACTTTTATCTGGGGCCTGTTCTCAGCTTGTTGAGGACGCTTAAGAATGGTTGCTCTCTCCAATAGCCTGTTTTCAAGCCTCGTCTTAAATGTCTTTTCGAATGGTTCTCTTGGGGAACCATTATATAGCAGGACAAATTCTTTCTGCGACTCAAGTGGCATGATGTACATTCCTTTACTACATTTTCTGAATATCTCAACTACCAAGTCTAATAACAGAGAGAGAGAGAAAATGATACTGTTGAACACAGCCATTTCATTATTCATAAAGCAGTATTTATTTTAATGCTTGAGATGTCAACAATTTATACAAATATCCTTCTGTAACTATATAAAGATAGAAATGGCCATCTTACCAAGGGCTTCATTCATTACTTTAGGGATAACGGTTTTGAGAATCTCACAGTTTCTCTGTAAGGATGGGTTTGAGTTCATCTCCAGCAACCAGACCTACAAAGCAGATCAAACATTGCATGTTAACCCTTTGAATCCACCTTTTTATATTGAATTCAGGCCACAGAGATATTTTTGGGAGGCCCGTTCATTGGTTTACAGGTGGTAAAGACAGTGTGTGGCTGAGGCATTCAGGCCAGAAGGGTCCAAGTGCAGAGTTAGCTGATCTCAGTTGAGGGGGCAACAGTAAGGGGCGCTATAGATGGCCGCAATACCTCCAGAGTATGGAAGGGAAAATCATTCAGATTCCCAGCTCCTGATCATTGTCCATTGGACCCTGCTGGAACGTACTGTACACACGTCTGATAAGGAAAGCAATGGATTTGGTTGTAAGGCTGTCCGTTAAGACCGGCCACTGGCAAAGCTGGACATCAATGTCTCTTTCCTTCTGTGCTAAAAGACGCAAATTTTTGAAAAGTAAAATGTATCACTATATAACTATCTGGCTGTCGAATCATATAATCAGTGAGGGGGGACAAAATGGATGTTGAACACCGATTTAAATATCATACAAGGCTCATCTTTGGTCCATACTGCTTCCCATAGACACGATGTCCCACAGGGGTGTCCCAATATTCTGGAGTATTTGCCTGATCCTTTTTACTATCTCTCCCTTCCCTCTGTCTCGTTTTTATTATCACTCTGTGGAACGTTTGACCGTTGATTATTTTGGGATTTATCTGGTCTTCTCTTTTACTCTCTTCAGCCTTGGTGGTGTCCCACACTGTAAGCCTTCACCACCTACCCTGGTTTCTCAATTACGAAAGATTACAAGTGAGGGAGGACTCGACAAATAATAAGTGGATCAGCAAGAAGGGTAACAACAGCAGGAAAAGGATGAGAGGACTGTCTGTTAAAGAAAGAAAGAACAAACTTGTATTTATATAGAACCTTTTATGATCTCAGCACGTTCCAAAGCAATTCACAGCCATTTAAATACTTTTGAAGAGCAGTCACTGTTCTAATGTAGGAAATGCAGTGGCCAATTTGCGCACAGCAAGGTTCCACAAACAGCAATGAGATAAATGACCAGTAAATCTGCATTACTAATACTGATTGAGGGACAAATATTGTCCCAGGATCCCAGAAAAATTGAGAGCAGACGGGGCCTCGATTTAATGACTCATCTGAAAGACTGCACTTCTGATAGTGTAGCATTCCCTCAGTACTGTACTGAAGTGTCTGCCGAGATTATGTGCTCAAGTCTGCTTGAACCCCATGACATTCTGACTCAGAGGCAAGCATGGTATCGCTGAGCCAAGGTTGACCCACTGCAAAAGACATTCGTGCCACTTTCATTCAGGAGGCCTTTCCCTGACTCCTATTACTGATCAGCCATCAGCAGCATGTTGTGTGGCATAATCCCCAGTGCCTGCATTAATGATTCCTGCTCTGCAAACGTTGCTCTTTCAAAATCTGGACCCGTGAGATCGTGATCCCTCTTCAGTCAAGAGACGAGGCAACCTGACCCTCCGGCCAGCAATGTCTTTCTCCTCGTGCCACGTGCTCATTCGTACACTGTATGTTACCCCACGCACTCCCCTCTGGCTTACTCTCTAACTCTGCTGGGGTGGGTGTTTCTGAAGTGGTGCTTGGGAAGTACAGGGTGAGTGATGCTGTGTGCTTCAAAGTGCAGGCAGAGCCATGATTCCCGGGGCTTCTGTGTTCTTTCTCAGCGACATCGAGGGAAAGAAAGGTTACAATGGTCACTTGACGAGTAGACCTCACATGTAGCTTATGGTACAAGTGACATAGGAGCAGGAGGGGGCCATTCAGCCACTCGAGCCTGTTCCACCATTTAATTAGATCATGGCTGATCTGTATCTTAATTCCATCACCCCTGTGCCCGCTGACCTACATTGGCTCCCGGTCCAGCAACGCCTCGATTTTAGAATTCTCAACCTTGTTTTAAAATCCCTCCATGATCTCGCCCCTCCCTATCTCTGTAACCTCCGCCAGCCCTACAACCCTCCGAGATCTCTGTGCTCCTAGAATTCTGGTCTCTTGCGCGTCCCCAATTTTCATCACTCCACCATTGGCGGCCTTCAGCTGCCTAGTCTCTAATTTCTGGAATTCCCTCCCTAAACCCCTCCGCCTCTTCACCTCTCTCTCCTCCCTTAACACGCTCCTTTAAAACCTAACCCTTTGACCAAGCTTTTGGTCACCTGTCCTAATATCTCCCTGGGTGGCTTGGTCTTGCGATTGGCACTTTAAAAAGTTCTACATTAGAGAAAGGAGTTTAGCCACTGGCTCATCCACCTTGAATTTAATGCAGGGTAGTGATAGGGGGGAAGCTGGATTCTTCTTTGTCAGAACAAGCAGTTATTGTTAATATTTTTTTCACTGTCTCTATTAGTTCACAAAGCTTTCAGAGTACCCAATACTTTAAATATTCACCAGATGGCAGCAAACAACTGCAATATGTACAGTGCACCTTTTTGAGAATCAGTAAGTTTAAAATTCCATCTTCCCCAAAGGTGCACAACATTGTTCTTCCTTCATGCACATCTGTACAGAACACACAACGCCAGCGTCAGAGCTGCCCAAGGTGGGCATATCCTCGGTGTGAGATTTTTAGCTGTGAGTTGTGTACATGAAGCATCACTTCACAAGGAAACATAAAATTAGCTGAAAGAGGCCTCGTGGCTAACTGTCAGCAGTTAAAAGCTGACAGGGCTGAAACTTGTGTGTTGGTTTGTTATTGTTTCACAAGGAAGATCAGATTGTCGATATCGACTAATCCGATGGGTTGGGAACGTGGGACGGAAGCCTGTGAGAACCAAACAAACTGGTTCAAGGCCAAGACAGCAGACTCAGATCCAGTCAACAACAACAACAACTTGCGTTTATATAGCGCCTTTCACGTAGAAAAACGTCCCAAGGCCATTCACAGGAGCGTAATCAGACAAAATTTCACACCGTGCTACATCCGGAAATATTAGGACAGGTAGAGGTAGGTTTTAAGGAGCGTCTTAAAGGAGGAGTGAGAGGTAGAGAGGCGGAGAGATTTAGGGAGAGAATTCCAGAGCTGAGGGCCCGGCCGCCATTGGCGGAGCGATTAAAATCGGGGACGCGCAAGAGGCCAGAATTGGAGGAGCGCCGAGATCTCGGAGGGTTGTAGGTCTGGAGGAGGTTAAAAAGATAGGGAGGGGCGCGAGGCCATGGAGAGATTTGAAGACAAGGATGAGAATTTTAGAATGAGATATTCCCTTTTTTTTAAAACCACACATCATGTATGAAGAAGAGGCAGTCTCGAAATGATCTGATGGTGCCTGAGAGTCGCAGTTTCCGCTAGGGCTGAATTAATTCTCGGCCCACCCCGCCAGCGAAGATTGAGCACAATACGGCTTCTGCCCGCTCATTATTTGTGCCTCTGACCCCCAGTTCACTTTCCGGGGTTATGGGGTATCAACATATTTCGGTCTGGCCTAACACGAATGCACGCGATGGTGCACGCTACACCTGCTAAGGGTATTGGATCCCCATGAGCTATCCTGAAACCTCGATGCTGAATCTTTTTAATATTCACTAAATAGTTAGCGTGTAACACTCAGATGAGTGAAAAATTGCTGTGGTACCTTGTCTTGGGAAAAGTCTGCCCTCTGTACTGCCTAATGAATTCGAAAATATTTCTAAAAAAAGTGTGCTGTTTTTAAATTGGCAAGTTTCTGTATTGCAAACGATCACTCGGTCATTGATTGCAGTGGGAAAACGGACCTTTAAACCGCCTCTCTCCACCCCCCCCCCCCACCCCACCCAAGGCCTTCGGAAACGATGAACCCCAGGGACGCACAGAATTCCCTTGTGCCGGCTGCCAGGCGACAAATGATGGGAAACACGGTGTACTTCTGTCGTTTGCAAGGTGTCATAATACGTCAGCTCTAATATGGACCACTTCATTCAGTGCCTGTCCACGCATCCTATGTGGAGGGGGGGGGGCGAGGGTGTAGCCAGGTCCTGCTCCAAACTCCACACCCCGCCCTCCCATATTACGGCATTTTTGTGCGATTCGGGTATGAAAATATGGAGCTGTTATATAAGAAAGAAAGCACTTGCATTAATACAACACCTTTCACAACCTCAGGACGTCCTAAAACACTTCACAGCCAATGTAATACTTATATTGACGTATAGTCACTGTTGTAATGTAGGAAATAAAGCAAACAAAGTGGTGAAATGAAGCTTTTAGAAACTTTTCTGAGGCATGTCCAGCTGTCATCTTACGTGAAGATTTATTTACTTCAAGGCTATTGCGTCCATTTTTTTGGGGGCTGATCCTTGGCGTGAATGCACTAACGGGCTTCATTCGAGCATCCTGGTCGCCGTACTTGTGGAATTGCAGGGTTTGGAAAATAAAACAGAGAGCGGGGCCGGAGTGGTGATGTTTGACTTAATTTTTAAAAATGGCACTGAGATTCAGATCCCACTGCTCTGTACTGCTGTGACACACAATGTGGACCGTTCGCCTATTTGTGTGTGCGGGTGTAGTGCCTGGTTATGTTCGGTAACTTTAAAAGCTGCTTTCAGTTTGTCTTGTGTTTGCAGTGCAGTAATTCGGGGAGACAGCCCACAGTTGTTCTGTACTAGGGTGGTCAACGTCCAGAGGGAAAATGTAAGGAGTGGTATTAATAATCAATCAAAAGTATAAATAGGCTGCAAACCTGCAGGCCATCAAGCTCAAAGTGCAGCTCCTGCACCATTTCCTGCACTGTGTAATGATTTTTACTTCCAGTACAAGAGAATAAGGGGTACATTTTCTGATACCCCACATCATTGGTGGCTAGGGTTGCCAACCCTCCAGGATTGGCCTGGGGTCTCCAGGAATTGAAGATTAATCTCCAGGTCACTGCTGCGAGCACACCCAGGGAGAAAAATCATAAGGGGTGTTACAAGAAAAGTGTTTTTTCTTAAATTTTCTTTGAACACTTTTGTTTACTAGTTATAAAAGTAGAGGACATGGGGAGAAAAGGCTGTTTGACAGACAATCAAGAATCGTCCAATCAGGTAATGAAGAGTCTATTCACTTTCCGATTGGCCTGGGAAGCACCGCGAGGATGGACATGTTGGGCGACCAATGGTGGGAGTGTAGGGATTGGAGGCAGGAGGTGATGTGATGACTCCTCCAGGAATATGTCCAACCAGATTTAGCAACCCTTTGGTGGGGGCCTTTGCACACAGTGGGTGGCTTATAGGAAATCACCTGCCCACAAGCTGGTTGAACAGGGCCCAAAACCGTTTTGACCGGGTCAAGAGAGCAATATAGGCTAGAAACCGCTGACTGATTAATGTCTCACTTAAAGAAGTGGACAGAGGAATATCGGGTAATACCTACAGCTAGAGTTACGACAAGCCCGAGTCCCGATGTAATCAAACTCTTGTGTTACAAGACCTATATTCATGGCTGTTTTTGAGCTTTCAGTGGAGGAGTGCCAGCTTTTTTAAAGCTAATTATGAAAGTGGTGAGCTGGACCAACATTGGACTGTCGCACATGGCTATGAGGCATAATATTCTTCATCTCATCTCCCTCATCCCCTTTCTTGTCTTTCACCTCTATCTGTCCTTTATCACTCTTTCGTGCTTCACAGCCCACTAATCTGTGGGATTTGCGAATGTTTCATGTTCATTTTTCTCACTGTAGACCGAGATACTGATGGAGGTGGGACAGTCCCAGCACGCCCGTATGTGCCAGTAACTAGAGATCCTATAGTTTTAATAAAGGACTTTCACTACCAGTATGGATAACGGGATAGCAGTGTCTCCATTGTGTTTTCTTGCTTTCTTTTCCTCTCCAGCAAGATTATGAACAATCAGTGGTATCTGCAGGAGAATTATTAGAATAAGGTTTCAGATTGGTGGGGAATCCAAGCTCAAATCTCAGGACTGACCGCCATTGCTCCCATTGGGCAGGCTTCAATAATTCTTGATAAAGATACCTGAATGGAGCATCCTAAGAGGCAAAAAGCCACGAGGGAGAGAATGGGTGGAACAATAAGGTAGAACACTACCCTTTGGCTCTGAGACTCGGGTTTGAGTTCAACCCAGATGGAAATTTTAGGGTAGATTTTCTCTTTGTTACACCTGGGGATTGTTAAGTGGGAAAATCTACCCTTCCCTTTCTGATTACTGCCCTAAGTGAGATGAATTTAATCAGATTCAACCCAGCAACGTCATGGGAAAATCATCAACTGCAAGTTTTCCAAGTCACACACTACCCTGATTTGGACACGTATCCGCAGTCTTCATCTCTGCAAGGGTCCCGATCTAACACCACCATGGCAGCATTACAGACTTCAGTGGTTGAAGAACTGTCACCTTCTCAAAGCAACTAGGAATGGGTGATATATTCGGCCTTGCCAGCATCACCCACAATCCAAAGACAAATAAAAGAAAAAGCTCCACGTGCAGATGTGGCTTTCAAAGCTCAAGAATCAGAAAAAGACATTAAGACACTATACAATTACAAAGAGTTGCAAGTTATCAACGTGGTATACACTAGTATCTTCACCGATGGTCTCACTACAATTGCTACCACAAATATTCTATGTAAGAAATTTCATGCAAAACCCATCTTTTTGAGTAAGCTTTTAGTCGCTCCTCCTAACCTCTCCCTCCATGGTTCATGTCCATTCCCTTATCTATTCCTCATTGTATTTATTTTTTCTCCACCCTCCCCCTCTGTCAAACAACGTGGGATGTTTTCTACATTCGAAGAGCTGCATTAATGCAACAATAACTTGCACTGATGTTGCACTTTTAATGTAGTAAAACGTCCCAAGGCGCTCAATACAAGTTGCTGTTGTTGTTTTATGCTGTGGTGCAGAAGGGAGAGGTCTTCTGAGGCCGGTGTTAAGGGACAACAAGGCAGAGGCACAGTTGCTTCTCCTCATGAAAGTTGGTGAGCGATATCCTGAGCATTATGCTATAAGCTTGAAAATAATAATAAAAGAAAAGCAAGTCACTTGGTTTTAAATGATTTCCAACAGATTTAAAATCTTTACTAGAAGATGATCAAAACTGTTTCTACAGGTAAATGATTGCTAACAAGTTCCAATATCATTGTAGCAAGAATTGGTCACGTATAATTATTTAGCTCTACAGGTTGTCTTGGGTTCCAGGTTTATACGGATACAATAGCACGTCGAACGTGTGTACTAAAGACTAATTCTTCCCGTTTTATATGGATTTAAGCACCATGACGACAGTCACAACACTCCCACAAAAGAATCTGCTGGCCTTCCTACTGGTAACTAATTTGGTGGCCATTTAGGACAAATACCATCAATTTTCAAAATTAATTTCACCTCTCTCTCTCATCAACTAAGGCACAATTCTGTCTTGTGTCAATGAAATAAGAAACACAATAAATCCATGATAAGGCAACCAGTCGCCTGAAAAGGTTCACTATAATATTACTCATGCAGTACTATTATTGGGAAACGGCAAGCCATTTATAAGAAAGAAAGAAGAACTAGACACCTTTATAAGAGCAGGGGAGTGGGACTAGCTGGATTGCTCTTGCAGAGAGCTGGCGCAGGCTCGATGGGCTGAATGGCCTCCTTCTGTTCGTAACCATTCTAACTTGCATTTATATAGCGCCTTTCATGATCTCAGGACGTCTTAAAGCGCTTTACACCCAATGAAGTACTTTTGAAGTGTAGTCACTGTTGTAATGTAGCAAATGCGGTAGCCAATTTGCGCACAGCAAGATCCCACAAACAGCAATGTTTTAGTGATGTTGGTTGAGGGATAAATATTGGCCAGGACACCAGGGAGAACTCCCCTGCTCTTCTTCGAAAAGTGATATGGGATCTTTTGCGTCCATCTGAAAGGGCAGATGGGGCCTTGGTTTACCGTCTCATCCGAAAGATGGCACCTCAGACAGTGCAGCACTCCCACAGTACTGCACTGAGGTGTCAGCCTGGATTATGCGCTCAAGTCTCTGGAGTGGGACTTGAACCCACAACCTTCTGACTCAGAGATGAAAGTGCTACAGGTTGAGCCACGGCCAACACAGATATTGATCTGGGCAGGAACTCCACGCCCACCCAACGTGACCAATACGCTACCGTACCAACTGTTACAATGCTTAGCAATTTCGTTATTAGGAAATCAAGGTGAAGACTGAAGGCCCATAGCATGGAACACCAAGGTTGTACAGGGTAGAAGAGAAGACTAGGTCAATCAAAGTAATCATCGGGTGACATCAAGCTTGGGTTTTAAAACCCTGGAGATCATGGAAGGAAAGATCAGGGTAGGTGAGAAGTTTCAGTATTGAGGTCCTGGGAAAGAATAAATTAAATGTAGGAGATGCTGCAATGGGTCTTGATTTCTCTGTAGTGAGGATGTAGGGAGGAGGAAGAGTGTATAGGACAGCACATTTGTAGCTTAGGAGAAGAAAGTTCAGAAGAACTGTAATGATAAATTTGAGAGTGGCACTTGAACCCACAACCTTCTGACTCAGAAGTGAGAGTGCTACCACCGAGCCACGGCTGACACCTTAAAGAAGATATTTAAAGATCTAGACACCTTTAGAAGACATCTGGAACTGCACAAGGCATCTGCCTACATCATATGTCTGTAAAGATTACTTATAAACAGTGGTGAAGGTATTCGGGACAGTGTATGAAGTGTGAAAGACCCACAATTCATGAGTATGTTACAATGGTCTCTTACATGAATGAAAGGACGTGCATGGACACCATAAGCTGTCACATTCCATGGGTTTGCCTTTAAAGGTATTGTAGTCACATGCAGATCTTCAACCGATTCCATTACTTCTCTTTATGTTCTCACATTCTAAGGCTGAGGTTATCCTAAAACCCCATTATTGGTGATCTGATGCATCAGCATCATTTTTAGTGAACCTCAGTGGCCACATGAGAAGGCATCTAGAGCCACACAGGACATCATCAGGACCTCTACTAATTCCAGCATGGAGGAAAACATTTAAAAAAAAATTATTGAAGAGTCCTACGTAAAGTGCCAAGGCACACGGTGCAGGGCACCATGACAAAACAGCAGGAGACAAGACCAGGTTAATCATGAAGTAATGATCAGATGGTGCTACGCTTGAGTTTTTAAAATCTGTGGATTGTAGGAGGAAGGGAAGACTGACAGAAGCAGAGAGTTGTGTTATGTTGAGGTCCTGGGTATCCATTAGTTAGAATAGGAGACAGCTGTGGGTCTTTATCAATACAGCGTATTTGGGAGCTCAGGAGATGCAAAACAGCAAAATTCTGAGAAGAACCATTGTACTGCGAATAAATAGAGCCAAGAAAGTGTACGAAGAATAGAGATTACTATCCTGCTGTATATAGTGCGGCATTGATCGCTTTACTTTATATTTGTTTTCACTTGGGTTTATTTTCCCTCACATGCTGTAGCTATTGCTTTGTAATTCAAAAATTCCCCCAAAAATGTAAAACAAAACACCTAAAAATTGCAAGTTCCTTCATTGGGTATTTGGTTGGGCTTCATCTATTAAACCCTAAAAATTCAAGCCCCTGATATCAGTATGGTATCCACAGGAGCCACACTCTGATAGAATAACTCGCCGTGCATTGTAAGTTCAAGGCTCTCACTTGTGAGAAAGACCATCAGTAAACTCCTGGTCTGCTCAGGTGTGGGTATTACCTGCCTTTCACACTCATTAAGGCATTGCCCAAACTCGCCCAACCCTGTCATTTGTCTCTTTCAATTGTCATGTAAAAATGGACACCAATTCTTTTGTCCTTTCCCCCCCCTCCCTCTCCTTATTGTAAGGCAGACAAATTATTAATCAAACGTTGGAATAATCTCAGCCCTTTATTTCAAAACTGGCACTGTTGAAAAGCAAACGAAGGAACAAAGTCCTTTAATTAATCAGAAAGGATGTTTCAATGAACAGATATCAGATCCGTCATTGTACTCTGGGATTACTCACTGTGCAGGGTTTACATACCAGTACCACAAGCAGCAATTTACTGGAACACAAGAGGGCTCCATTTCTAATTCATTGCCATTCCCTTTATTCCCATTCAATTACATGACAAGAGTATGCATTGTGCAGTGTTTTGTATACATTAATGCAATCCAAATAAATCATGGCTGGGTCAGTGCTGTGTTACACGCTGCCATCTGCAAGTGTTTGATTGGTCTGGGGACTGCTAGGCAACGAATTTAGAAGCTACCGAAAAAAAAATCAGTGTGACCAACGCAAACTATTGTCTCATTATTTTCTTTTCAGAAGAAGTCCTTCAATAAAAACCTGACAGTTGATATGTGCCACAACAGGTAAACCTTAAGGGTACATTAAACAAGATCATTTTAAGACCACTATGACCAACGGATATTTCTTCACAGCTTTGGATCACTTACATTGGATCATTTATTATGATACTAGGCCAAGGGTATAATGCAGCCAGCTGACAGAAAGAGAAAGCTGTTGAAAAACTGGGGTTTATGAACTGTAAATGAATTTTTTAAAAAATGGAGATACAACATAAAAACCCTATCAAAGTTTCAACCCAGGAAGATAGGTGCGGATATTAAGATTTTTCTGAGATACATTTTCCCCTGAAAGGTTGTACAGAAAGTTTTCTAGTTATGTAAGTGCGATGCAATATTCGCCACATTAATCACATTGCGAAATGTCAGAGTCTCAAAAATATTTTTGTGTCACTAGTATAAGCATGTTGAAAATACTGCGTGGCTCTTTTGGAACCTCTTCTGTGATTCAGATGAATTTTTTTTTTCTGGAGGGACCACAAATTTTTGTTTGTTTTTACCTGGGGTCTATTTTCCCTCACATGCTAAGGCTTTGTTCACCATTCGTGGAACCACCAGTCTCGGCTGGAAAGACTTGGCAAGGAAGCATGCTGCAGCTCTCAGTGAGTATTAGTACAAGCATTCACAGAGCGTTCCAGGATTTGCTGTTTGTAAACCCCATTCACTCCCTTTACAAGTGATGGAGAATTACAGGCAGCACAGTCATGAAACAATTTTTTTGAGCTTTGAAGGTAAAAATAAATGTGTTTTTGTATAAGAACATCAAAAACTTTTAGTGACATCATTTTTGACAGTACAAATGATGTAAACAATGTACATATAAACCCCGACATTTCCTGTTCCTTTCCTTTGACCTCTAATTGACACCAGGAGCCGCCTAGGAGCAATTGCCCTTTAATTGCCCTCGGAGATCTTTTGACCTTAATGGGACGTAACAGGTTACACACAGCTGTCCCTTAGTAGCAGTATAATGCATTGTGCATTACACATTGTAACGCTCCTGTCCTTATTTAAAACATGCCCTGAACACAACAGCAGATTCGCTAGTCTGTATGATATTTATTTATATAATACATGCGTGTAACATACAATACTGTTTTAAAGAATAAGTAGCAATATTCCTCAGCTTAAATTAATTGAACTGTAAAGCTCCTTTAAAGTCATAAATTGAAAGGCAGTAGAAGCGTTCAATACTTTTTAACTGACTGCAGGAAGGTCATAGAGAGGGTGTTACCTTCTTGCAGTGAACACTTTTGGAACACTATGAAAGATGCTTGACACCTCTATATTTATCGGATCACATGTAATGCTTTGATGTTGAGTACACTTGTCTTTAGTGACTGATCAAGTGAAGCAATGAGACTCTCCAATATAAGAGTGCCAAGGAATTTGTGGAAAGGGTTTTTTTTTGTCCAATTTAAATGCCATGCGGAGTGGTGTAGTAAAAAGCTGGCACCAAAGCGATGTGCCAAAGAAAGAAAATCACCTCCAAATCACCACAGGGCAGGATCGCAATTTTGGCAGGACCATCGCAGGGAATGAATCAAGTGTAGGTTGAAACACTTCCCATATAAGGTGGGGAAAACGCTGTGTTATCAACAACAACAATGTGCATTTATATAGCACCTTTAACGTCCCAAACCGCTTCACAGGAGCGCAAACAAACCAAATTTTACACCAAGCCACATAAGGTTATATATTAGGACAAGTGATCAAAAGCTTGGTCAAAGAGGTAGGTTTTAAGAAGCATCTTAAAGGAGGAGAGAGAGGTAGAGAAGCGAAGAGGTTTAGCGAGGGAATTCCAGAGCTTAGGGCCTAGGCAACTGAAGGCACGGCTGCCAAAATCGGGGATGCACAAGAGGCCAGAATTGGAGGACTGCAGAGATCTCGGAGTGTATCGACAGAAGGTGGGAGCAGGCCTCCTGTATGTCCTGATTTGTGGGACAGGGAGGACACAGAAGATGCACAATCCTGCAAAATGTTTGTTAGTAATTTATATCGAAGGGATCAGTTGTGTTGTATATTTACAAATCTCTATGGAATAGGCTGAGACTGGCAGGCTTGAGTTATACTGTTAGGTCCCTTGTCAATAGCTGCCTAGGGACGATGAAATTCTGCTCACTGGCCTCCAAATGACGGTTAAATTTTAATGTTAGGACACACATTAAAAAAAAATCAAAATGAGGTTCAGAAAGTTCTTAGATGGTCCAATGTTACCATAACGTGGTCTATAGTCAGATCACCAACTTAAATCCTGGTTTATATTACTGGCTTTGTATTGAAGCATATCCAAAACTGGTATTGTAACTGATCTATAAAACACACCATAGCAGTGACATCAATAAGAAAAGCCATTCTCCAAGGGGATCTCTTGGCTTATTGGATTGTATTACCTCAATGTATCTACTCCACTGTTAAGCTTAAAAAAAAGGACTTATAGGGTTCACTGGGAAAGCTGTGTTACTGGGAATTTACGATTCATAGTACTTAAGCCCTTGAATCCTTTTCCTTGAAAGATCATTTGTAATGCATTCTTACCCAAGGTCATATAATAGTCACAGCACAAAACAGAAGGCAAAACACCTGGCATAAATCTCTTATTTCTCTGCACCATGATCATCTATGATCAAAAAATTGAGCAGGTGACTTGCTTCCAAAGCTCTGCCAATGTCACCACATAACCAGCTGCTAGTAACTGAGCAAGATCAAGTAAAAGCAATGGCCCCTCTGTGATGATGGGCCTGGCCATCACATAGCACTTTACCATGGTAGGAGGTCCAAAGTAAGCAACCTGCTACGTGGGAAAGTATTTGTCCTACCTTGACCACAGCACAGCACGTTGGAGCCCCAGTGGATCACCTCAGCTCAGTGTCCATCTTTAACCTTCGAGACTTTTAGTTCAACACTGCTAGCACTTGATAATAATGCATCTTTTGTCAGATGCAGCACAGTTAGATGCAGAACACAATTAAGTGCAGAATAAACCTTCCCTTACTCTTCCCCAACAACATGCCTTAGCCACAAACTCAGAAGAGCGACCCTGGCAGGTGGGTCGGTAACCAGAGGACACAAGATTTAAGATAATTAGCAAAGAAGTCAGGTGGCGATGTGCGGAGAATTTTATTTTAACGCAAGTTATAATGATCTGGAATGCACTGCCTGAAAGGGTGGTGGAAACAGATTCAATAGTAACTTTCAAAATTAATTAGATATACAGTATATTTAAAAAGGAAAAATTTGCAGGGCTACGGGGAAAGAGCAAGGGTGTGGGATTAATTGGATAGCTCATTCAAAGAGCTAGGTCAGGCACAATGGGCCAAATGGCCTCCTTCTGTGTTGGTTCTATGATATTGTGCCAATGTGACTTTTTCCATTTCTCCCACCGGTTATGTTGTGGCCTCTCTGGTGATATTGCCAAATTAGGTGCAGCTTTATGCTGTGGCCACAAGGCCACCAAGAACTGAATTGAAACTGCCCAGATTAATTTCACGTACGACCCTTAGGCTGAGCAGATAGAAAAGAATTTCATCCCCACAGATTTGAATCCAGGACTCTGGTGTGAAAGGGCACTGCACCACTCAGTTCCCCATTTCTTTCTTTTTGTTCAGGTATTAATGTTTTTTTTGTGATGTGCCATACAGTAACGCTGAAATGCAAGTAAAAAAAAATCCTCTGCCAAGTTTCCTTATTTGCTTCTGTTTCCCAGGGTGGTGAGCATGGATTAGCATGGTGTGAAAACCTAGCTACAAAGCTGCTCTGTAAGTCTGCCTTACATTAGGTAGAATCATAGAATGATACAGCACAGAAGGAGGCCATTTTGCCCATCGTGCCTGTGCTTGCCCTTTGAAAGAGCTATCCAATTAGTCCCACTCCCCTGTCCTTTCCCCTTCAAGCATTTATCCAATTCCCTTTTGAAAGTTATTATTGAATCTGCTTCCAGCACCCTTTCAGGCAGCGCATTCCAGATCGTAATAACTCGCTTTGCAAAAAAAAATTATCCTCATCTCACCTCTGGTTCTTTCGCCATGCTTTATCTGTAGCATCACAAACTATTTGCAATCATTACTAAAAACAAACTCTGCCTTCTGAAGTCAGTGATGCCTCCAGGGAACCTCATGCAAGTGGCCAGTCTTCAAATGTGAATTTAAACAGCGAGTGTCAGCCGGATATCCACGTGAACTTAATCACAAACATATATACTTTGCAGTGGGCATTGCTGGATAATGATCAGGATTGGGAACCGTGATTGATTTTTCCCCTACCAGCCCATAGTATTCTTACT
Source organism: Heptranchias perlo (assembly GCF_035084215.1). Lineage (NCBI taxonomy): Eukaryota > Metazoa > Chordata > Chondrichthyes > Hexanchiformes > Hexanchidae > Heptranchias > Heptranchias perlo. The sequence continues at coordinate 8,039,307 of NC_090356.1, forward strand.
GCCACGCTGGCTGAGATCAGCTAACTCAACACAGACCTGGGATCAAACCACAGGTCTTACTGATACATATGGCTCAGTTCCACACTTGTGAGTGACTTTACTAACTAAGCCATCATAACCTTGGCTCTTATTCAAACTGTGACTGAATAGGTAATAAATTCACAGCATCATACACGTTTGTTAATGTAACAATCATCTATATTTTAAAAAATTCATTTTCGGGATGTGGGCGTCGTTGGGAAGGCCAGCATTTATTGGCCATCCCTAGTTGCCTTGTTTTTGATACAGCTGCGTGGCTTGTTAGGCCACTTCAGAGGGCTATTAAGGGTTGACCACATTGGTTTTGGGACATATAGGCCTGACGTAAGAGCAAGGACAGCAGGTCTCCTTCTCTAAAGGGCATTAGTGAATCACTTTTACTGGTATAGCTTTTTATTTCCAGATTTTTTTTGAACTGAATTCAAATTCTCAAACTGCCATGGTGGGATTTAAACTCACGGTCTCTAGATTACTGGTCCAGTAGTGTAACCATTATGCGACCGCACCCAATGTCTCACTACTGTTGTCTCTGGATCAATTCAAATACACTGATACCTAACAAAAATGCATAGCTGAAGAGAATTAAAAATACAGTCACCTTGAAATTTTGATCAATCATAATGTCACAACCCAGAAGGTCAAAGTAGCCCAGTTTATTACCCAGTCTGGCCTTGGTGGCAATGAAGCACTGTGTCATGATCTGTTGCATTCTCTTCTGCAAGAAAATGTTAAAGCTCTTAATTATCGTTGCAAATCAGACAAGGTTCTTTGTTACATGGTCTATAATTCTGTTTTAATTTGAGGGAGTGCTCAAGTACAATAGACATTCCTCTTTCTCCCCCCTTCCCTCTACTGCACTGGTTTCCCTCCTTTTAGTTCCATACCTCAGTTCAGAAATTACTCTGTCAATCAATGAAGAATCCAAGCCATGTTTATATTATGGCCCCATTTGTAATGCACTGGGGGCTCACATTGCCTGAAATCATTTTATGCTTTAATTTTTCCCAGAGATTGGTGATAAGACAGAATTAACATCTCTTAACTCTACTGAATCTGAATGTTCAGAAATGAAGGGCCAGTGATAACCCAGTGATAACCCACCGGTCAATGATAACCCATTTATAACCCACTGGTCAATGATAACCCATTGATAGCCCACCGGTCAGTGATAACCCACTGGTCAGTGATAACCCATTGATAGCCCACCGGTCAGTGATAACCCATTGATAACCCACCGGTCAATGATAACCCATTGATAACCCACCGGTCAATGATAACCCATTGATAACCCACCGGTCAGTGATAACCCATTGATAGCCCACCAGTCAGTGATAACCCATTGATAACCCACCGGTCAGTGATAACCCATTGATAACCCACCGGTCAGTGATAACCCATTGATAGCCCACCGGTCAGTGATAACCCATTGATAACCCACTGGATGAACAACCCTAGTATTTACATGTCTAAGCAAAACCGGACATGTGCTTTTTGACACAGTATTAGACTTCTAGATTGAAGTGTCTTGGCACTTGTTTTAGAGACAAAAATTACTGTTGTAAAGATTGTTCATGCTGAAGGGTATCCAACATGCTATCAGATTGGGAAAAGCTTACATACAAAAATTACACCATTTAAAATAATTGTAAATCACACAAAAAACAAAACATACGGATCACAGTTCACTGTCATTTTGGATATTGTCAAGCCGATATATTGCTTTAGGTAAACAATTGGCTTTGTCCTCCGCTGTTACAAGCATTGAAATACTTAGAATGGTCCAACAAAAAAAATTCTCCAAAGTATAATTGTTAGCAGTTTAACCTCGATTAAGAAGATCACTCGTCGGCAAGTTGCTAGGATCACTGTAAAGTAAAATCAGTAAACGAGAGATTAGAAGAATGATAGTTCAAAATATAGGGAGTTATTTAATGAGTGAAAGTCAGAGGATAGGACTTTTAAGACATGCTGGCTGAATGGAAGCACTGTCAGGACACCAGGTAGCAGGAAATTCCAGCAAGAAATTAAAGGACTGTAATGAGGAAGTTGTGATCTGGAGTGAGAACTGGTAAAATACATGTGGGGCATTGTGCTAATTTAAAGAACACGCCCGAGTGAGGCTTTATATTCCAATCGATTGTAAAGAACGGACTGTGGAGATAAAATGAAAAAACAGTGAGTGCAGGAAATAGCCAACAATTGGGAATTTCTGTATAATTCTGAGAAACATTGATCACTGCAGATTTTGTGAGATGGAATAAAACGTTTTATTTGAGGAGCGCCTCTATTCACGCAGCCTGATTATAAATATTGGGGATTAAATTCGATAACCGCCGAATCCGGGCGTGATTAACCTGCGCCCGGTCGTTCCGATGTAGGCAGCACGTAGCATTCGTGCTGCCTGGTCATTTACCTGATTCCGCATGAGCAGCCAGGCCTCGCTGCACTGTTGAATGACTTCTCACCAGCAGGGGGGCCCAATATCGCGTGAGTCCTTCGCACTTCTTAAAGGCAACCTGCACCTCTTAAAGGCAGTCTGCACTTCTTATGTGCAAAATATAAAATACAGGTCTACACAGAGTCTGAACGGAGATGTAAAACATGTAAAACACAGATGCAGGTCCTGTCCCTATGTTTACAAACTGTTGAGTTAACTGTTAAAATATTGAATAAAGGTTGCGCACTACTAAATCCCACATCCTCCAATCTGCATACCAGACCTCACCAACCTGCCGATCTGAGTTTGTACCGGGCCTGCGAGAGAGCGTGCACCAGATGATGCACTAGAGGCCTTGGTGCAAGAGGTGGACAGAAGGAGGGACATCCTATATCTGCAGGGTGGGGGGGGGGGCAAGAGGCCCTCCAGACATATGCTCAAGAGGCAGTGGGAGGCAATAGGGGGCGAAGTCAAGCCAGAAGCACAGCATCACGAACATGGATACACCGCAGGAAGAAGTTCAATGCTTTGACATGAATGGTCAAGGTGAGTGAGGTCAACTGTCAAGTAGCATCTCCTACCAACTGCACCACTAACGCATCCACTGCTCCTCGCTCTACACCCCCCATCACCCACATACCAACAAACTCTTTCAATCAGTACTCAACTCTTCCAATCAGATGCTTCCTCTCATCCTCACACATTACCACTGTTGCAAGTCGCACACCCACAACTCAAAGGTCAAACACACTGGCAGCTATTCAACCATGACAGGCACATCACCCAAACATCCTGCAGGACACTCACCGACACACGTCCCGCTTTCTTGCAGGAGAAGGTGGCGCATAACTGGAGGCAGCAAGTGGCAGTGGCATTTAGTCCCTTGAGCCTGTTCCGACGGTCAATGATGTGGTTGATGTGACCTAACTCCATATCCCTTAATACCTTTTGTTAACAAAAATCTATCAATCTCAGTTTAAAATGAACAGTTGGGCTAGCATCAACTGCCATTTGCAGATGAGCGTTCCAGACTTCTTCCACCCTTTGCGTATAGGAGTGTTTCCTAACTTCACTCCTGCAAGTCCTGGCTCTAAATTTTAGGCTATGTCCCCTAGTTCAAGTATGATGTGGAGATGCTGGTGATGGACTGGGGTGGACAAATGTAAGGAGTCTTACAACACCAGGTTATAGTCCAACAGCTTTATTTGGAATCACAAGCTTTCGGAGCTTTCCTCCTTCGTCAGGTGAGTCTGACGAAGGAGGAAAGCTCCGAAAGCTTGTGATTCCAAATAAAGCTGTTGGACTATAACCTGGTGTTGTAAGACTCCTTACATTAGTTCAAGTATGGGAGACTTTCAAAAAACAGGTACAAATGTATCAGCAGCCTGAAGCAATAATCCAGCAACTAACCTGTAAATCCTGCACAGTCCCTTTAAATAGCACTGGTTGGAGGGGGGTGGGGGGTGGGGTGTCCTCCAGGCTGTCTACGACATGTTCAGCTGTTCATGGTTAAGACAGTGCGTTGGCTGGAGCGTTGAGTGCCAAAATGCTATCTATCCCTTTAAATCAGTGTTGCACACTGATCTAATGTATGTTCTTCTTAGTTTACATGGTACTGGCGTTCGTTATCTGTGCGTGAGCAAACGCCTTTACCAAGATGACGTCCAGCGCACACGCGCATTCCGAACGCCATTTTGGGACCTTAGGAGGCTGCGTAGCGCCTAAAAAAACGGGGGCCACACATTTATAGCCCCTTATCTTTAAATGTTTCCCTTCCCCAATGACTCAGTGAGTGTGATACTGAATTATATAGACCTGGAAAGACCCAGATTTGATTCCGGTCGGTGCTGGGTTACCTGACCACAGCCAAGGCAGTACTGGGGGTACCACAATTGACCTCACTGTCCCTTGGGCAAGGGAGAGGGAGAGGGAGAAAAGATCAGTCAGGATTCCCGCTTTTGCTTACTATTCAGTATCTCTCAACGGAAAGTGTACATGTCAGGTGAGGACTTGATTAGACTTAGCTGTGCGACCTCACGTGGTTAAAGATCTTGAAACTCCAGGGGTTAGGGAGGGTGGTTGCCTGGTGCAGTGACAGTGGAGACGTAGAATCTGGGGCATAACTTGGATCTGCCCGAGTTCTGCCCCTTTTTAGCACTGCAGGGAATGCTGGTACTTTCAGGGGGTGGGCCCATAATATATGGACCCTTGAATATAAGATAGTCACTACTAAATCCAACAGGGAATTCAGGAAAAACTTCTTTACCCAGAGAGTAGTTAGAATGTGGAACTGGCTACCACATGGAGTAATTGAGGCGAATAGCATAGATGCATTTATAGGGAAGCTGGATAAACACATGTGGGAGAAAGGAATGGGAAGATATGCAGATAGGGTTTAGATGAAGTAGGGTGGGAGGAGGCTTGTGTGGAGCATTACCACCGGCATAGACCAGTTGGGCCGAATGGCTGTTTCTCTGCTGTAAATTCTATGTAAAAAAAACAAATGGGCACATATTTAGCCCAATGTAAATTAGGGAAATAGGTCATTCAACACCCATTCCTTACTTACTCTCTGAGCAACGCTAAACACCAGAGACTCCTGGCATTGCAGAAACCAGAAGAGATGGAAACAAATGTATGACTTTGACCCTCCCTCCCAGAGCCCTGTGGGACCGCTAGCACTGCAGCAAGGTCCCGCAGCAAACAAAATTCCTCCCAAGTTGCGCTGAAAATGGACATGGCGCCCACCCACAATATTTAAATAGCTCGAACTCCAGGGCATCATCAGTGGTCAGGCTGAAGTTCCACTCCACCCCAGATCCAAGGCCTTCCCAGGAATTTAAGGGCCACATCATCTAGGGCCACTCGGGTCAGGTACTGGAGACTTGGCAACACCTGTAACCCATCACAGGCATTTGCTGAAAGGGGTGGAGAGGGACTTCCCCAGGGAGAAAGAAGAGAAAGCAAAGGACAAGTCAAACCAAGCAAATCCTCCTAATGGCTGCCCCCGGGTCTAGGAGCAGGCTCCCTGTCTGACCTCTCAGCCCAAGAAAGGTGAGAGACAGGCATGGTCACAATGTCTAGTGGAAATTAAGAAAAAAATAACAACAATGGGGAACATTTTAATAAAAACAAATGATGAAGCATAATTATCGGCACAGGCACGATGGATCGAATGGCTTCCTTCTGTTCTATAATTCTATAATCTGATAAAAAAATCTTTCAATTGATTGTTTGATATATTTAATAAATTAGAACTCTGTAGTTTTTGTTTCACTGTGGAATACATAGTTTTGAATTAAGGTTATTCAATTATGTACATGTTTTTTAATTCAAACCAGTTTCTGAGATATCCTACTTTGTGACCATACTTGTTAGGAAGCCTGTTGCTCTGAACAAATACACCGTAATCAAAATGTCACCATGGTAACACTATGGGACATCATGCCATCTCTAATCAGTAGGCCAGTATATCTCAATCCTCGAGCGATGGGAGTCCTCTGAGCCTCGTTCTGTTAATTAGAAGCAGCACAAACTTACCGTCAAAATGGTGAAGACCCAGTCCTTTGGGAGACGCTTTGCTTCCATATACTTCTCATTAATATAGTCGTTCAAGCGCTCCATGGACCAGATTGTGTCCTCCTTCATGTCATTGTACAGGGGGTTCTTTTTCTGTATGAACTGTGGGTAAGAAAGTGCAAAGCAGCAATTAGTGGAATAAAACTCCATCTCCTGAGGGGGTGGGGGGGGGGGGGGGGAGGGGAGCAGGTGGAATGACACCGGCCTCCTGAGATCACAGTGCAGTGGAAGGGACCGATAAATACAAGATGAATAGTTCAGCGAAAGAACAACTAACTCGTCTCAAGTAAGGGAGCTTTTCAAAACTTAAAACATGAGTCAGAAAAATAACAAAAAATATTTCTGAGGAGGAACCGTTCCCAAATAACCAAAAAATGAATTTTTGGACATAAGATTTCCAACGTAATTTGGTTAGGTAGAGTTATACAGACTTTTCTGAAGGCCTAATGGCTTCTTCCTGTTCCTAAATGTTTTTGAGTTCTTCTGTAAACGTCAGCAGTCTATTTGACTGAGCATTGAATTAGAGGACATGAGTTGAAAATTAACAAACCTCAAAAAATCTGGAGACTAGAAGAAACTTTCTCCCCTAGAAGGCAGTGGGTGTGTAACTGAACTTGAGTTGATTAAATCCCTCAAAAAGGAACTTCATAAATAAGGCATCGGTCGCCTGTCTGATGCATCCAGCAGGTTGGCTGGCGCTGCTGACATTGCCCGTGCTAGCTGAAAGGAGCCGGAGGTATAGCATTCGAGGGCTCTGGTGACACTGATACTGGCAATGCCCTCTGTGTGGTTGGCCGCAGCTTTCCTAAAAGCAGGTGGCGTGGTTCTGCTGCCGTCTTCCTGCTGAACCAGAGCCTGTGCTCCTCAGCTAATGCCAGCAACGGCTGTAGATAAGAATGATGGCATATTGGCAGGTGTGGGCAATCTGCCTCTGGTGCCATCTGACACCATTGGCGTCCCTTTTCGTTCCTCTTCCGTTGAATTAAGTGAGCACTGAAAGCAAATCCCCGTAGTTTACAGGCGTGTGACAGCAAGAGGTAACAGGCACTGCAGCTTTAAGAGGACACTTCTTGGCCTGCAAGAACCTGGATGAACTTTGACAGCCATTTGGAATAAGTGAGATTAGCGCACTGCACCTGCAAAACTCAAACATTGCAGGATCCCCCCACCATTTGCATTGTTAATGAAGTATCACACATTCTGGCAACAAAATCAATAATAGGACTACTGCAAACTCATAGAACCATAGAATCATATAGCACAGGAGGAGGCCATTCGGCCCATCGTGCCTGTGCCAGCTCTCTGAAAGAGCTATCCAATTAGTCCTACTCCCTTGCTCTTTCCCCATAGCCCTACAAGTGTTCCCCCTTCAAGTATTTATCCAATTCCCTTTTGAAAGTTATTACTGAATCTGCTTCCACTGCCCTTTCAGGCAGCGCATTCCAGATCATAACAACTCGCTGCATTAAAAAAACATTCTCCTCATCTCGCCTCTGGCTCTTTTGCCATGTTTTATCTGTAGCATCATGAATTTCTTGCAATCATTTCTAAAAACAAATTCTGCCTTCTGAAGTCAGTAACACTTCCAGGGAATCTTATCTAAGTGACAAGTCTTCATATTCTTCAAAGGGAAAAATGAAGCACCTGGACAAATCTAGATTAAAGGGAGGGAGTCAGCTTGGCTTTGCGAACAAACAAATAAACTTGCTTGGGAAGAAGTCATTGCTGACTATTTCTATTGAACTTCTTTGAGGTAAGAATTGGCCTCGAGAATGAAGTGAACTCATTGACTGTTACATGCATTAAGACTTCAGCAATACTTCTGACACAATGCTGAGCAGGAGTTTGGTGGGTCTGCTTGCTGGACGAGTATGATGTTCAGTGTGTCCCTGACTCACCTCCTTTGCAACCAGGGCTGACGTTAAATATCAATCCAAGCTGAGAAATACCACTGACAGCGAATTAATGGTAGTTACTAAAAACCGAGACATATTCTCAGTGAATGAAAGCAACCACTCAGTGATTAACGGCTCTGAAGACTTGCAAGGGACTTTGCAATGTTGTATTCAGTGGGGCGTGAAGCAATGCAAGCATAGCTGGTGACAGAAGTACTGCAGAGGTTTTGGGTAGCTGAATGCTCCTGAAAGCTCCCCAGTATAGCATCACACCCCTTAACTTTGGAACGCACGGCCTGAAAGGGTGCTGGAACCAGATTCAATAGTAACTTTCAAAAGGGAATTGGATAAATACTTGAAGAAAAAAAAATTGCAGGGCTATGGAGAAAGAGCAGGGAGTGGGACTAATTGGGTAGCTCTTTCAAAGATCCGGCACAGGCACGATGGGCTGAATGGCCTCCTCCTGTGCTGTATGATTTTGTGTGTCGTTTTCATTCAATTTTATGCCTCTCAAGTTCTAAAGTACAATTTTAAAATTGCAATAACGAAAAATTAGTGTGACTCCACCCTTGCCAGTTCAGAGACAAGTCCTGCCCTCTCAGCTGAGAATGGAGAGGAGAGGGGAGTGTAATATCCCAGTTACTTCACAGCATTGGCTTCTGAGATACTCCTGCATTTGGAAACTGCATCGCAATATAAATGAGGCCACAAGCACCACCTTGTGACCACCAGCATTTTGTTCTCTACCTCCAACGGAAAACAGATGGGACAAGTCACTGGTCCCTGCACAAATTGTTACGTGAATAGTTTTTAAAAAAAAAATATAACCCGCTGAAAATATGGGCATTACCTGTGGGGACAACTTTTAAAAATCCAGTAAGTTTAGCAGAGGTAGCTCAAGTAAATGAGTAATTTCCTTCCAGACGTTGGTGAATGCCACTTTAAGGACAGGACTTTACATCGCAATTACAGATTATTTAACAATACAAAGAACAGTCGCAGAGCGAGCAAGGAAAAGTTATCATTTAAAAATTGCATATTACTGCTTCACACTCGCTTGTCAAGAGCTTTGTCAGGTCCTGGTTTGAAGGTGATCCTTTATTTACCACCTGTATTTCTTCAGTATTACATTAAGTTTGAGAGATTTCTCTACAACAGTGAGAAAAAAAACAGACTGAGATTGTTTGGATTTCTGCAGACGCTGGCACGTTAATTTTTAAGCATTAAACACTGGGAAAGAACATAAGAACGTAAGAGAGAGGAGCAGGGGTAGGCCATACGGCCCCTCGAGCCTGCTCCACCATTCAATCAGATCATGGCTGATCTTCGACCTCAACTCCACTTTTCTGCACGATCCCCGTATCCTTTGATTCCCCTAGAATCCAAAAATCTATCAATCTCAGCCTTGAATATACCCAACGAATGAGCAGCCACTGCCCTCTGGGGTAGAGAATTCCAAAGATTCACAACCCTCTGAGTGAAGAAATTCCTCCTCATTTCTGTCTTAAATGGCCGACCCCTTATCCTGCAACTATGCCTCCTAATTCTAGACCCTCCAGCCAGGGGAAACAACCTCTCAGCATCTACCCTGTCAAGCCCCCTCAGAATCTTATATGTTTCAATTCGTCTAAACTTCAGAGAGAATAGGCCCATTCTACTCAATCTCTCCTCATCGGACAACCCTCTCATCCCAGGAATTAATCTAGTGAACCTTCGTTCTCCTCAAAGGCAAGTGAATCCTTCCTTAGATAAGGAGACCAAAACTGGACGCAGTACTCCAGATGAGGTCTCATCAAAGCCGTGTACAATTGTAGTAAGATTTCCATACTCTTGTACCCCAAACCCCTTGCAATAAAGGCCAACATGCCATTTGTTTTCCTAATTGCTTACTGGACCTGCATGCTAACTTTTTGTGTTTCTTGTACGAGGACACCCAAGTCTCTCTGAACACCAACATTTAAATAGTTTCTCACCATTTAAAAAATATTCTGTTTTTCTATTCTTCCTACCAAAGTGAATAACCTCACATTTCCCCACATTATACTCCATTTGCCACCTTCTTGCCCACTCACTTTAACCTGTCTACATCCCTTAGACTAATAAATAATAAGAATCGCTCAAGTGGGATTGAGTGTTCAATTCTCACTGAGATTGTGAGCTTGAATCCCTGGGCTGCCTCAGCTGATTGATTTCCACCATGTCCAAGTCCAGTTGCTGGTGTGAGAGGCTTCTTTCTCAGTTGGAGACAGTTGGAGAGGGAGGCATATTGTTTGGCCTGCTCGGTCATCGGAGTTGGGCATGAGTGGCAATGAGAACATTTGAGGGGGGAAAAGAAGTAGAGTAATTAAATAAAAATGACTGGGTTAGAGTCCTCATATTAGTATTTGTTTTATAAAAAAAACTGAATAGAAAGAAACAGAATGACTGGGTTGCAGAAGCTTGTGAGATTGACTTTTGACGCATTATTCATTATCTCGGAATTTTTGAATTTAGCTAATAGCTTGACATACATCAGTGGTTTTGCATGATTTTTTGTAGTCAAATGCACCTACTTCTATTTATATCATGTAATAAGCTTCAAGCAGGCAAATCCAGAAACCTTAATTTGGATTTAGGACTAACTGCATATTTTCTCTTTATTTTTTTTCCCGCTCTTTCTGCCCCTTTAAATAGACTGCCATTATTTTTTTTCTTGATTTTCCTCTCTCCTCTGCTTTCCCCTCTCCTCTCCTCAAAGTGCTAACTCCTCCTAGGCTATAGCTTCACATGTATTGATGCCACGTGGCACCACACCCAAGTGGCTATGCTTCATGTCCGAAGGCTATTGTACCATGGGGGCAGCACAGCTGTCCTCACCCAATCTTGTTGTCAGCCATGGAAACCATCAGCTGACCTCAATGAAATTCAATTGCATTCATGACAGTCAGAAGGTGGAAATAACAGGAAAACTGCATCAGAGGGGGCTTTAGGGCACAGGCGGCCTAAAGGCCAAGACCAAATACTGCATTTCATCATCTTGTGTGAGCCATAGGACTTGAACGTTTGAGAAACCTGTACGCATTACTACAGGTATCTCAAGGAGTTTGTTGTCTCTTTACTGCTTGTTTGTTCATGTAGTTAGGCAGTGCACAGGGGATCTTATGTGCTCAGGTGAGACTGGGCTGCCCAGCTGAATTCAAGGCAGGTGTTCGTTAGCATTGTGTAAATTACCCAGCAACCCCTGAGAGGGGGATAAAAATACCCACCTCGGCAGCTGTTGACAATCGTTTCCAAAACTCTGCACCTCACTCGTCTCTTCGTAGTTTTAATCTATTTTTCTGTACTTAACCCTTCAAAGGCTATCGTAGCATTTCTCAAAGAGTATTTTATCACAGCAATATTTAAAATTCTGTGTCAGTTTTTGTTGCTATTAAAATAATGTCCAATATTTTAATATTTTTTTCCATCAACCAATCCAATCTCTGTGAGGCATGGGGTTAAGGCATGTTAGGGCAAATTTACTCTGCACCTGACCCTGGATATACATGATCCTTGCAGTGCTCAATGTTGTATTCGGATATAAAAAGAGCATGTAAGTGTTTAATTCCCCAACACTGGCATCTCTCTCCTTGATGTGCACAGAAAATAGCTGTAAAATTTTCTCTGTGAAAGGGGTTTCCTAATTATTAAATATCATAGAATCATAGAAGGGTTACAGCACGGAAGGAGGCCATTCAGCCCATCGAGTCTGCGCCGGCTCTATGCAAGAACAATCCAGCTAGTCCCACTCCCCTGCCCTATCCCCGTAGCGCTGCAAATTTTTTATTTTCATATTTTTTATCTTTATATCGTGTAAAATCATTTTGAGTCTACAAATGTATTGCAAATATTAAGTAATCTGTACAGTTTTATGGAAAAACTCACCGATCCTGCTCTCCCAGTAGGGAACCATAGTCAAATGGAATGTGGATCAGGGATAGGGCTACAACATGGTCATACTGATTCTCCAACCTCAGTTAGCTCACTGACATTCATGTGATCTAGGCCAACGTTGGTGAGCTAGTAGAGTTTCAGGATCAATTCAAGAGTGGCTCACCATTGGTAGCAATATCTTGCCTTTACATAGAGCCTTTAACATAGTAAGACATCCCGAGGCGCTTCACAGGAGTGTTATCAAACAAAATTTGACACTGAGCCAAAAAAGAAGATATTAGGACAGGTAAAGAGGCAAGTTTTAAGGAGCGTCTTAAAGGAAGAGAGAGAGGTTGAGAGGCGGAGAGGTTTAGGGAGGGAATTCCAGAGCTTAGGGCCTAGGCAGCTGAAGGCATGATCGCCAATGGTGCAACGATGAAAATCAGGGATGCGCTAGAGGCCAGAATTGGAGGAGGGCAGAGATCTCGGAGGGTTGTAGGGCTGGAGGAGGTTGCAGAGATAGGGAGGGGCGAGGGCCATGGAGGGATTTGAAAACAAGGATGAGAATTTTAAAACCAACATAAAATCCCATCCAAATACAAAGTTGTACAGGTTATCCTCTAGAATGAAATTATCAGCCTTGTTTACATTGAAATGCTGTCTCCATAAGCATGGGCATCTCAGAAGGCAATGATGTAAAATAAATGGGATATCACACTCTTACGAACTCCCGTGAGCACTGTTTCCATCAGCTGAGAACGCAGAAGACGTTCTTCCCCTGGGCCTTGCTTAATGATGTCCTGTGACTGAGATCGGGAATTCTCTGTAAAGAGGAATTGTGAGCTACAAACCCCAAATTACACAATTTCAGAAAATAAAAATAATAAAAGTGCTTCCCAGATGTAGTTTTCATTAAATATATTGGGCTGGAGTTTGCTCTGGGCGGCGAACGAACAACACTAGCCATTCGTTAGACTTGCACTTGCCCACAGACTTTCTATGAGTTTTTGCATGCAAGTTGCTGTCAACATGACAGCCAAATAGCACGGTGCCCTCTACAGGGCATCTGGGACCTGTGTGAACAGGGCAAGCAACTGTGTGTCTCCTTAACCAATCAGATTGAAGAATCGTTAATGAGCAGCGCAGAGTCTGAACCAGGAAGTGTCAGTTAGAATAACGAGTCCAATGTCAAATCAGACACAGAAAGCGAAATAAAGAGAGGGAAAGAAAGATTGGGTTAAGGGGCAGAGATAAAAGAGACAGAAGGAAAAAAAAATGTCCAACGATAATTAAAAGCTGAAGGAATGAGACTCCACACTTGTAAAAGTTAATTTTCAGTACCAGAGAGGTTGTTTGGCAGTAATTAGGACTTACCACGCCATTAAAAGGGTGCTTACACTGGAATGGACAAGCCCCAACTTCTTTTGGCGAGTTTAGTCCGTATCTATGAGGTAAGTACAGGAACTTCATGCCGTTCAATACATTTGAATGGTGAGTCAGCCGGCGAGATGCTGCTTTCGCACAGCTTTTGGAGGAGCAGGGCGCATCGGTCAGCAATGTCCGGATTTCCGTGTTTAACTGCGCATGTGCGGTCGCCAAAAGTTGCTGTCCGATTTGCACGTGAATAACGGTGAGCGCTGTTGGCCTCACCGTTATTTTTACAGCAAAATCTTATAATTAATATTATTAAATTAATATCAATTTGACATCATGGGGATGAAATTGGACTTGGGCAGGGGACGCAAAACAGGCAAAATCACATTTACCGACCTTTATATGACACGCTTGATATTCAATTCTATTGGAGTCCATGGGACTGAATATGGGCAGAGTGTATAACAGGTCATCAATGTGATACCACCTGCTTTACATCTCCGTCCATGTCTAATTTCACCCCCCTGTCTCTTTATGGAGGCTCACATTTTGATTCCCATCAATTCTGATGATTTACAAAGGGGAAAAGAGGGATGGCATTCTCCCCACATTCAATTTACCTGATTGGTTAAATGGTCCGTCAGATCATCAGAATTTGGATTGTATTCGTTACATGTCAGTTTGGCGTAACCGTGGCGAAAGAAGGTCACGTAGGGCGAGGTGCAGGCGATCAGGAAGTAGGAGCGAATATCAAACTTTCTATTTTCCAGTAGTAGGGGTTTGACAACATATCTGTTTGGGTAAAACGCACACGTATTTTAGTACAATTCTACAGATATTTCATTCTCAGTGCTTCTATCTTGACCGATCTCAGACTCTATCTATTACTCCACCTACGGAGGAATGGTTTCCTCTCTGTGGCATGTGTCACAAAATGGTGACTGGGGAATCTTTTCCCACATATTTTCCTTAGTTTTCCAGATTTTCTTCACTGTTTTCCAGCGTGTTTTTCTTATTTCTCTTGGTGTTCTGACCAATGAGTCAGAAGACACCAAGAAAAATAGGAAACAATGAAATCATCTCCTCTTTTCTCTTTGTTGGGTTGTCGAGGTGATGGTTTCAAGGATAAAAGCTGCAGTATTTTTCTACCTTTTGCATCCAATGACCACATGGAATCAGAGAAGTTTACAGCACCTCAAGAGGCCATTCAGCCCATCATGTCTGTGGCGGCTCTTTGCTGGAGCAATGCAAAACTAATTCCACGAGTCCACTCTCTTCCCATAGCCCTATATCTTCCTCTGTTTCCAATGTTTATCTACTAATTTCTTAAAAAATACAATGATCTGTGCTTTAGCTACTCCATCTTAGGGTTTAAAGCCTTGAGACTATAGGGGAATGGAAGAGTGAAGGGATTAAGGGGGCTGATACACTGATGCACATTGAGCACCAGTTCCCTACTTAATTATGGAATGGAGGCCTGAGAGCTGACCCACACCCAAATCAAATAGTGCTGCTTCAAGCACAGCAAACACTTTCATAGACTGTGCACAATTCATTTAAATGAGGAGTCTTCCCTATAACGTAATCAGGAGGTGGAAACGGCTGGAGAGGTGTGTTCCCTTCAGCTAGGACCATTGCTGTATTTCTCTTAGCAACTGATTGTGTAACAAGATCAAAACATTGCAGAAACTAAGGGAGTTACTGAGACGTAATGGAGCTTTCCTGATAGCTACTTAAAGCGGTACTGCAACTTTTATCAGTGTCTGTACAGCTGCCGTTGTTCGAGAGCTCATTACTGCCCAGCTCTGAGTACTCTCCTATGTCGATTTGCAGGATATGGTGGAGGGAAAGAGGAGGATGTCACACTGACACTGCACCTTAGAAGCTCCTTTAAGACATATCTGACACTTGTACATACAGAGTCAAGGGGGGGAGGGGATTTTAACCCCCAAGAACGGGTGGGTTGGGGCGGTTGGGTAGTTAAAATATTTGATTTTTGGAGCACGATTGTAACCCGTCTCCAACGTGCCCACTTCCGGGTTTAACCGAGATGCATTTGGATGCGTGCAAGTAACCTTCTTGCCGCAGTCAGGAACTTAATTAGTTCAGGCATGCGGGTATTTAGATCAATGACTTTGTGAGATGTTAAGTAGCTCTTTTTAAATTGAATTTGACTTAACTTTAAATTTAATGCCTTCAGCGCAGGCTCGTGAATCTCGCCAGTGAAAAGGAGACGAGAGGAGCCGGATCATGAGATAAATGCCTTTATTGCACAGCTTGTAGGCCAGGAGCAGCAGGAGTGTTTCTTCCAGGCCCAACAAGCTTACACGCCGTGATCAGACCCCCGCGATCGGCTGACCCCCCCCCCGCCCCCACCAATGTCCAACCCCCCTCGCTACCTCCAACTCTTCTCCCCGGCCTCCCCCCCCCCCCAACATCCTCCACATCCCACAATCTCACCCTCCCTGCCTCCCTCCTCTCTGATCCCCGGCTGTGGCCTTCCTGCCAATCTGGCTGGCTGCCAGGTGCAAAACCTGGAAGTAACATTTTTATCCGTCAATTAAGTTGTGATCGCACATTCCAACCCGCCAACTTCACTTCCACTTTTTGCATCCACTCGGGTTCCTCCCCCCACCACCCCACCCCCCGGCTCTCTTCCCGGCTTCGTGTAAAAATCATGCCCAAGGTCTCTTATATGGGCCTGTCTGAAGAAACCTGTCAAGGCTGACCCACGATTCCTGCAGGAAGCCAAGGTCCATACAGTCCTGTAAGAAGCTGAACAAGAAGATCATTCTGAGCAGCAGAGAAGAGAATTATCCGTTGAACGAACTGCTCAGACTGCTGCAGTCATCAGGCAGGGTCCAATTGCCCAAACCTTTCTTTAATAACCTTTTACCGCTGATGCATGACAGTCTAATCCCCGTGCCAAATAAGCTTTAACTCCATCGCTATCCATGAATCGGCCTCGTACCGAAAGATCAGAACACATTCTAGTATCAGGCAATGCAAGTTTTATTAACCCTTAGCGAGTCTGGTGTTGCTGGATTCAGTGTGCTTTGTCCCAGTGAGTCCCCTTTCATCAGAGTATGGTGTGTTTCCACTACCTCCTAAACCTTGTGCTCCTTCTAAGTGTTCTCCCACTGAGAGGAGGGAATGAGTGGGACGGTTTCCTGGTGCTGAATGCTTGCCTCTAGAGATGGAGATGCCCCAATCACTCCTCCTTCTGGATCTTAAGAAGATCCTACAATGTAGGCCATGGATAGTGATAATAAGGGTCTGTACCGTCAGTGATGACACTGTAGTTCTTTGAGTTGGGTAGCTATTCTGAGGGAGATTGTTAACTGGTGCTAAATTTTGGACAGTTTCTGTTATGGACTTCAGAAATGTCACTCTGGTGCATTGAACATTTGTCTTCTGGGTTATATAAGGGTTGTGATTGAGGTAAAGTCCTACATGCTCTTCCTCCTGCATTCTCACCATGGTGAATAACTTTTGGGCTAGATTTCTCATTCATTGCATAGCCCACAGACTCTGTTACAATGCTGAATCATTTTTGTCTAAGGTTTTCAGAGCTCACCCAGAGAGTAATCTGAAAGATAAACCAAAAAAAAATCTAGAATAAAGATACCCGAAATGGTAACATTCATCATAGGTCAATTGAAAATTTCAAATCTGAGATTAATAGATTTTTGTTAGGATTCCAGAACCAAGGCAGGTAGATGGAGTTAAGATACAGATCAGCTATGATCTAACTGAATGGCAGAACAGGCTTAAGGGGCTGAATGGCCTACTCCTGTTGCTATACCATTTCTTACTCCAACTGGACCAATTGTGGACTATGCTGCAAGTTTGCTAACAAGTGTAATAGTGGAAAAGCACTATTTCAGCAAGTGCATTTATTCCATATTTTGTCATTTAAGACCTCCTTTTGTGTTAATCCAGTCAAATAAACTGTAGTTTTATTTGGACTTTGATTTTCTTCCCCCATCACCTTTGCACTATTCTGTTAATGGGGGAATTGTAGAAACACATCCTGAAGTAGGGATTCTCTTCCACACTTTCTAGTTTTTCAAAAAAGGTTGCTACATCATCAAGAGTCCTCAAGAGGAAGATTCCTTTGCCTTGGCTTGATTCAGCGGGTTTAGATATCCAAATCTGGCCTTCTATATTAAAGAGAGAGAAACAGGAAACAAACATCAGCAAGATGTAATGCTCTCTAATCATGCACGTCAACAAGCAACTAAATACACCGGTCTGTCTCCATTTTGGGCAGCTCGATCCATCAAACGCTACTCGGAGTTGCCTCGGGGCAGACGCACTTCATATCTTCACCTGGATTAGTCCAGGTATTATAATGCAAGGGGAGGTTTGCTAGCAATTGCAATGTTAGTGATGGTTTGAGATGTTTGGAGGCACAGCCGACCAAGATGAGGTGGAGAAGCTGATCTCAACAGGACAGCACAAGGGATGTTAGCATCAGTTTTCTTAGACTGGGGAGGGGGAAATCAATGAAGTGCCAATCAACACCTCTGGCACTGAAAATTAACTATTATAAAAGTGTGGTGTCTCATTCCTTCAGGTATTAATTGTTGATTTTAAAAATGTAAAATTTTAAATTTAATTTTTTTTTCTTTTCCTTGCTGTCTATTTTATTTCTCTCTTTCTTAATCCAATCTTTCTTTCTCTTCCTGTACCTAATTTAACTTTGACTTCACCCACTCTAATTTACACTTCTTTCTCAATTCTTGCACTGTTAATTTCACAGTCTGTTAATTTGAGATACCCAGTTGCTTGCCCTGTTCTCTCGGGCCCAGATGCCCGGTTTCCCTCGCTGCGACGTTATCAGCTTGCACTTTCAGCAAGTCGCCACGCAAAAAATAAAAAAACTTAAATGTGCAAGGGCAAGTCTAACTAACGGCAGACGCCGTTAGATTCCCACAGCAAATTAAAAGCCATTACTTCCTTACAAACTCTTACACCTGTGCTCTCAGCATGTGGGAACGTTGTAAAATTCCATGCTATACTGCTAACTTTGGCTCGAGGACTTAATCCGCCGTAAGACTTTGTTTGACTTCTTATCTCCTTCCAAGTTCCAAGGTCATTCAACCCAAAGAAGAAAAATTCTCCTCTGCCGAATCAATACCACCAGCAGCTCTCTTTGCTCTTTGAATGGTTGGACTCACCACAGCTGGCCTGCAATGCTCTACATTACACAAAGAGTATGTCAGACAGGGGTCAAATGTGCATTAGAAAGGGGTGAGTCAGCCATGGCTCAAAAATGGAAGGGAAAAGAGTCGAACGTGAATGATATCCGACCATGTTGGAGCCAACCTTTGTAAAATAGGGGGAGAGAAAGCTTTGTCTATAGTGATTGAGATTACCCCTTGATAGTCACCTGGAGGCACAGCACACTGGACCAGTGTCCTACTCCTCACAGTGGTGGAACAAAGGTCCATGCCTATGACTTCCCAATCTGAATCTCATTCGGACTATCTCAGGGAGGCAGTCAAGCCAGGGAGATTGCTGAATGAGAGCATGAGTCAACCCAATCAAATCTGATGCATCGTTAAATAGTTGCAGGAACATGAGGTGGGCGGGGGGGGATGCCATGAAATAGAAAGCTCTATTGAGGGAGGGAAGGAATTACTTTTTAAAATGGGAGAAGAAAGACATTACCTTGGAAGACTCGATAGAAAGCGTGACGTTCACTTCTAACATCCATGCGGTACGTCTCAGGATAAAATTCTTCCAGTTTCATGAACCTGGAAAATATTCAGCACAATATATGAAGGAGGAAAAACTCTCGATGCTTATCTGCTGATCTTACTGTCTTGTAGTAGGTACTTTGCATTTTTTTTTTGCAGTGTGTAATTAACAAGAGAAACTCTCTCTTTTGCATGAGGGAAAACAGGTGTGCTGTGTGGCTCATTGTACAGAAACCTTTTATTAAAAAGTGACAGATTAAATTAGCAAGTCCGAATAGGAGGCTGGAATTCAGCTTTTGGTGCTCAACAGCTTCACACTGACCACATGTTGCCATCGGACTCTAGTCTATCACAGATTTCTCCCCTCCTCAAGCAACACATACACACTTTACAGCAGGGGTCACTGGATAGCATTGTAGGTACACTAGCTGATTCTTTTCCCCTCCCTAGCCTATGGCAGCTGAGACCAATTTTAGTACCTTTAGTGCCGCCTCATCTGAGATTGAGAGCTATCGGAGCATAGGAACAGGAGTAGGCCATTCAGCCCCTCGTGCCTGCTCCGCCATTTGATAAGATCATGGCTGATCTGTGATCTAACTCCATATACCTGCCTTTGGCCCATATCCCTTAATACCTTTGGTTGCCAAAAAGCTATCTATCTCAGATTTAAATTTAGCAATTGAGCTAGTATCAATTGCCATTTGCGGAAGAGAGTTCCAAACTTCGACCACCCTTTGTGTGTAGAAATGTTTTCTAATCTCACTCCTGAAAGGTCTGGTTCTAATTTTTAGACTGTGCCCCCTACTCCTAGAATCCCCAACCAGTGGAAATAGTTTCTCTCTATCCACCCTATCTGTTCCCCTTAATATCTTACAAACTTCGATCAGATCACCACTTAACCTTCTAAACTCCAGAGAATACAACCCCAATTTGTGTAATCTCTCCTCGTAACTTAACCCTTGAAGTCTGGGTATCATTCTAGTAAACCTACGCTGCACTCCCTCCAAGGACAATATGTCCTTCCGAAGGTGCGGTGCCCAGAACTGCTCACAGTACTCCAGGTGCGGTCTAACCAGGGTTTTGTATGGCTGCATCATAACTTCTCCCCCCTTGTACTCTAGTCCTCCAGATATAAAGGCCAGCATTCCATTAGCCTTACTGATTATTTTCTGCACCTGTCCATGACACTTCAATGATCTATGTACCTGTACCCCTAAGTCCCTTTGGACATCCACTGTTTTTAACTTTTTACCATTTAGAAAGTACCCTGTTCTATCCTTTTTTGATCCAAAGTGGATGACCTCACATTTGTCTACATTGAATTCCATTTGCCACAGTTTTGCCCATTCACCTAATCTATCAATATCGCTTTGTAATTTTATGTTTTCATCTACACTGCTTACAATGCCACCAATCTTTGTGTCATCGGCAAACTTAGATATGAGACTTTCTATGCCTTCATCTATGTCGTTAATAAATATGGTGAATAATTGAGGCCCCAAGACAGATCCCTGAAGGACTCCACTAGTCACATCCTGCCAATGTGAGTACCTACCCTCAGCTAATTTCCTAACCAAGTCTGTACTTTTCCCTCGATTCCATGGGCTTCTATCTTAGCTAACAGTCTCTTATGTGGGACCTTATCAAATGCCTTCTGGAAGTCCATATAAATAACATCCATTGACATTCCCCTGACCACTACTTTAGTCACCTCTTCAAAAAATTCAATCAGGTTTGTCAGGCATGACCTACCTTTCACAAATCCATGCTGGCTCTCTCTTTAACTGAAAATTCTCGAGGTGTTCAGTTACCCTATCCTTAATTATAGACTCCAGCATTTTCCCCACAACAGATGTTAGGCTAACTGGTCTATAATTCCCTGGTTTCCATCTCTCTCCTTTCTTAAAAAGCGGAGTGACAGGTGCAATTTTCCAATCTGGAGGGACAGTTCCTGAATCTAGAGAACTTTGCAAATGCCCTAACTATAATCTTTCAATGTGCTCACCTGCTTCCTTTAAAACCCTGGGATGGAAACCATCTGGTCCTGGGGATTTGTCACTCTTTAGTGCTATTATTTTCTTCATTACTGTTGCTTTACTTATGTTAATTTTATCGAGTCCCTGTCCCCGATTCAATATTAGTTTTCTTGGGATTTCCGGCATGCTATCCTCTTTTTCTATTGTAAATACTGACGTAAAGTAATTGTTCAACATGTCCGCCATTTCCCCATTGTCAATGACAATATCCCCACTTTTAGTTTTTAAGGGGCCAACACTGCTCCTGACCACCCTCTTTCTCCTAATATAACTATAAAAGTTATTCGTATTGGTTTTGATATCCCTTGCAAGTTTCTTTTCATACTCTCTTTTTGTAGCTCTTACTATCTGTTTTGTGACCCTTTGTTGATCTTTGTATCTTTCCCATTCGCCAGGATCTGTGCCATTTTTTGCCTTTTTGTATGCCCTTTCCTTATGTCTTATACTGTCCCTTACCTCTTTAGTTGTCCATGGCTGTTTTTTTTGGCAAGTAGGGTTCTTGCCCCTCAGGGGTATACGTTAATGTTTCTTTAAACATTTCCCACTGATCATCAGTCGTTTTACCCATTAACAGATTTGCCCAGTTTACTGTGGACAGTCTCTGTCTCATCCCATTGAAGTCGGCCTTACCCAAGTTTAGAATCTTAGCAGCTGATTCACTTTTTTCCCTTTCAAACACCACCTTGAATTCGATCATGTTATGATCGCTATTGGATAGATGTTCACGCACAGTTAAGCCGTTAACTAAATCTGGTTCATTACTCATTTCTAAATCTAGTATGGCTTGCCCCCTTGTTGCCCCTAGGACATACTGCTGTAGAAAACTATCCCGGACACACTCAAGAAATTCACTACCTTTCTGACAGTTGCTAGTCTGCTTTTCCCAAGCTATGTGAAGGTTAAAGTCCCCCATTAAGACCACTAT
Organism: Heptranchias perlo; assembly: GCF_035084215.1. Lineage (NCBI taxonomy): Eukaryota > Metazoa > Chordata > Chondrichthyes > Hexanchiformes > Hexanchidae > Heptranchias > Heptranchias perlo. Next base: position 8,061,188 of record NC_090356.1, read on the forward strand.
GCCTTTGTTACACGCTTGTCTAATCTCTGCATTTATACAATCTAACACTTCAGAGCTGCTGCCAGGGGTCCTATACACAACTCCCACTATAGTCTTAGATCCTTTCCTAATTCTCAATTCAACCCATAAGGTCTCTGTTGGCTGCTTACCCCTCGTTATATCCCCCTTTATCATTGAAGTGATTTCATCTCTAATCACTGAGGCTACTCCTCCCCCTCTTCCATTTTCCCTATCTCTCTTGTAGACCTTATAACCCGGTATATTCAGTTCCCAATCCTGACCATCCTGCAGCCATGTCTCAGTAAGAGCTATCATGTCATACCCTCCAATTTGAATTTGAACCTGTACTTCATTTAATTTATTCCTTATACTCCGTGCATTTTATATAGAACTCTTAGTTGGGCCACACATCCTAGCCTGACCTTCAGCTTTGATGCTGGGTTAATCACCTTAAGCCTTCTAGTTTTCACTTTATCTGTAGTGCCTAAAGTACACTTTCTTTCTGCTGCTCTACGCTTTTCCCTTTCACTTGTTCTTGAACAGCTGTTTGTACAATTTGTATTGTAAATTTCCCCTGGTTCAGAAAGTAACTACATTCATATAGTAACATGCCTCTCTATAGAAACAGGGCTACCACTGAAGGATATCTATCTAGCAAAGCACATAAAGCTAAGCAGACACAACTAAGTAGAATTTACAACTTTACAAAAGCTCAGGCCTGGAATTCTGTCACTCCTGGAACGTTCATGTTTCCATGATGAGTCACTTGGCTGACTGGGGACTGATGCCTTAGTTACAGTTCTGCAGACCTAGGCAAAACAGCAGCTGAGCCAAAGCTGGAGCAGACAGTCTAGGGCACAAAACACAGGCGCTGACTCACTATTCACCGTACAGAAGGGCAAAAAAGGGTAGCAATGGGAAAAGTTGGAGCATCTAGTAACCCACTCAAGATAACAGTGGGATGTGGAACTCAATAGATTGCAGACTCTCTCACACAGAACTGTTGGAAACTTTAAGACAAGCTATAGTGTCTCGGTTTCTCCATTTTACAGTTCATATTCCTTTCATCATCCAAGGACAATTGGAATGTTACAAACCAAACTAGATGTGTACATCTATGGAAGCATCTGCTGCTCTCAATCTAAACCTCAGAGGGAAAGACAGTTTCCTCCAACAGTTAAAAGTGCCCGGCCCTCAGTATATTTGGCATAGAGGAGGCCACTGTTCCTAATAATACTGGGCCCTGGCACCCAGAATACTGTAATGCTTTGGATTCAGTGGGTCGTACAATCAGCCCTTACTGTCTGTACCTTATATGCAAAGAATGGCCAGTTGAATGAGGTGTTGAGGGGCTACTGGTAATTATAGAACTGTACTCCAGCATGAGTTTGCACCTTCAGGAGAGGAGGGAAAAATTGGAAGGGAATAAGCTATCATATCTTTCTGTACTGTGAAGGGGTGAAATATGCAGTATGTATGTCCTTTAAACAGAGCTGAATTATTTTAATTTTGGTGAGACGACTAAAAGATCATTACCTGAAATAACAGGACTGTAACCAGTGAGGTTGAAAACTTCCTGTAAACTATTTTAAGTGCTGGTTCATTGAAATGCTTGCCATTTAAAGATAGTTCATTCTGTCTCGATTCAAACTGCTTTTTCATATTTTGATTTATGTTATCCAAATTATTTCTTATACATAGAATTATATAACACTGAATCTCAGCTAAACCAGAAAATGTGCTTATGGGATCCACCGTAGAGAAGCACTAAGATACAACATAGAACAAGGGACAATACAGGTAAAGTACAAAACAAGGAATGCACGGATGATATTCCCCCCCACCCCCATTTCTTAAAAATATTTTTATATTATTATTTTCTGTCTCTCAGATTTTCCCGCACTACTGCCTGACTAAGAGCACAACCAGGTTCCATGTTCCCAGATCTCTGCCTATGCTACTTTTGAAGTAGCTGGTTGGCTTGAGTTGACTCATAGAAACATAGAAAATTGGAGCAAGAGTAGGCCATTCGGCCCTTCAGGCCTGCTCCGCCATTCAAAATGATCATGGCTGATCGTCTAACTCAGTATCCTGTTCCCGCTTTTTCCCCTTATCCCTTGATCCCTTTAGCATTAAGAAATATATCTATCTCCGTCTTGAATACATCTAATGACTTGGCCTCCACTGCCTTCTGTGGTAGAGAATTCCACAGGTTCACCACCCTCTGGGTGAAGAAATTTCTCCTAATCTCGGTTCTAAATGGCATACCCCATATCCAGAGACTGTGACCCCTGGTTCTGGACTCCCCAGCCATCGGGAACATCCTCCCTGCATCTAGTCTGTCTAGTCCTGTTAGAATTTTATATGTTTCAATGAGATCACCTCTCATTTTTCTAAACTCTAGTGAATATAGGCCTAGTCAACCCAATCTCTCCTCATACGTCAGTCCTGCCATCCCAGGAATCAGTCTGGTAAACCTTCGATGCACTCCCTCCATGGCAAGGACATCCTTCCTCAGATAAGGAGACCAAAACTGCACACAATACTCCAGATGTGGTCTCACCAAGGCCCTGTATAACTGCAGTAAGACATCCCTGCTCCTGTACTCAAATCCTCTTGCAATGAAGGCCAACATACCATTCGCCTTCCTAACTGCTTGCTGCACCTGAATGCTCGCTTTCAGTGACTGGTGTACAAGGACACCCAGGTCTCGTTGCACCTCCCCTTTTCCCAATCTATCACCATTCAGATAATAATCTGTCTTTCTGTTTTTACAACCAAAGTGGATAACCTCACATTTATCCACGTTATACTGCATCTGTCATGTTCTTGCCCACTCACCCAACTTGTCTAAATCACATTGGAGCCTCTTTGCATCCTCCTCACAGCTCACATTCCACCCCAGCTTTGTGTTGTCCGCAAACTTGGAAATGTTACATTTAGTTCCCTCATCCAAATCATTGAGATATATCGTGAATAGCTGGGGCCCAAGCACTGATCCCTGCGGTACCCCACTAGTCACTTCCTGTCACCCCGAAAAAGACCCGTTTATTCCTACTCTCTATTTCCTGTCTGTCAACCAATTCTCAATCCATGCCAGTATATTCCCCCCAATCCCATGTGCTTTAATTTTGCACACTAACCTCTTGTGTGGGACCTTATCAAAAGCCTTCTGAAAATCCAAATACACCACATCCATTGGTTCTCCCCTATCTATTCTACTAGTTACATCCTCAAAAAACTCCAGTAGATTTGTTAAGCATGATTACCCTTTCATAAACCCATGCTGACTTTGTACAATCCCGCTAATGCCCTTCAAGTGTTCTGTTATCACATCTTTTATAATAGACTCTAGCATTTTCCCCACTTCTGATGTTAGGCTAACTGGTCTGTAATTCCCTGTTTTTCCTCTCCCTCCTTTTTTAAATAGTGGGGTTACATTTGCCACCCTCCAATCTGTAGGAACTGTTCCAGAGTCTATAGAATTTTGGAAGATGATCACCAATGCATCCACTATTTCCAGGGCCACTTCCTTTAGTACTCTGGGATGTCGATTATCAGGCCCTGGGGATTTGTCAGCCTTTAGACCCATTAATTTCCCTCGCACTATTTTTTTTTTACTAATACTAGTTTCCTTCAGTTCCTCCCTCTCACTAGACCCTTGGTTCCCTAACATTTCTGGCAGGTTATTTGTGTCCTCCTTTGTGAAGACAGAACCAAAGTATTTGTTTAATTGTTCTGCCATTTCTTTGTTCCCCATTATAATTTCCCCCATTTCTGACTGTAACGGACCTACATTTGTCTTCACTAATCTTTTTCTCTTGACATATTTATAGAAGCTATTACTGTCAGTTTTTATGTTCCCTGCTAGTTTACTCTCATACTCTATTTTTGCCCTCTTAATCAACCTCTTTGTCCTCCTTTGCTGAATACTGAACTGCTCCCAATCCTCAGGCTTGCCGCTTTTTCTGGCAATTTTATATGCCTCCTCTTTGGGTCTAATACTATCCCTAATTTCAAGAGCTGTTTCCTGTCACTGGAGTAGAAATTGGACCTTGTTGCACCTGTTTTACGGGCGTTGTTTGGGGTGGGGGGTTAATCTTTACTTTTCGTCACTTCCATGAGAGATGTATAATGGACGGCTGATTCAATATCGGCTGTTTCTCACTGTCGCTCAAAGTCAAAATGACTCCCATTGTGTTGGTGATACTCCAGGCCCAACTTCTAATGTTATCATCTGTCTTCAAATGAGTCACAAGCTGGTAATTACCATATTTTCCATTGTAGTTTTATCTGATACCGACAAATACTTCACCTTTTATAATTATTTTAGACATCTGCTCCCTGGCAGCAGATGAACTGGTTAATTCAATGGTGCAATAAAGAAAATCCACTGGCAGACACAACAAAACTCAAGAAGCTCGACAACATCCAGGACCGAGCAATTTGCTCGATCAGCGCCCCTGCCACTGGATTCAATGTCTACCTCCTTCACCACCAGCTCGCTGCGGCTGCAGTCTGTGCGATCTGCAGGATGCACTGCTGCAACTCGCCACGGTCACTTCAACAGCACCTCCCGGCCTCTACTCCCGAGGAGGACAAAAGCAGCGATGCTGTGGGGAGGCCATCGCCTTCCGGTCACTGGCCATCCTGATTTGAACATATATCGCTGTTCCTTCGTCGTCTACCTAATGCCATCGTGGGAGCGCCATCACCACAACGTCTGCAGCGATTCAAGAAAAGGCAGCCCAGGATCACCTAAAGATGGGCAATAAATACGGCCTCGCCCAGATCTGGGAACAAACAGAAGAACCACACTGTACAGTTTGCGGTGAGACAATGCTGAAATTGCTTTAAATCGATGCAAACTGCACAGTAAAACTGACTCAGTAATTTGAAATGGTGACTAACAAAGAATAAATTGCCTCACTTCCCTGCTCCCAGGAATCACGTTGAAAAAGCAGAAATAATGCAAGATCCTGTTTGAATGAAGAACAAGAATCAGAGCGTTGGCATTTCTCATGCCAGGGGCTAACCGTCATGGTGGAAGTAGGGAGTGCACAAGTTGCACTGAGAACTTCCACCAGCTTCCAGCTTCTCGTCACCTGGTTACTGTTTGTTGCTAGAAGTAGGAAGTCTAAGTTTTGTATTGTGGGGATCTAGTTCAAGGATTGCTGTTTAGTTTACTCTTTAACATTAGGAAGTGAAAAACTTCAGTTTAGTCTGAAAAAAAACAATTAACATTTTTTAATTAGAGAAGAAAAATGGGACAAAAAGGGAAGAGAGTCCAATCTGCTATGTTTCAATAGTTGCCAGTTTATTTTAGTTCTGTCTCATATTTTGCAAGCAATCTTCTCTCACCCTGCTATATGGATTTTACAATACTGCATCCAGATTACATCTTCAGGTCGCAATACAACAACAGCATTTCCAGTGTAGATGGAAGGACAGATACAGGGTACATAACATCTTTTCTTCCCTGCAGAGTAGGCGCATTTTCTAATGGCCCAGCGCACCACTGACCTTCCAAGCAAAAAGCTGCGTAACTTACTGCCACCGCCAGTGGCTGTTTGATAGATATCCAAATAATTTCAGATTGTTCATTTTTTGTACTGCAATTATTTTAAAGAGAATTAATAAGTGAAGAACATGAGAAACCACAGAATGGATTTGTTCCATTGAGCCTACTCCTTTTAACCGTCCGTGTACAATTTACGCTGCCATAGACTCCGTCATTTATTTACTGTCCTGAGGGAGATGAATACAAACAGGTAACATGCCCAAGAAAAGAAGACTCTAAGAACATAAGAAATAGGAGCAGGAGTGGGCCATACGGCCCCTCGAGCCTGCTCCGCCATTCAATAAGATCATGGCTGATCTTCGACCTCAACTCCACTTTCCCGCCCGATCCCCATATCCTTTGATTTCCTTAGAGTCCAAAAATCTATCGATCTCAGTCTTGAATATATTCAACGACTGAGCATCCACAGCCTCACCAAAGTCCTGTACAGTTGCAGCAAGACTTCCTTACTCTTGTACTCCAACCTCCTTGCAATAAAGGCCAACATACCATTTGCCTTCCTAGTTGCTTGCTGTACCTGCACGTTAACTTTGTGTTTCGTGTACAAGGACACCCAAATCCCTCTGAACATCAACATTTAATAGTTTCTCACCATTTAAAAAATATTCCGTTTTAAAATGTCCTTCTAATCCCTGAAGGTAATTGAGAAAAACTCAACAGCACGTCAGCCTTTTATTATTCAGCTCAGTTGCACTCCATAGATGACACTGCCTTGGAACAGGAAATATTCTGATTGCAAGCTCCTGATGTGGCACCTTGGATATCACGTGCCAATATTGGGAAACTGCACAGGCATGGCCCACTGTTTGTGGGACACTTACGCTAGCGTGTGCAGTATGGACAATTGATTATTCATAACTATCCTTTTCCTGATGACCTTCAGTCTCACTTCTTAACCAGACACCAAATTGTTAATTTACATTTAAAGGACAAATCTTAGTTGCATCGTTTCATCAGCTGACCAACAGAGGAGATTGCTTAATATTAGCATCAGCAATACTTCCTTTTCTCCCGAGGGTGCTGACTTGTGGCGGTGCACAATTCTGTGGGGCTTCTTGTGCGAGCCTCGGCATTGAGTGTGAGCAGGCTATTTGACCCAGGAAGGCCTCACAGCTGAGCCTGAGCCCGAGCCTGACCTCACCCAATGCCTACACATGCACACTTTCCAGCAGAAGACAATGGACAACAATCGGGAGCAAGAACCCTCACTGATTTTTTTTTTTCTTCACTAGGCATGGGGAATTGAGGCAATGTCCAACTGCTGCCATGGCTGAGATCAGCTAACTCAGCATAGACAAGGAGATTGAACCTGGACCTTCAGGCATGTATAGCACCTGAACACGATGAATATGGTGGGAGTCCAACCTAACAACTGCTTGTTCCCATTTTAAATCAGGGACCTGCAGGATTAGTAGAGAAAGGTCATCAAGGCCAAACAAAAGCCAAGAAGTTACTGTCCTAGCTAGCAACAGTTAACTGGTATTGAAATCATCTTCCTGAGAAATGTGGAGGAGATAAGGAACTAGTTAATGTAAAAACAGAAAACGCTGCAAATACTCAGCAGGTCAGGCAGCATCCGCAGAGAGAGAAACAGAGTTAACCTTTCGTCATTGACCTGAAACGTTAACTCTGTTTCCTTCTCCACAAATGCTGCCTGACCTGCTGAGTATTTCCAGTGTTTTCTGTTTTTATTTCAGATTTCTAGCATCCACAGTATTTTGCTAAGGAACTAACTAAGTTGATTTGAGCAGAGATGTGAAAAAGATGATTTTTAAAAAAAAAACTCGAGACAAAAAGATAACATTTGTCGAAAAGATGAGACATAAAGAGCTTAAAGCTGCAGTGACTTGCACAACAGGAAGCCACATTCAAACAGATAACAAGACACAAACACACAGGGGAGATTTTCCATTCGCCGTCATTGGTGACGTTGGATAGAAATGGGCGTCGGAGGCGGCAAAGCGAGTGGACAGCGATGCTGCCAGATCTCTGCCCATCATGCTTCATGGACAAACTTCTACTTGGGCTTTAAGCCAAGCCTTGTGAGCTCGCAGCAAAAATGGGCAAGAGCTTCATTTTAATATTAACAGTGGTATTCATTGCCTTGTGTATTTTCACTACTTTATTTCAATTTATTCACGCAGGGGTCCAAGAGTACAGAGAACTGAAGCAGCTCAAGCTGATTTGTAGTTCAATCATGTAGTGAGATAAATAAAAAAAAAACAGGATGGTCAATCAAAATCAGTACCAATGATATGCAATTACTGTTTTGTTACATATTTACTAAAATACGGTCGCCTAGTCTCAATTAGCCAATTCTGATATTGTTTTAATCCTGAATAGGTCTCAGATTTGTAGGAAAATGCAAGCAACAATACACTTACTTTGAAAACATAATCCTTCCATATTTATTCATAATACGTTCATTGTCCTTGAGGGAAGAGCAGAGGCCAAACTTGGTGGTCAGAACCTTGTTGTTTGGGATCTGGTTTAACATCTGTTTACCTTTCAGAATGGCAGAAACCAAGGGGAAGTTAATCAACAATACACATTACACAGTTTGGGAGTACTAAATGCTTTTGATCCTCTAAATTCTTGGATGTCCTTGGCCTTTATACTGCACCTGTGCACTTTAATGTTACAGAAACTTCACGCAGTAACAAGCCGATATACTTAAGACCCTCCTTAAAACCCACCTTTTTGGCCAAGCTTTTGATCACCCCCTCCTAATATCCTTCTTTGGCTTGGCATCCATTTTGCCTCTGTGAAGCACCTTGGGATAATTTCTGCGTTGAAGGTGCGACATAAATGCAAGTTATACTGGAATGTGTGTAAATACTGTGCAATACAGACATAAAAAGGGGATAAAGAGAGCTTTACTCTGCATCTAAGTGTGCTATTTGTCACCTTGATGCTGACATTAAAAATACTTGTCTTGATAAGCAAAAAATTCACAAAAAAACCCCCCACCATCCACAGTGTTAACTGTGTCTAGATACTTGTTGCTCAGAAGTACTGTAAAAGGGCAGTTTAATTGATAAGTTGAAATGCTGTGAAAAGTTGCAGAGTCACACAACAAAAACCATGATAAGCAATGCAAAATGAAGAATTGACATTCTCCTGTCCTCCTGCAAGTGAATGAAAAACACAATCCTTATACTACAAAAGACCTAAAGCCAGCATGACAGGACTTAGTTGTATTATATTTATGACAGGTACTGAACTGGGCCATTCTGACAGGCCTTTTTACCTTCATGAAAGGTTTGGTAGTTGGCAGATATTTTAGTTTCACACCATTTTAATATGTAGTCCTCTCTATTGTTGTCCAAGATTCGCTTCCATCCCTTGTTCTCACAGAAGCTGGCAATTCTGTATTCAAAGGACATAATGTAATGTTTCAACAGGTTATTTTTTTTTAACCAGGAAAGAGATGAGCCAAAACAGACCATATCACAGCATCTTCCTTACATCCCTTCTACCCACCCCCCCTCACCCCCAAGCTCCCTCTTGTGCTATATCCACCCAGCTGATGCTACTTCTAGTAGCTAGTAGCACATGCTATTAGCTTTCGTGTGCCATCATTGATCCTATTTGCCTAACTACTTGATTTATCCCCTACATAAAACTAATGACTACGATCAATCATCAAGCTCCTGATTTTTGACACATATGCACATGACTTTGCATAAAGTTTTTATTATGGTTATTATTTCAGTATTAAGTTTAAACTTGATCTATTTGTTTGCTTGTGATTGTTTTTTCCAACATGCTACTAGGTAAACAGATCAAGTAAAAAGGTAATTAAAACATATACCTGTCATCTTCCCTAGTTAGCACAGATCCAAGAAAGTAGGCCTGGCAAAGTAGGGAATTCGCACCTCTTATTTTCTGGCTGATTTTGTGAGGAGTTATTTTTGCTGAACAAAAATTAGCCAAGAATCAACCTGTCTAGTTACCACCTGTAATGATATGGTTATTATGGCATCATTATCTCCACTTTGTGTTTTCCACGGTTAATTAAATACAATTATAATTCACTGTTTTTCTTTTGGTCAACCAGGTGTTTGACAGACACAGAAACTCATCACCATGTTTAAGAGTCCCCAACCGAACCTACTGAAGAATCCACACATAGAATTTCTGTTTGTCTGATATGAAGTGCATGCCCTGTACCCATAGGGACACACCCCACTTACCTAAATTCAATGAGCTTACGTGCAGATTGGCAGAGCCAATGCTTAGGGAATCCCAAGTGTGCACCAGGGCACTGCTAGAGCTTAATCAGCTAAATCTAGATTGCTTGCTAGTGTAGAGAACTGGTCAGCTTCCTGCTGCTTGTCCAGCTATTGATATCCTTCCTATTAAGGCTCTGCTTGCATGGTTATCTGAAGCCAAGTGGGAAGAGTCCCGGCACCCAGATCAAGTCTACCCCTCCAAGTTCAATTATCGAGCCTGGATGGTCAATGAGTATTGCGGACTTTAGATATTCGATTACTGAGTCTACCACTGGGGGTTGACCTCGTTCAAAAGTTCCATCGCTGAGGTGCGTCAGCTTGGCACCACCTCGGTCTCAGAGATCCAGCTTACCTCACCCCAAGGAGGACAGTCACCGGTTGCTCGTTAGACAACTGACTGTAATTCAGTACTGCAAAAGGGCTGAAAAACCAATTAAATCACTTCTTATGGACTGGGCCTAATTAAACTAAGCCGAGCAACAATTCTCCACATTAAATACCATTGTTCTGCATACCTATATCACAATTGAAATGGTTTTACATACTGTTAGCATGCATATGCCCCTCTAACTTTGTAACTGAGCAACAACAATATCTAATGTGAGTAGAGTGATCATTTTAACTATAGCAGCAGAGAGCGTGTCTTCGGGAGAATGAGGAATTATCCTATCCATAGCATTTGTAAGCCAGAAACCAACTATTTTTCATCGACCAACCAGCTGTGCTTTTTTGCTTTCACTTTACGGAAGTATCGTATCAGTTGCATTCATATCAACCTGGGCTAAAATAAACACTTGACTCACATTAGGCATTGCCACTTCATTGTTTAATGAACACTGCGGGGTATTTTTAAACTAACTTACCGGCGGGAAACCCTAGGGATCAGGTGGAATGCAGGTTTCACGCCCTGTCCAATATTACTCTCCGTTGACTTCAGTGGGAGAGTAAAATCGGGCGGGCTGTAAACCCAGATCCTGCACCTGATCCTGTCAGTTTCCTGACGGGGCAGGTTAGGTTAAAATGGCCCCCAGTGTTAGGCATAACCGTAAAGATAAGCACAATCGTGAATTTCTACAAACAGACGTGGTTCAAGGCTCCAGGATGTACTTGTGGAGGTCAGAATGTCCACCGGCATTCAGAAGATCAAATTACTGACCAGATTATTTGAGCGAGGTGATCTAATACTCTAAGTCTAGTAGTGAACCATTATAACGAAGCTTGCAAAGCTTGATAGTATCACTGAAAGAACATTTAGGTATGCTCAAAGATTTATTTTATTGCCTCGATACTTATGGATTTGCTCTGCTATATGAAAATATACCCACAGATGTCACCAATAACATGGGAAATATCCAGCCTGTTCCATGGGAAGTATAGGTTCTTTGCACTATCAGGATAAGAAAAGAGAGAGAGAGAGAGAGAAAGAAACAGGTAGATATTAGGATTTTGGCCCTTGTCATAAAGTTGAGTAACTCTGGTGCCTGTGCTAAACCTATTTAACCCACATCCATGAGTGAGAACAAACCTGGATTATGTTAAAGTTGTATACTTATAACCCAGCCCGATTTATTATATCTAATAGAGTTTAGTCTTTTAAAGAAAGTAAAAAAGCTGAAATTATATGAACTGATATTCAATAAACAATTTTTTGTACTCAGTCCACTCATCAATGAAGGACATGTCAAGCTGCATTGTTAAATCAACTTATAATAAAACTCGACTTTTATACATACAGTGCAGCTCCATTTGTGCCTCCAATGTAGAAGTAAGGGCCTTGTTCTTTACTGTCCTCCTGTTTCTTGCCATTGGTGAGCCTGGGATTCACATTGTCTCCTGTTTTTTGATAAGCGGTGCCAGTTTGCTTTCCGTTTTCAGATCCCTCAGGTTGTGAAGCTCCAGTCCCTGTTGCGTACCATCGGGTAATTCAGAGGAACACAGAGCAGAAAATAAAGTTAGAAGGTTTCTAGGGTTGCTTTTCATAAACTTCAAATGAATAACCGCAATTTTTCATTCATTGGTTATTAGTGTTAATTGTGACCATGTCATTTATATCAATTAGTGCTAATTGTATTCAGGTGGTGCGTATCAAGTGGGGAATCTCGCATCCATTTATAGGAGGGAGCTTATCAAGGTGTGTAATGGGATCTCTGAGAATAAAGGCTTGGAAGCAACTGAAGACTAGGCTCTAGTATTCTATCCTTCACTACCTGGCTATTCGACTTTTTACAATTAGCACCTCCTGGCAATTTGTGCCCCAAATCTCCCTTATGTTATGAACTATGGCCCCAATATTAACAGGAGGGAGGGAAGGGTGCGGGGGAGTCCGGTAGTGGGCAACTAATCCAGCAAGGCTAGGGATATGGAGGCCCTGCTGATTTTAACGGCAGGGCCGAATTTAATTAAATTTTCGCTGACTCCCGCCTGACACCCGGCCAGGTTGACTGCCTGGTCGGGGGGCTGGAGTAGGAATTTAGCAGCAGGAGTCCGCAGTCGGTGACCCGTGGAGACAATCCCCGGCAATCAATGGAAGGAGATCTGGGATCGGTGATTTCCAGTGAAATTGGGGGGAAGGTAGGGGCTGGGCAGGCCCAAGGACTGCTTGAGGGGCCCGGGACGGTGGGGGAGGAGGGAGGGGTGAAGCACTGTGGCCCCTTCTGTCTGGCCCACAAGGAGTTCTAAAAGGATCAGATCTTTAATGCTTACCTAGGCGGTCGTTGCCTCCCATCTTGGATCTGCTGCTGGGCAGCTGACAGCGTGGGACCGCCCCTACGTACAGTTAATTCAATGTTAACTAGCCCCCTCCCACCTGCCTTTTGCAGGAGCCTCGTCGATGGCCTGACTTTGGGTAGTAAAAATTGAAGGCGGCGGGTTGGAGCCGGGTGGTAAGATTTTAAAATTTTAACCCCTCCCTCCCACTATTCCCACTGGGTGGGGGGATAGGTTTAAAATCAGGGCCATATGTGTCTGAGAACCCAGGAAACCACAGCAGGGAAGAATTTCTGTGATGCCATTTGCACAGACAAAAATGCAACAGGGTGAGACTTCAGCTCAACACTTTCATCTGCCAAAGAACTGGGGCGGGAATCCATCACAAACGGCACCTCAGGCAGTGAAACTCAGAATGGCACCCTGCCACACTGAGAGAGGAAGCCGGAGGCCAAAGAAAAATGTGCCACCATTTTTCTAACTTTCTCCCCAGAGAACAAAGGTGCCACTGAAGAATGTAAATCTCTCTCTCTGGGATTGATTACATTTGTTTTGTGTGATGTTGAGTCCATCTTAAGACCCAGAATGGGACTGTAAACCTGCTCTCAGCTAACAAAGATACTGCTGGGTCTAGCTGGGGTGCTGTGAGTTGAATTCCTTGGGATTTCCCAGGAACATCCCCCTGACTTGTTCTGATGCGCTAGATCAACATAATGGGGACAAACTGAAGGAGCGCCCCTATTTATAATTTGTAGGGGAACTTCAGAAAGGCGGAGACCTGGTAGATCTGGGTTTTGCCAAAATTACTGCCCAGTTATGCTCCCCCACCCTCTTTCCAATTCATGCAATGTTTGGGCTAATGTACCGTGAACCTACATCACACCAGTCCAGTGACATGACCTACCGTTGTGAGGAAGCATAGTTGTACTGTTTGAACTAAGTGAAACTGATCAGAACTGTTGCTATGGACATTCACTTGTGAAATAAAGCAGCTTAACAATCTGTACTTACTACTGATTCGTAGAAAGATGAAGTGACAGAATTAGCTGAGAGAACAAGCCTCAGTGGGTAGCAACAGCCAACATTCCTGAAAGCAGCAATCTCAACCTCTGCAAATACTGAAGGCCACAACATTCATTCCTCTCTCCCTCTTCCCCCACATTTCTCCTGATGACAAATCATGCTTGGGGTACAGTTCCAAAGCTACTGACAGCTCTCTGGTGTCTTGTCTAAATGACCATTCTTTGTGTGAGACTAAATAGCAAGCACTGGCAAGCTCTTCACCATGGGGGCTTCACAGACAATCCTGGGGAAAACCCACACAAACCCTACAATTGAATCAACTATTAGTTTTGTCCCCTATCCACCATAAGACATGCACAAACCATTGTTACGATAAAAGCTACCATAAGCACACGTTCTATGCTGAAAGGAGCTACCTCCCCAATCCCTGAACGAGTAATCTCAGTGCAGATAACTGTTTTCAGGGTCTGACGTACCATTTTTGTATCACAGCTAAAGATAATATACGATTGGACATTTCCATTCATTACAGTAGTACATCGACAGCAGTACTGTATCAAAAATCTCAGGAAGAGCTCATCTGCTTTACTCCTCCTTCTCAGAGAACTAGGAACATAGGGCATTCAACCCCCCGAGCCTGTTGCACCATTCAATTAGATTATGGCTGATCTGTATCTTAATTCCACCTACCCACCTTGGTTCTGTAACCCTTAATACTCTTGCCTAACAAAAATTTATCAATCCCAGTTGTGAAATTTTCAATTGACCACCAGCCTCAACGACTTTTTTGGGGAGAGAGTTTCAGATTTCCACTCCCCTACTTATTAAAATCTTGATTTATTGTCCCATTGTATCAATCATAGGAACATTGGAACAGGAGTAGGCCATTCAGCCCCTCAAGCCTGTTCTGCCATTCATTTACATCATGGCTGATCTGTCTTATCTCCTTAATCAAAAAATAAACCGAGTGAGCTTTATCTTAGTGTGGTGTACTGGTCTTCAAATTTGCCACAATTCTGAATGTATGCAGGTCCTGATAATGATAACATTTCATGGGTGAACACCTTGTTCGTATACCGTTTGGAAATTTTACTAGACAGGTTCTAACCTGATTTGATACACTGCTCTCTGGCCAAGGATCTTTCAATCCTTGGAAAAGAGCCTTGTGATGCTTACAGGGACTTTATATGAACTCTGCTGAGGGCTGTGGTGCAAATAATACCATGTTCTTTCCCTGAATTCCAAGTGAAGAGGGCTTGTTTCTTCAAATGACAAAAGTTGCCCAAACGTACAAACTTGTTTCCAATGTGTTGCTAGAAAAACTGAAATAAATAGACACAGTCACAATGGAGCAAACTCAAGGGTTTACAACATGTCAAAGAAGGGTGTACCCTGAATTTTGTGCTATTATAACCGGGAACAAAAGAAACAAGAGCTTCAATACATTAACATCAGTGAGCTTAGCTGAAAGGTCGTGGCCAATTCTGTTATTGTAAGACACTAATAAAAATCAAAGGGGCTCTAATCAAGTCAAAAGCCATGACTGTGAAGTTTAAAAGAGTTTAAACAGTCATTAGAACCCCTAGATGGAATCTTTCATCTCTTTCAGGTATTTGCTATTTCATGTAATGCGTACTGTAGGAGATATTATTCCACTAAATAATTACAGCCAAAGGGTCCATGAAGCTCATATAGCTTGACCAAACTCTGTGGCAGCAGGACCGCACCCTTAAGTCTGCTAATCGTTCACAAAAAAGTGCCTGGAGACATTGGCCAAAGCAACAAAATTCACTGCCTCACTATAAGGGCAAATCATAAAAGAAGAAAAAGGATGTAATTATTTTAATATGTGATCACATATTACTTTATATTCTGTCAGTCTACTTGTTTAAAGAAATTAAAGAGCTTGAATTTTAATAGCACCTTTCACATCCTCAGGATGTCCCAAAGCACTTCACAGGCAATAAAGTACTTTTGAAGTTTAGTCACTGTTGTAATGTTTATATTCTCAATAGTGCAGTACTTATTCGTACAGGATTTCCTTGCATGTATAGTAAAAACAAAGGGTTAAAGAAATAGAGAATCCGTGGTAAAAATAACACAAGTGACATAGGTTAGATTACTTGTGTGACTCATTTTCCCAGACTCCACCTTTTCGGAAAAAGCTTAGCTGGGAGTGGCACTGATAGAAACCTCTGAGGAACACTGTACTGACATACATACAAAGGTGTGTGCAAATTGGTATGTGACGAAATGTTATTTTAAAAAAAGCCTTCAGCAATGGGCAATGAAGTGCATTAAAAGAGAATTGTATTCATATTAATTGCCACACAATACTAAATATTACACTTTCTGATGATGGCAAGTGCACTAATAGCAGTCATTATGTGCTAAACCCCTTTTAATGACATCATGCAGTTCCAATTCACTACATAAGGAAGCATGGAAAGATAAAAGGCCATTCGGCCCATCAAACCCCTTCTGCAGACCATTTGCAATTTAGCTCTATTGTGGACTCTGCCCAAGCTATTTAATTTCCCAATTAAAGGATCCTGCTAACTTAGTCCCTGACCACTCATCCCCCAAAGGTGAATCAATAAAAGTCGACAATACCAATAATTTTACAGTCTACATAAAAAATCTCGAATCAGTTGCCTTCTTTGGCGTAACATCTCACAGCAACCACCATGTTCCTTGCTCAGCATTAATCTACTTATTTTTGTAGTCATCAATCCCATTTCTAACCAAAAATTCTTCCAGTACTTTTTAAAGGTGTTAATCAACATGAAATTAATTCTTTCTATCTGGGAGTCTATTCTACAAGTCCATGATACTTAGGGGCAGAAGGGAATATTCATTTTTACACAACTTTCTTCCGACTTGTTTTTTTTTTATTCGTTCACGGGATGTGGGCGTCGCTGGCAAGGCCGGCATTTATTGCCCATCCCTAATTGCCCTCGAGAAGGTGGTGGTGAGCCGCCTTCTTGAACCGCTGCAGTCCGTGTGGTGACGGTTCTCCCACAATGCTGTTAGGAAGGGAGTTCCAGGATTTTGACCCAGCGACAATGAAGGAACGGCGATATATTTCCAAGTCGGGATGGTGTGTGACTTGGAGGGGAACGTGCAGGTGGTGATGTTCCCATGCGCCTGCTGCCCTTGTCCTTCTAGGTGGTAGAGGTCGCGGGTTTGGGAGGTGCTGTCGAAGAAGCCTTGGCGAGTTGCTGCAGTGCATCCTGTGGATGGTGCACACTGCAGCCACAGTGCGCCGGTGGTGAAGGGAGTGAATGTTTAGGGTGGTGGATGGGGTGCCAATCAAGTGGGCTGCTTTATCTTGGATGGTGTCGAGCTTCTTGAGTGCTGTTGGAGCTGCACTCATCCAGGCAAGTGGAGAGTATTCCATCACATTTTCATAGTGGAGAGTTTCATACACATTACTTAATTTCCTGCAGCATTATTACAACTGTCAATCTTAAAAAAAAGTTCCAAGAACGTAAGGAACGATGAAGTGAGAAAAAGGTCATTCAGCTCTTCAAATTCATTTCTTTCATAGGTCACGTTCAATCTACCCTATCAGTATTCCTCAATCAAGGAAAGAGCAAGATTAGTTTGCCTCCTAGAGTGTTCATCAAGCAGCTTTTAGTAGTTCGGTCACTCTGAAAGACACATATCCAACTTCTTCACTGGAGCATCATCTCAGGAGAACTGTCAAGTCAATGGTACAATGTCCTCTCTTGGTAAAAAAAAATGGTTGCATGGAACCCAAGGCAGAACTATATACCATGGGATGAGTAGTATCACATCAGATGCAAATGTGCTGAAAGGACAACTTACGATGGCAACTACTGATTCTACTGTATTTGAAGGATAACACCCTTAGAACAATGAGGAGGACCTTTTACAACCTGTTGTAGCATCTTAATACCGTAAAGCACTCCCTCTTCACATCAGATTGTTGGCAATCACATGGTAAAAATAAGGAGCCTTGAAAGTTAACAGTTGTAATGAAAAACAGGGCCTCTGATGGTAAACCCACCTCCGCCCAAAGTAGTAGTTCAGAAAATACTTGAGATCATTGTTTGCGAACCATCCCATCCAACCAATGTGGATTGCTACACCCTGTGGAAAACATGTACACTCTTTGAAATCTGAATCCCATTCATGGCCTACTACTAGAACCTGGTCAGCACATCAACAACATGCGGAGAACTATATTTTTTAAACTGAAATGAGTGGAGGTGGTAAATGGAAGGTGGTTGGTGGAATTGTAGACAATGTCAGGTCAATTTGCAAATATGTTACATAGAAATTACAGCACAGAATCAGGCCATTCGGCCCAACTGGTTTATGCCGGTATTAGCTCTTCACACGAGTATCCTCCCACCCCACTTCATCTAACCCTATCAGCATATCATTCTATTCCTTTCTCTCTCATGTACTTATCTAGCTTCCCCTTAAATGCATCTATGCTATTCGCATCAGCTGCTCCATGTGGTAGCAAGTTCTACATTCTAACCACTCTCTGGGTAAAGAAGTTTCCTCCTAAATTCCCTATTGGATTTATTAGTGACGATCTTATATTTATGACCCCTCATTTCTGGGCTTTCCTTGCTTCTATGTCCCATCTGCAGGCCTCTGGTTGGGTGACTGGCAATATAAGTGACAGTGCCTCCCTACATTGTAATTTTTAAAGGGGTAGATTTTCATCAGGATCGCCTGTTATAGAACCTGCAATGGAATGACAATCCAGAGGGTTCTATAGTGGGCGGGTGATCCACTCCCCCAGATTACTGCCCAGGTGGTGAAGATGCTAAGTTACCCCATATTGTATTGCTTTACTGCTTTCTGGGGTTGGAATTTGGGAACGTGGGTGAAGTTACAGGAGGACTTCAGGATGTCAGGGCATACCCAAGGCACCAACGCGAGGTGCTGAGAACATCCTGGGGGGTGAGGAGGAGCAATGGGGCACAGCTAAGCCATCAGGAGCAGAGACGCTGATAGCAGGGGGACAGACAGTGGTCTGCACCCACCAGGAGAAGGCAGTACAGCTGCAGGCATCGGAAGAAGTCAGAGCATCTGTGCCAACTGAGAGGAGATGAAGCATCCATGGACACTGGGGGCAGTAAAAAATATTTCAGCCACCAAGAAGAGTTGCTAGAAGCACTTCAGTGAGGGGAAGAGGATTGGACACGATAATCTTGTATGTGAAGAAGCCCCAAGAGAAGCATTGATGAGTCTGCGCAGAATACTGAGACCCAAGGTGAGAAAGCTCAGGTTAAAAAAAAATTCACAGCTCTGGGAATGGAGCAGTATGCAACGCCAAGATCTCGGAGGAAGGAGAGGCCTGTGTGGGGAAAGGTTCTTTGAGCTCCATGTTCGATAGTAAGGATCGATTTTGTGGTACATTTAGTGATTTTTTTTTCAGAATTGTTGTTTTATTTTTTCTGCGTTTATTCTAAGTTTTTTTTTGTGTGTATATTGTAGGGTGTGTGGGGAATCAATATGGCTGCATGAAAAAAAAACTAATTTCAGAGACTCGATCAGTCGCTTTTCTGCTGGTTGCTGGTCATTTTTTTTTTGTTTGCTTTCTAGTGGAGATATTTTTATAAGGAGATTAGTAAATTGCCTGTGGCATTGTCAATGGTTTATTGATCAGTATAAGTGGGGGAGTGGGACGAGCTGGATTGCTCTTGCATAGAGCTGGTGCGGACTCGATGGGCTGAATGGCCGCCTCCTGTGATAAGTGAGAAAGAGCTCAGAAACTCACACCATCGAGCCACCTGCTGGCCAGGATCTGCCACTACATTATAACAGTTGACATAGCAATTTACAATGGCAAACGTTGACAGAAAAGCGTGACCATAAATCATGACAACAGGAAATGTGGTGTGCGGACAGGAAGTGTGCTCCTGCACAAGATTTTTTTTATATATAAAGAATATAATGAAAATAATGCAAGTTTTATGGTGGTTTTTGATTGCTTGTTCTTTTCAGAAATGGGACATTTGAGCCATTCAATATGCTTCACACCTGGCAGATACTTTGCCCTACATTCAATTGCCTGAAGCAAAACCTTTAACTATGAAGGAGAGGGTGAGCAGCACCTCTGACATATCGACTCCATACAGTGGTCATTTGGCGTTATGTTTTGGCTACAGAACAACAACAACGTGCATTTATATAGCGCCTTTAATGTAGAGAAACATCCCAAGGGGCTTCACAGGAATGTTATCAGACAAAATTTGACACTGAGCTACATAAGAAGATATTAGGACAGGTGACCAAAAGCTTGGTCAAAGAAGTAGGTTTTCAGGAGTGTCTTAAAGGAGAAGAGGGAGGTAGAGAGGGGGAGAGGTTTAGGGAGGGAAT
Source organism: Heptranchias perlo (assembly GCF_035084215.1). Taxonomy (NCBI): domain Eukaryota; kingdom Metazoa; phylum Chordata; class Chondrichthyes; order Hexanchiformes; family Hexanchidae; genus Heptranchias; species Heptranchias perlo. The sequence continues at coordinate 8,081,099 of NC_090356.1, forward strand.
TCCAGAGCTTAGGGCCTAGACGGCTGAAGGCACAGCCGCCGATGGTGGACTGATGAAAATCAGGGATGTGCAAGAGGCCAGAATTGGAGGAGCGCAGCGATCTTGGATGGTTGTAGGGCTGGAGGAGGTTACAGAGTTAGGGAGGGGCGAGGTCATGGAGGGATTTGAAACCAAGGATGAGAATTTTAAAATCAAGGTGTTCTCAGACCGGGAGCCAATGTAGGTCAGCGAGCACAGGGGTGAGGGGTGAACGGGACTTGGTGCGAGTTAGGACATTAAAGTGACCTAAGCATATGCTGCTTATCTGGCTTTTTTTCTCAGTACATGGCATTAATTGATATAAATGAACGTATCCAGTCTATATGTGTGCGTAGCCCGTGATAGTAAAAATACAGCGACCTTAAAAAAGTTGATTTGCACTCCACCAGCTCAGCATGTTTCTTTCCCAAATGGAGGACTTCTTGGAGAGACAGGACACTGGTACAATCTGCTGTGAAGATTATTCACCTCCATTGGAAAGGATACAGAAGAGGTAATATAAATTGTGCAGAAGCCATTGATATTCTTCAGAAAAAAGAACAGCTAACACCGAATGAAGCTTGGAAATCAAGTGATAGCATAAATCGTGAAAACAAAATATGGGAATCGCCTGATTGTTGAAATTAGATCCCGCCTCATAACACATGATCCAAGCCAGTTGGTAAAGAATTACAATTTAATTTGCAATTGAAAATGTTTTCTTAAGTCAAACCATACTTCGAGTCACTGAGATTAGTGACAATTACTGTGACAGGATGGGCAGCCTTTGTGATGTAACAGGCAAAGAGGTCTTTACAAAAAAATGTTGTAACAGAATCAGCTAATAGGAAGGCACTGTTTTTGTTTTTCTGCTAATTGTCTCCCCTCCACTCTCCTGAAGGCGTTGGCTCCACGCTGGGGAATAGCTCCAGGGGCTCGGGTCACCACCCTCTGATATCTCACCCAAACTGGTCATGTTTGAGTTGCAACAGTGAGTGTTGACCATGGAGCCTGATCTACTCCACACCCGACGTGTAGACACACACATACACATCACAGCACATACTCTGCAGATTTTTCCTCTTCCTATCCTACAGGCGCTGAGGCAAATTATAACATTGACTAGAGATGGAACCTAGCGTCTTCCTAATCGGCATGGTTCATTTTCCCCCCTGCAGCGCACTCACCAACAGAGCAAACGGCAATGCAAACCCACTCTGTTCAAAGCTCAGCACAGTCTTGGATTCCTGATAATGTTCACAAACTACTCAAACCTCACTCTCATAGCCTTGTAACTCACCACTGTCTGCTATCATTCTGTATTACGGGGAGTACAAAAGCAACCATACTGGAATATCATATTCATTTGTCTGCATTCTTGGTAAGACATTAAGGACTGGAAATTCCATAGTGCTGGCTCCGCCAGCAGAAGAATAGCAGAACGGAACCTTTGTCTGCTCACATATTTGGCAGTAAACCCCATCTCAAATTGCGGACAGCGTCAGGGCAGGCCGCATGCGCCTGCAAGGGAACCTCAGCAGTGTCTGCCTCTATCAACCCTTGTAAGGAAGAGTGGCCCACAGCCACTATGTCTGAGGTGTCCCCAGGCCCCTTCGAGCAAAGGATAAAAAAAAAACTGCATAAGACTCTGAAAGGAGCCATTCTGCCTCCAGACAGGAGGCAATCAGTAGCCTCCAGGTAAGGCTTAGGGCTTTCAAAAGGCATCTGAGGGATTTACACCAGCTCTCAGCTGGCGAGAGTTCCACTGCAGCCTTTTAAGGGTGCAAATGGCAGAATTCCCAACATAACCTGGAGACACCTCCAGACATGGTGGTTCTGGAAGATCCTCCCGCAGCCTCCACATTGGAAAATGGCAACCTGGGAAATACAGGGCAGAATCATGAGATACCGAGCTCGGCCCCATTTTCCGCGGAGCCCCCAATCCAGGATTCCACCTTGGACTGGACTGGAATTTCGAGCCCTAAATAGTTTAGTCTGCTCTACACAACTGGCACTTATCCCACGTTGAATGCTATGATGTCATGGGGAAAAAAGATTCAAGGATTTGTGTCTGTTGGTAGTTTTGTTTTCAAACAATGTCAATTCAATAATTGTGAAAGATAATGAATCTCTGGGAACTTCTAGCCTGGGCTAGAGATACTGCAGCTTGAGGTTCACACTGTCTTCACTGAGAGATGTATGATGCCAGTCTAATTTAGTAGCACACTGTCCTAGGTTGAACACTAACCTGTAGAAGCACATGGCTCATTGTCAGAAGTGAAGTCTGGTGGTATTGACACACTTACTAGGAAGTTATCTCTAAATTCTTTTATATTGGAAACAGAAATGACATCTTGCTCTGAAGCCATATTATGTTTATCCTAGTCCTCCTGATGCACTATGATGCTAGTGGTGACATCTGACAGTCATAAAGACCTGGCTTAAAGGGGTACTGCCAGACTTTTTGCCAAGTTTGTTTAAATGCAACAATGATAAAGTACATTATCAGACATGTCTGCTGCTAGGACTTTCGAAATTTTGCACTTTGGTGTCAAATTTCACTGAATGGAATAAAACCTGAAAACCACGTTGGACGTTTGAGCTGCAGCGGACATATAAACCATGCCCGACACCCATTTGAACAGATTCTTCCACAGCATCCTAATCATGACTGTGCCAGAAAGTAATCCTGTCTGAAAGCATCCCTTTAAATGCACTGGTCGAAAACACTAAAATAGAAAGTTATGAATTATGTATGAAATTGTGAATGGTTGGGAGGGAGGCAATTAAAGGGGTGTCGTCTCAATGAGAAAGTAGTCAACAAACTTCTTTTTATTTGGGAGAAGGAAGAGCGGAACCAGTCATTGTGATCATACATTTTGATGTAACTTATGTCATATCAGGTGTTTGTAGAAAAAAAACAAAAGGGTTGCCAAACATTTTGAGGACTAACCCTTTAATCAAATAGTCCAGATCCGATCAAAACCCAGGATAGCAAAACAGGAACGATTTATGACCCGTGTCTAAACTCAGATTAAATTTCAGCATTACTACTACCTCCCAACTGTTTGCTGTTTGGTTTAATTTTTTGCCAGTCAGCCAGGTGTTATACACACAGGAAATCATCGCCATCTTTAGGAGTCTAAAGAGCAAACTGCTGAGAAATCCACCCAAATAGTTTCCCTTTGCTTTATAAAGAGTGCACACTATCTCTGCATAGGAACACTTTCAACAACAACTTGCATTCATATAGTGCCTTTAACGTAGTTAAACATCCCCAAGGTACTGAGCTGGGATAGGGTAACGGAATTTGGCTAGGGTATCATTGGTGACTGACCAAAGGTTTTGGTATTGTGAGCAGAACAGAAACCAGACTGAAAGGATTTGAACAGGGAGCAGTGGGAGAAGATGGGCACACAGAGTTGGGTGGCAATCATAGAATCGTAGAAAGGTTACAGCACGGAAGGAATCCATTCGGCCCATCGAGTCCGTGCCGGCTCTATGCAAGAGCAATCCAGCTAGTCCCACTCCCCCGCCCTATCCCCATAGCCCTGCAAATGTTTTCCTTTCAAGTACTTACCCATTTCCCTTTTGAAAGCCATGCCTGAATCTGCCTCCACCACGCCCTCGGGCAGAGCATTCCAGATCATAACCACTCGCTGCGTATAAAAGTTTTTCCTCATGTCACCTTTGGTTCTTTTGCCAATCACCTTAAATCTATGCCCTCTGGCCGTTGACCCTTCTGCCAATGGGAACAGTTTCTCTCTATCTACTCTGTTTAGACCCTTCATGATTTTAAATACGTCTATCAAATCTCCTCTCAATCTTCTCTGTTCCAAGAAGAACAACCCCAGCTTCTCCAGTCTATCCACGTAACTAAAGTCCCTCATCCTTGGAATCATTCCAGTAAATCTTTTCTGCACCCTCTCTAAGGCCTTCACATCTTTCCTAAAGTGTGGTGCCCAGAACTGGACACAATACTCCAGTTGTGGTCGATCTGTGATGCACTGAAAAACATTGGAGAGAAATGGGAGGTTAGAGATGGAGCAGCAATTCTAGAAAATAGAGGGGGGGCTTTTCAAGGAGAGGGTAAGGACAGCATTTTGGAAGTGGATCATAATATCCGAAGGGACCAGTTAATGGCATCTGATTATTAGGCCGAGGAGGCAATTGAGTGGTCAACCGCTGGGTCCTCGGGAGGTTTGAGGGAGCAGCTGGTGAGTCTCATAGAGGAGATGAGCTCTGCTGGGAGATAAGGGGAAAAATTGGAGTAGGGTGGAGGTTGAGTAAGGACAGGTGGAAGGGGCAATGGGGGTAATTTTAACCTAACCCACCGGGCAGGAAGCCCACGGGGTAGGGTGGATCACTGGGTTTACACCCCGCCCAATATTACTCTCGCCACTAACTTCAACGGAGAGTAAAATCGGGTGGGGTGAAAAACCAGAATTGCACCCGATCCAGTCAGTCTCCCGACAGATGGGTTAGTTTAAAATCGCCCCCCAATGAGACAGGAAGAAGCTGACATGATCAAATAGATAACTAATTTTTGAGATGAAGGAATGAACAGTAAGTACCAGACAAGCTCAACTCTGCCCTCCTCCAAAACGAACACACATTTTCCCTCAGGGTTACTTTATAGTAATCAGAAGCAAGAATCTTGTCTGGATTTCTCAGGAGCCGGCGTGAGAAGAGGCTGAAAAAGGAAAGGTTGTTTTATTTTTATAGTTTCCTTGAGGAGCAGGACTGCTCCTTCTGGCCCACAAGGAAACCTTGGGCCTCCCTTGACCCGGGCATCCCCCCCCCCCCCATCTCACCCCCATGTCCTCCGACTGCGACTCCCTCCCGACCACTCACTTTAGTGCCGGGGACCACTCCTTTGCGTCCCTGGCGGTGGCCTGTAACCGCCGGAAATTCCGCTCCCCCCGCTCGCCGGCCAGTTAGCGCTTTGCGCCGAGTTCGGACAGGAGGTCGACTGCAAGCGCGCAGAGAAAGCCTGGGAGTTAAAATCTCCCAGGCCTCACCCTGCGCAGGGCTGGATGGTTTCCCGTCCTCCCCAGCCCCTGACCCCACCTATCCCACTCTCCAATAAAATTATGGTGCGTCAACAGGAGAAGGAAGCAGTGCTGAATGGAATCTGTACTGTGCACATGATTGCGGTCCAGACATGCATAAAATCTATGCACTTGCATTGCATTGTTTCAGCACATTCATAAATGTTGAACTCATCAGGTTTCTGTTTGATTGTTGAGTTTGAAACAGATTGAACAGCATAAAAGAGGTAAATAAAAAGAATACTGCTTTCCATCATTTTCTGACTCAATCTTAGAATTCAAAGGGGCTTTTTTGGTGGATAGGCACGTGTTACATACATTATGATTCACACCCAAGCCACACTCCAGTGGGTAGGAGGGTAAAGTCAGACAGAATTTGCCTACCTAGAGATTTGCTTTTCAAAAGCCTGCCTTAGTGCTCTAGGAGAAAAAGAAAAAATGATAATTTATATAGCGCCTTTCCAGATGTTCCAAAGCACTTCACAGCCAATGAATTACTTTTGAAGTGCAGTCACTGCTGTTAACATAGGTAAACATGGCAATTTGCACACAGCAAGGGCCCACAAACAGCAATGGCATAAATGACCAGTTAATCAGTTTTTGGTGGTGTTGGTTGAGGGAGAAATGTTGGCCAGGACACCGGGGAGAACTCCCCTGTTCTTCGAATACCGCCGTGGGATCTTTTGCGTCCGCCTGAAGCCTTGGTTTAGCGTCTCATCCGAAAGACGGCACCTCCAACAACGCAGCTCTCCCTCAGGACTGCACAGAAGCGTCGGCCTAGATTATGGGCTGAAGTCCTGCAATGGAGCTTGAATCCACAACCTTCTGATTCGGATGCAAGAGTCCCAGTAGTGAAGCCAAGCTGGCAACAGTTAGTGAAAATGGCAATTAGCCCCATAAGGGCATTTTGTATTAGTTATGTTTAAATTTGTGTTATTCAGTGTCTACTGGATCCTTTTGTATTTAAGATTTCCACTGTATGATTTATGAAAAAATGGAGAGGGGGCTGGTCTGAGTTAAATATTGCTCCAAATTGAAGATTGGGGTATCGTAGCAGAGGTCTATGGCTAATCCAGTGCACAGTTTCCTGCAAATTCAGAGGGTTCTCATAGAGTAAATAAAGAAAAACTGTTTCCACTGGCAGGAGGGTCGGTAACCAGAAGACGCAGATTTAAGATAATTGGCAGAAGAACCAGACGAGAGATGAGGAGAATTTTTTTTTACGCAGTGAGTTGTTATGATCTGGAATGCACTGCCTGAAAGGGTGGTGGAAGCAGATTCAATAGTTACTTTCAAAAGGGAATTGGATAAACACTTGAAAAGGAAAAGTTTGCAGGGCTACGGGGAAAGGGCAAGGGGAGTGGGACTAATTGGATAGCTTTTTCAAAGTGCTGGTACAGGCACGATGGGCCGAATGGCCTCTTTGTGTTCTGTATGATTCTATGAAATAAGGCAACACACCATGTTCAGTGGCAGAATACATGAAAAAGATACAGCTTCCAGATCTTCACAGAAACTGCTGCAAACCATCAACAAAGAAAACAGTTCCACCAAATACCCAAAATTGTTTTTCTATAAAATATCCGAAATGGTAATAATCACCCTGAACGAACGGCTACTTGGCCAAGATACTAGAGTGCTGCTGACACCCATTGGATCGTACCCCAGCAAGAGTCAACGACTTCAGTATATATACACATTTTGAGTTTGCGTAGCCACTTCTGTACTGGCAGTGTGATACCCAACAGTCGGGTGATGTAATCCAACAAGTAATTGTTGCTATGGTGTTTAATGTTTAAGGCTGAGAGGTGACCTGATAGAGGTCTTTAAGATTATGAAAGGGTAGACATTGAGAAGATATTTCAACCTGTGGGGAAGACCAAAACTAGGAGCCGTAAATACAAGAGATTCACTAATAAATCCAATAGGGAATTCAGGAGAAACTTCTTTACCCAGAGAGTGGTGAGAATGTGGAACTCGCTACCACAAGGAGTAGTTGAGGCAAATAGCATAGATGCCTTTAAGGGGAAGCTGGATAAACACATGAGGGAGAAAGGAATAGAAGGATATGTGATAGATTTAGATAAAGAGGAGTGGGAGGAGGCTGGTGTGGAGCATAAACAATGGCATGGACCAGTTGAGCTGAATGGCCTGTTTCTATGCTGTACATTCTATGTAATATGTAATTACGTGTGTTTTTACTCCAATAAGAGGTGGTAATACAAGTGTCAATTCTCTGCATTATAAAGGTAAAACTGACGTGCAGAAAATATGTGGCTCTCTTATAAGTAAAAAGTCTGTGTAAAAAATCTAAGGAATTACAAGAATATGCAACAACTACTTGCATTTATATCGCACTTTTAAAGTAGTAAAACGTCCCAAGGAAACTTTTATGCTGTACACTGAAAATCATCTAAAAGAAATTCCTGAGAGTTTAAACTTTTCTTTCAACCACAACCGTCTAAAACTTTGAGTCATACATAATAACAGGGCTGACACCGAAACAGCATTTCTTTGTATGACTGCCAGGCAAATCACAAAAAGATCTGGCAGATTTCTGGGACACAACCGTTGGACTGGGCTGTAGGTTTAGCAGCTGCGTCAATGGTTGGCAGGAGAAACTGTGTTTTTATATATATTATTGAAAGCTAAAAGCCCCAAAGGTTAATCAACCATAGTGATATCAATGTTACAAGACGACAATCCCACATATCTCTTCTGGAAACTCAACCAATAGCGAGGCGAGGCCGGGTCGTGCAGACAAGATTATCCAGTTAGAATCATAGAATCATAGAATCATAGAAGTTACAACATGGAAACAGGCCCTTCGGCCCAACATGTCCATGTCGCCCAGTTTATACCACTAAGCTAGTCCCAATTGCCTGCACTTGGCCCATATCCCTCCAAACCCATCTTACCCATGTAACTGTCCAAATGCTTTTTAAAAGACAAAATTGTACCCGCCTCTACTACTGCCTCTGGCAGCTCGTTCCAGACACTCACCACCCTTTGAGTGAAAAAATTGCCCCTCTGGACCCTTTTGTATCTCTCCCCTCTCACCTTAAATCTATGTCCCCTCGTTATAGACTCCCCTACCTTTGGGAAAAGATTTTGACTATCGACCTTATCTATGCCCCTCATTATTTTATAGACTTCTATAAGATCACCCCTTAACCTCCTACTCTCCAGGGAAAAAAGTCCCAGTCTGTCTAACCTCTCCCTGTAAGTCAAACCATCAAGTCCCGGTAGCATCCTAGTAAATCTTTTCTGCACTCTTTCTAGTTTAATAATATCCTTTCTATAATAGGGTGACCAGAACTGTACACAGTACTCCAAGTGTGGCCTCACCAATGCCCTGTACAACTTCAACAAGACATCCCAACTCCTGCATTCAATGTTCTGACCAATGAAACCAAGCATGCTGAATGCCTTCTTCACCACCCTATCCACCTGTGACTCCACTTTCAAGGAGCTATGAATCTGTACTCCCAGATCTCTTTGTTCTATAACTCTCCCCAACGCCCTACCATTAACGGAGTAGGTCCTGGCCCGATTCGATCTACCAAAATGCATCACCTCACATTTATCTAAATTAAACTCCATCTACCATTCATCGGCCCACTGGCCCAATTTATCAAGATCCCGTTGCAATCCTAGATAACCTTCTTCACTGTCCACAATGCCACCAATCTTGGTGTCATCTGCAAACTTACTAACCATGCCTCCTAAATTCTCATCCAAATCATTAATATAAATAACAAATAACAGCGGACCCAGCACCGATCCCTGAGGCACACCGCTGGTCACAGGCATCCAGTTTGAAAAACAACCCTCTACAACCACCCTCTGTCTTCTGCCGTCAATCCAACTTTGTATCCAATTGGCTACCTCACCTTGGATCCCGTGAGATCTAACCTTATGTAACAACCTACCATGCGGTACCTTGTCAAAGGCTTTGCTAAAGTCCATGTAGACCACGTCTACTGCACAGCCCTCATCTATCTTCTTGGTTACCCCTTCAAAAAACTCAATCAAATTTGTGAGACATGATTTTCCTCTCACAAAACCATGCTGACTGTTCCTGATCAGTCCCTGCCTCTCCAAATGCCAGTAGATCCTGTCTCTCAGAATACCCTCTAACAACTTACCCACTACAGATGTCTGTAGTTCCCAGGCTTTTCCCTGCCGCCCTTCTTAAACAAAGGCACAACATTTGCTACCCTCCAATCTTCAGGCACCTCACCTGTAGCTGTCGATGATTCAAATATCTCTGCTAGGGGACCCGCAATTTCCTCCCTAACCTCCCATAACGTCCTGGGATACATTTTATCAGGTCCCGGAGATTTATCTACCTTGATGCGCGTTAAGACTTCCAGCACCTCCCTCTCTGTAATATGTACACTCCTCAAGACATCACTATTTATTTCCCCAAGTTCCCTAACATCCATGCCTTTCTCAACCGTAAATACCGATGGATCTCACCCATCTCTTGTGGTTCCGCACATAGATGACCTTGTTGATCCTTAAGAGGCCCTACTCTCTCCCTAGTTACTCTTTTGCCCTTTATGTATTTATAGAAGCTCTTTGGATTCACCTTTGCCTTATCTGCCAAAGCAATCTCATGTCCCCTTTTTGCCCTCCTGATTTCTCTCTTAACTCTACTCCGGCAATCACTATACTCTTCAAGGGATCCACTTGATCCCAGCTGCCTATGCATTGTCATATGCCTCCTTCTTCTTTCTGATGAGGGCCTCAATCTCCCGAGTCATCCAAGGCTCCCTACTTCTACCAGCCTTGCCCTTCACTTTATAAGGAATGTACTTACCCTGAACCCTGGTTAACACACTTTTGAAGGCCTCCCACTTACCAGACATCCCTTTGCCTGCCAACAGACTCTCCCAATCAACTTCTGAAAGTTCCTGTCTAATACCATCAAAATTGGCCTTTCCCCAATTTAGAATTTTAACTTTTGGGCCAGACCTATCATTCTCCATAGCTATCTTAAAACTAATGGAATTATGATCACTGGTCCCAAAGTGATCCCTCACTAACACTTCTGTCACCTGCCCTTCCTTATTTCCCAAGAGGAGGTCAAGTTTTGCCCCCTCTCTAGTCGGGCCATCCACATACTGAATGAGAAATTCCTCCTCAACAAATTTCTCTCCATCCAAGCCCCTAATGCTATGGCTGTCCCAGTCAATGTTGGGAAAGTTAAAGTCCCCTACTATTACCACCCTATTTTTCTTGCAGCTGTCTGTAATCTCCTTACATATTTGCTCCTCAATTTCCCGTTGACTATTTGGGGGTCTGTAGTACAATCCTATCAAAGTGATCTCTCCCTTCTTATTTTTCAGTTCTACCCATATAGACTCCGTGGGCGAACCCTCGGATATATCCTCTCTCACTACTGCCGTGATGTTCTCCCTAATCAAGAACGCAACTCCCCCTCCTCTCTTACCTCCTGCTCTATCTTTCCTATAGCATCTGTATCCTGGAACATTGAGCTGCCAGTCCTGCCCCTCCCTTAGCCATGTTTCAGTAATAGCTATAACATCCCAGTCCCATGTACCCATCCATGCCCTGAGTTCATCTACCTTGCCCATCAGACTTCTTGCATTGAAATAAATGCAGTTTAATCTAGACTTCCCTTGGTCTTTGCTCTGCTTTCTCAGACCATCTGTCCGGTCATGTTTTGTACACTCTCCCTTACTGCCTTTTGTTTCTGTCACCACTTTACTTCCCACTGACTTCCTGCATCGGTTCCCATCCCCCTGCCACTTTAGTTTAAACCCTCCCCAACAGCACTAGCAAACACTCCCCCTAGGACATTGGTTCCAGTCCTGCCCAGATGCAGACCGTCCAATTTTTACTGGTCCCACCTCCCCCAGAACCGGTTCCAATGTCCCAGGAATTTGAATCCCTCCCTCTTGCACCATCTCTCAAGCCACGTATTCACCCTAGCTATCCTGTCATTCCTACTCTGACTAGCCCGTGGCACTGGTAGCAATCCTGAGATTACTACCTTTGAGGTCCTACTTTTTAGTTTAACTCCTAACTCCCTAAATTCAGCTTGTAGGACCTCATCCTGTTTTTTACCTATATCGTTGGTACCTATATGCACCACAACTGGCTGTTCACCCTCCCCCTCCAGAATGTCCTGCAGCCGCTCCGAGACATCCCTGACCCTTGCACCAGGGAGGCAACATACCATCCTGGAGTCTTGGTTGCGTCCGCAGAAACGCCTGTCTATTCCCCTTACAATCGAGTCCCCTATCACTATAGCTCTGCTCTTTTTCCTGCCCTCCTGTGCAGCAGAGCCAGTCACGGTGCCATGAACCTGGCTGCTGCCACCTTCCCCTGGTGAGCCATCTCCCCCAACAGTTCGCAAATGAAAATGTCTGTACGAAAAGTCTTGAATGATACAGCATCAGTTACCTCATGTTAAATCTCGTTTCCAGGGCCTTATCTAGGCTTGTATTAAACTCGAGCTCGAGCAGTGTGGTTAAACCCAGAGATTGTCATGCTTCTGTAGCTTACACATTATAACAACTTCTAGTACGTCAGTCAATAGGAGACACAGAGGGATATATAACGGGCAAATGTGCGTTACCTCATAACTCAAGCAACCATTTTGTGAGTGAACAGTGGATAGGATGTAAACAGGTATTTCACACTTGCCCATTGCAAATTTTATTTCTATCACAAGGGTGTAAACATTCCTATTAAATAATTGTTCTTTTTGAAAATATGCTGCCTGTGTTACCTTCTGATAATGGAGGGCAGATTATTACATCTTAAAGAGGAAGAAAGTCTGGGGCAGCGATCTTTATTAAAAATACTAATTTTTAATGAGGTACATGACCCCCAACAGGAGTAGAATGCATTACGCTCAGGACGGACAGGATCAGTTTTTTTCTTGTTGCCTTAAACAGCCACCTGACTTGAATATGGGTTATTGAGGCCTCAGGGATATGTAGAATCGTATTTATTCATTCACAGCATTTGAAAATCTAGGCCTAGAAATTGCGTTGGTCAGCACCCGCTCTTCGGGTGTTGCGCAGACACCTAAGGCCCAAAAATGGCGGGCAGGAAGCGCGCACTCGCTTCCGGCCGGAAGAACGCCACCCGCCATATTTTATAAGAACAAGAGGCCTCCTTTACTCAGCCTGAAACAGGCATTAGGTCCTTTGCATGTGCAAGCAAGGGGCCCAATGCCTGCTCGAGGCTCCCTCTCCAGGATTGGTTTGCCCTGAGGCAGCCAGCACGATCACGGGCTGCACTCAGATGAAACCAGCCCCAGGGATCGCCTGCAGTAAAGAAGGTAAGCAACTTACCTGAATGTGGAGATGGGAGGAGCAGGAGGGGCACTAGCAGCAGCCTAATTTTTTACCACTCCTCTCTAGTCTTAGCTGGTGGGCTGTAGCCCACGCAGGCTCCATTACAATAAGGTCTGATGCCCAATATCAGGGGCGCCTCCGACCTCACCATTCTGCACCCCCTGAATTTTAGCCACTAGTATTCTGAATGCTGTATATTCAGTGAAGGGCCTAGTCCGGATTGCAAAGAAGCAGACTTGTTAATGGACAAATGGCAGATTAATGGCAATGGCCCAAACAGGAAAGCAGTCTGAAAAAAATTCTCAGAAGTAATGGGTGAGTCAGTTCTGCCAAGAGCCTCAATTATGGAATTAACAAATATTGCAATCAGAAATCTGAAATGCTATCTACCAAAGTTAAAGGAGACAGTATAGAGAAAATAGTGGGATTACTGCACTGACCCAGATGCAGCTAAAATAACCACTATTCAAACTCTGTACATTGCAAAACAAGTAGAATCCAAGGGTACACTGTGTGGAGGAAAGTCACTAGAGGATATTTATGTGGATGTAGTTGAGAGAGTTTGGGTGTTACCAAACTGGCAAACAATTGAATGATGCAATTATACCATTTAAATTGGATTTGAGAACACAAGTAATGTCATGTCAGCCTGAGATTACAGAATAGAATGAAATTCCAAGATATTAAGATAAAAGGAATGGGATGCTCGGGAGCAGACATATCACTGCAAGGAAACGCGCATTACCAAATATTAGTTATCATTTGTAACGCTGGTGTCTATCCAATTGTTATAATTGGCTCCATAAAATAAAAAGGATATAGAGGGACTGGAGAAGGTGCATAAAAGATTTATAAGGATGATACCAGGACTAAGAGGTTATACCTATCAGGAAAGATTGAACAGAAGGCCTCCTTTACTCAGCCTAGAAGGCTGAAGGGTCACCTGATAGAGGTCTTTAAGATTATGGAAGGGTTTGATAGGGTAGATGTAGAGAAGATGTTTCCACTTGTGGGTGGAGACCAAAACTATGGGCCATAAATATGATAGTCACTAATAAATCCAACCGAAAATTCAGGAGGAACTTTTTTTTTAACCCAGAGAGTGGTTAGAATGTGGAACTCCCTACCACAAGGAGGAGTTGAGGCGAATGGCATCGATGCACTTAAGGGGAAGCTGGATAAACATGAGGGAGAAAGGAATTGAAGGTTATGCTGATAGGGTTAGGTGAAGAGTGGGTTAAAGGAGGCTCGTGTGCTACATGAAGGACAGCATGGACCAGTTGGGCTGAATGGCCTGTTTCTGTGCTGTACATTCTATGTAATTCTATGGAAATTGTAGGTCTCAGCACTAGTGAAAAGCTCAGTCTAGTGAAAAGGGTATTCAAGAGTAAAGGCACAATGTGACACGGGGTATGTTTGCCAGAAGAATGGCAGATCTGGGATCCAGTCATGCAGAAAAGTACCATTTGCAATGTGGGAACAACCAAAAATGGAGTTAGGTAGAATGGATGATATAGAGATCATAAAGAAAACAAATAAATCAACAGAATGGGTGAACTCATTAGTAACTATTAAGAAAAGAAATGTTAAATTGCACCTGGAGATCCAGACAGAATTACAAAAATGGAACATTTTAATCTTCCACCCAGACAGAAATGCAAAATAATGTAGCAAATTAAATATGTTCCCATATTTCTGGGAACCGAAACTAAATGAAGCAACTTTCAAGTTATGCTCATTCAAAGCGATTTATGGGCGGTACAGATATTTATTGCTTCCTTTCGGCATTGGATCTGCTCCATAAGGTTATCACAAAACTACTGAATCACCGACTAAGGATGCAGCAGACAATGTGACCCAACAATATCTTTAATATGTGACAGACCAAAGACTAAACGAGATGGGGATGTAAGACCAAGTCCATTATCGAATTAACCTCCGGGAGTAAGAAATCTGATTGTGGGATTAAATGCTGAGAAAGACTTACAAGGGGTCATTTTACATTGTCTGTGCTGCTGGTGGGGAGAATTACCTGCCGGCAAAATGTACATCCTGCGCCATTCTACATTCAGGCCCACTCAGACACAAGGCCCATGAAATTCGATGGCACCACGCCCGTTTTTGAGGCGCCAAATGTATGCCTAACCAGCCAATATGGCAGGCAGGGTGTGTGCACTCATTACGCGCCGGAAGTGCTCTGCCCGCCAAAGGCAGAAATAGAGGCCTCCAAGGGCCCACGCCTGAAACAGGTGTGAAACAGGTGTGAAACAGGCCTGCTGCTTGTTTGAGACCCCCTTTGTAAAAGTGGGCAGCCCTGAACACAGCCGACGCTGGGCGTGCTGTGTTCAGGAAAACGTGGTCTACATGCAGCCTAACCGGCAGTCCTTAAAGGGACCACTGGAGGCTACCACCAAAATGGGAAATTTAAAAGAAATTACTTACCTGAATGTGGAGCCAGAAGGTACAGGAGCACTCCCACTGGCTGCCACTCGACATCCTCCCGATCGGGGCTCCCCCCCGCTCTCCCGATCACTTCTCTATTCGTCTTCCAATCGCTTCCTCCCATCTCCCGGTTCCCCCCCTCGCCATCAAGCTATTTGCCCCGGGGCGGGGGGGGGAACATGGCAGCTGAGCCCGTTCATGCCCCACCTGACGTCCACCTACACTGGACACTGCTCAGGTGTGGAACTATCAGCTGATTTTTTTCCCCCCGCTAGCCCAGGGTGTGCTGAGGGCCATTGTAGCTCCTCCAACGTCACCCCAGCTGAGATGAACTAAATCGGCACAGGCCAGTTCTGAAACTTGGGTATTTTGCAGTCTGTGTAACTTAGTCCAACACTGGACAGGACATTGCCAACTAAGTGTTCACGAGGAACTAGCATGCTGTTATTTCTCTTTAAAAAAGATTAAAAGTAAACAAATATAGGTCCTGAATTGAAGGAGGGCGTGTTCACCTTTTGACTGGGGAAAAGTGAACTGAAACAGTGCTGTTCTATTGGAAAAATGCCTCCTGCTACAGCTTTTAATCAAACCGAGTCATCACTTCATGGGTCAAAGTAACATTAACTTCATGGGTTGGAGGTAGAACAATGTCAGTATGTCTGTAGGAGGTCAAAGTTTATGAAGTGCATCTAATTGATATACAATGAATTTATGTTATGGCAGGAAGGACTCAATGTGTGACATTTACCTTCAAGGTTAAATGCTGCAATCATTTCAGGTTGGGGAAAGGGATAATAATAAAAAACTACTGAACCAATATTTATGACAGATGTTCAGCACCAGTCTACCTACTCTAAATAGCAATGCAATTTATATGTAAAAGAAATCACGTTTTAGAACTAATATCAAAAGGCTCTAAGTGTTGGCAAAAATGAGACCCTTATCTTAAAGGGGCCAAAATTAAAATCGCAACTTTAAAAGGAAGCTAAATCTAAGGGGAGTCTGTTTTGTTCGAGATATCCCCTAATCTTATACACTGATATAATATATATAGCTAAAAATGTTTTAAAATATTGTCAATTTTCTTACTTGCAGATTCCTGTTCATCCTCAAGGGTCTAAATGAGGATATCTGCATCCCCAATTGGTAGTATAGTCTCCAGCTTTGGGCAGCCCCAGCTTAGCTCTCAGGTCTGTTTAAAGTCGTATCCCCTGTTGTTTCAAAAAGAGCCACTCCAGGATTCAATGGGCAGCTCCCCCCTCGGTGGTGTCATGGACTGACTTAGAAAGAGGGAAGACTTGTCCATGCAGGTCTCTGTAAAAGATTTACCTTCTCTTTTAAGTTGTTGATGTCTAGACCCTGCTTGCGCTCCTGTTTTTTTTCTTTGTAAGGGGTTTTGGATGTGTATCAACTGGTAGTAAAGCCCGCGAGTCAGATTTTGCAATCTGGTTCCAGACTGTACTAAATCATTGAATAGAATCTTACAGCACAGAAGGAGGCCATTCGGCCCGTCGTGCCTGTGCCGGTCCTTTGAAAGAGCTGTCCAATTTCGTCCCACACCCCAGCTTTTTCCCCATAAACCTGCAAAATTAGTCCAAAGAACAAAGTGAGAGGTGAGAGACCACCACGCTGCCAGGAGAGCATGTGTCCGTTCTAAACTTGCTTTTCAATATTTTTCTTGTTAGGAGAAAGCTGATGGTGAACTCTGGTTCAGAGGTTGATCTCAAGGTCGAGAGATTTGTCATTTGTTTCCTGAACCTTCTTTGCTATTTTCCCAATACTAATAGTATTCTTGATCTATGTTACAACTTAGGTTGGCATTTTTTTAAACCAGCTCCCTCAACTAAAAGGTTTAATGTGTTGGAGTGCATTACATTACAACAGTAGTGTTATGGCAAAGCTGCTTTGCTTCTCACAGGCACTGCAGGTATCGTGTGAATGTCGCCTGAATCTGGGGTCAGAGCCTGATTTAATACTGAAATAAAATGGAGTGAGACGCAAGCTCCGATTTTAACCTAATCTGGGTTCAGGTCGGATGTCCGTTTTATACCCCGGCCAATTTTAATCTCCACCCAACTGACAGGGTGTAATACAGGTGTCTGTCCCTGTACCTGCCCTGTTCCCACCAGGTGGGTTAGGTTATAATTGGAGCTTCAGAGTCTCATTCCATTTCACTTAGAAGTCAGTTCGGGCCTTCACACCTGATTCTAAGTTTAGCAAAGTGGTTTTGACTTTGCACCAACACTAAACTTGTGGAGCATAAATTCGCATGGTCCCATTCGCAACCCCTCAGATAATGAAGCAGTCCGAGCCCGCATACAGCAAGACCTGGACAACATCCAGGCTTGGGCTGATAAGTGGCAAATAACATTCGCGCCACACAGGTGCCAGGCAATGACCATCTCCAACAAGAGAGAGTCTAACCACCTCTCCTTGACATTCAACGGCATTACCATCGCCGAATCCCCCACCAGCAACATCCTGGGGGTCACCATTGACCAGAAACTTAGCTGGACCAGCCATATAAATACTGTGGCTACAAGAGCAGGTCAGAGGTTAGGTATTCTGCAGCTTGTGACTCACCTCCTGACTCCCCAAAGCCTTTCTACCATCTACGAGGCACAAGTCAGGAGTGTGATGGAATACTCTCCACTTGCCTGGATGAGTGCAGCTCCAACAACACTCAAGAAGCTCAACACCATCCAGGACAAAGCAGCCCATTTGATTGGCACACCATCCACCACCCTAAACATTCACTCCCTTCACCACCGGCGCACTGTGGCTGCAGTGTGTACCATCCACAGGATGCACTGCAGCAACTCGCCAAGGCTTCTTCGACAGCACCTCCCAAACCCGCGACCTCTACCACCTAGAAGGACAAGGGCAGCAGACGCACAGGAACAACACCACCTGCACGTTCCCCTCCAAGTCACACACCATCCCGACTTGGAAATATATCACCGTTCCTTCATCGTCGCTGGGTCAAAATCCTGGAACTCCCTACTTAACAGCACTGTGGGAGAACCTTCACCACACGGACTGCAGCGGTTCAAGAAGGTGACTCATCACCACCTTCTCAAAGGCAATTAGGGATGGGCAATAAATGCTGGCCTTGCCAGCGACGCCCACATCCCATGAACAAATAAAAAAAAATACTTTCTAGAGACACTGTGGTGATGCCTATGGACAACATTTTTTAAATGTTTTGGAATTGAGTCGACCTCAGCAGCTGACAACTCAAACTATGCCAGTTCATCAGTTGAGTTCCAGGCTTGTTAAGGTGCCCAAGCCTTCGACTTAGTTATCATTTCAATTAGAACTTGAATTTTGTAGTGTTTACAGTTACTTCATCTGCATTAAACTTTTTATTGCAACAATTAGTGAGTCATTTCAAATTAAATACACTTTGTAATGGATGCTTTTTGATTAGTATCTCCTCCTTTGGCTCAGTGTCAATTTTTGTCTGATTTTGCTCCTGTGAAGTGCCTTGGGACGTTTCTCGACATTAAAGGCACTATTTAAATACAAGTTGTTGTTCCAGTTGGTCCTTGTTAGCCATGTGACTAATAATGCAGCGTGATTAACAATGTTATGTTCATTTATTTGGATGGACAGACAGTGTTCAGAGCTGCCAGCATCAGGCAAATCCTAGGTGTGAGATTTTCACTTGGAAGTTAGCTATATACCTGCGGTATCACTTCACAGCTAAAATGGCTTGCTGCATCTTTCACACAGGTAACAGCCTGTCTGTACTTCAGTCTATGCTTGCTATTTTGTTGTTTGTTTTTCCAGCTGATCCCAGTTACTTATTTCCTTCAGTTATAGTTACAGCAACCAAGTCAAGTCTCATGGTAACTATAGGATGAACTTTTGCACAGAGATGAGGCAGATTTTCTCAGTGGGAGATATTCGGACAATATCTGGTGTCTCCTCAAAAAAATTCTGCAGGAACCAGCCCTTGTGCTGTGCCGATTCTGAAAAAGCATTTGGCAGAGTAGAATCTGCCTTCCTGAAGGCTATACTGGAAGATGAACTTCGAGGAAAGGTTGCTCAAATGGACGATCCTCTTCCGCCTGACCTCCAGTAACAACCAATGGGCTGAATGCTCCAACCTTCAGCAAGGACTCCTAGAAAAGATACTGATATGTCCTGATTTCTGCTCATAATCCCTGTACCTTCCTCTGCTTCAAATATTTATCCAATTTTCCCCTAAAAGATGCCTCAATCATTCCCTGTGACAAAGCTTCAATGTTCCAACAACCATTTTCGACGAAGAATTGGAATCCATTTGAAAAGTGATAAACAGTCTCAACCTGCAATAAGTTATCAGACATTATAAGAATTGAGTGGAATGGGCCTATGCTCTCTGGTGTTTAGAAGAATGAGAGGTAATCTCACCGAAACATACAAGATTCTGAGGGGGCTTGACAGGGTAGATGCTGAGAGGTTGTTTCCCATGACTGGAGAGTCTAGAACTAGGGGGCATAGTCGCAAGATAAGGGGTCGGCCATTTAAGACTGAGATGAGGAGGAATTTCTTCACTCAGAAAGTTGCGAATCTTTGGAATTCTCTACCCCAGAGGGCTGTGGATGCTGAGTCATTGAGTATATTCATGGCTGAGATTGATAGATTTTTGAACTCTAGGGGAAGCAAGGGATATGGGGATTGGGTGGGAAAGTGGAGTTGAGGTCGAAGATCAACCATGATCTTATTGAATGGTGGAGCAGGCTCGAGGGGCCTTATGGCCTACACCTGCTCCTATTTCTTATGTTCCTAAAGGCAAACTAAGCATAACCTATGGACTTGCCATACCCCCACCTGGCTGCACAAGTGGAACTCAGGAGACTTGGCATAATGCTATGGGCTGTACAGGAGAGGGCACAATCTTTGTACATCTACTCTACGCACCCAGAGATTCAGCCTACTGCTAAATGTCAGTGGAGGCCTTATGGAAAACAGCCCAATCCATGAAAATCAGCTACTCACTGAAGCTGAATCAGGCCCCTGCCCTGCAACATTCTTACATAGCTTGTACACCATGAAAGTAGGAAGTTTCAACCCATCCCAATACGACAATTTATAAAGCGGTGTGATACAACCAGAACCCGCCAAACATTGACACAACGGATAAGGGCATCAGCGTATTTAAACACCACCGCCATCTCCCAAAATCAGCCTCCAGGGTCATTGACAAGATGCTCATGAAGATGCTCAAGATATCACTCTGTAGCCTGTACCTTATACCCTATACACTATGCAGGTAGTGTATTCACGTATGGTAATACAACTGCAACAAAAAATTTAAAAGTTTAAGCCCGGAAAGGTTGTAGAAATAAATGAAAGGAAAAAATATGATGATCCAAAGGTGAAATGTATAGTTAAAAAATATAAATGCAAACCATAAAGAAGAATTTGAAGACAACTTTATTTTGTAAATGGTTCCAGAATCAATAATTTGATCAAAGATATAATTGTGTAATTGCTTACAGTCACTTGTCAAATTTTGATTGCTTTGTTTGAAACAGGTACATTTTTCATCTTTGGATCCAGAAATCAGCAACTAAAAAGGACACATTTTCATTTACAAAATGCAAGTACACAATGCTGAAAATACAAAATTGAAGACTTCCTGATAAACATTTATGAATCTCTTAAAGCAGCTTAAGTATTACAAAGAAAAAAATCCTAGAAATACTAAATTGCCTGTCCATTTTTTTACACTGGTTCAGATTGTGCATTTCACAATCTAAACAACCTATTATAGACTCATACAGCACAGGAGGCCATTCAGCCCATCATGCCTATGCCGGCTCTTTGAAAGAGCTATCCAATTAGTCCCACTCCCCTGTTCTTTCCCCGTCGCCCTGCAATTTTTTCCCCTTCAGGTATTTATCCAATTCCCTCCTGTATGATAATTTGTGTGTCTCAATTTGTACTTATTGTATGAACAAAGAATATTCAAAGTGAGACAACATTCATTATTGTAGCTGCAGGTCAGATATAATAAACCACGAATGACTTCATCATTTGTAAGTGGCAATTGTCTTACACTCCTTTTACCATACAGGGTTGACTCCGACAGAAAATAAATCTGCAGACCATGCACTATTTATCCTATGATGATCTCTACCCAGTCCATTTAATCTTCTGTGGAACCTCCAAGAGTCAGTGCCCTGATGGCTTGGTTGATAAATTCACTGCCTTCTGCAGAACTGACATTATAGACTAGGGAGATCCCAGGTTTGATCCCTGGTCTGTGATGGGTTAGCTAATCTCAGCAAGGGTGATGGAGATGTCAGAAATTTGTACTGTTTCAGATCAGAAGAATCTCTGCATTGTATATTGTCTGGAATTTGTAGCTTGCTTGCACTGCAACAATTTTTAAAATTGTCTTTTGTTTGTTTTCTGTTTCTCTGTATGAGGTGGCATAGGTGGAGAAATACCTGTCTCAGATGCAATGTTTCACCTGTCCATGTTGACTGTTGAAAGACAAAATCCCACTCAGGCAATAGGCGTAGTTAATACTGATCACAGGGTATCAATTGAATATACCTGCAGTTGTATATATCTGTGCAGCTGCGCCATTAGGGAGACCGATGAGCAGGACTCTTGCAGTTTTAATTTGTCCTGAAGTTGAGTGAATTGCTCGTCAAGATTTTGAGAGAATGCCCTGATGCCTTTGAAATCTATTTTTGATTGACAGTGTTGATTAATTGTGAAGGCGGCTTTTTTACCGGTTTGATTTCAAAGGAAGGAAAGGCATATAATCCGGCTGGCAATCTAGGTTCTCCAGTTCCGTTCTCTCTTTATCACTAAATGTGCTGCAGGCTATAGGGACCACATTAAGTGTCTTTTTCATGAAAGTTTTTCATCATGTGATCCAAGTTCCAAAAGTTACTGCAGAGTACTGCTAGAGGTCAGTTCTTTTATTGTTTTGGAACTGATTGGTAATGGTGAAAAATCAGATATTCTATTAATATATTAATGCTGCTGATTGATCTGTTCCAACTCTTAATAAACATGAATCAGTAGTTTTCAGCCATATAATCCATTGGCATCTTATTTCCTGCCGATTTGGAAAAGTTCCATGGGTAACCCAGTGAATGTACCAACCATGAAAGGATTCACAAGTCATCCTGGGCATGCTATATTCTGGATATTTTGCATAGAAGGTCAAGAATCTGATCCTAGGGAGAATAGGCTCACCTATGGAAACCAACACTTGCAGAGCATGTAGAAAGCATTGGGAGAAAGTCCAAATCACAACAACTGGTAGCAATTGAAGTTGGGCTAAAATATCAAAGCAGGATGTTCAAATTTTAGATCAAAGTAAATAACCAGAATCAAACAGCAGGGAAAAAAAGAGCACCAGGTCTCAAAGACAAAGGCAGAAAACTAGAATGAGCCCATTTGTCCACTGAAGAAAAGGATAAAGAATATGCAAACCAGTTAGAGGATCTTAAATTGGAGGCTGTCAAGGAGCAGCACAAGCATGAGGAGACTTAGCTCCAGCAGGATAAGGATTAAACAGAGCATCGACACAGAGTGTGTGTGGCGGCTCTATGCAAGCAGAAGGCAGAGGAAAGGGAGAAGCAGCACCAACCGGCATTTGGACTGGCAGAGAAAAGCTCATCAACTATGAGCCTAGTGAGTGGGGGGGTCCCAGTTGGTTCAGCTCATAAATATCCGAACATAAAGAATTGACGGGCAGGGAAAGACCAGCTGGTCCATCAAGCCTGCTCCACACCATGATGGCTGGAGCATCATGACTAAACACTTCCACCAACCCCCCACCCCACCCCAACCCCAACCCCGCCCCGTGTAATCTCCTGGGAGAGACAATAACTTTACTAAATTCAATCTTATACCATGGAGTTGGCATAGGTGAATTCCTACAGCCTTCTGAATTGTTAGCAAGGCATCATAATTCAGAGAAAGAAGTTTGTGTTGAAAGGCTAGTAGTGACACTTATTGTTCTCACATGTGGGGACAGTGGACAGTGCAAATTATGAGATTCTAAAATATGATTCCCCCTGCTTGTGACTACGAGCAGGCAAAATTTTAAAAAGTTACAGAAAGGTCCCAACAATACCTAAAGAGAGCTGGCAATAGAACAGGAAGATATTTGGAAATTGTAGTCCATATTTAATGATGTTTTGACCATTTTTTTCACAGAAAGGATTTGGATAAAGAGTTATTTTTAATGTTAGATTTTTTAACATTATTTAACATTTTTTAATTTTGTATATTCCCACAAGTGAAGAAACGGCTCTGTGATAAAAGCTAGTTAAGATGTTAATGAGCTCGTTTTGATGTTGTTTCTCCATAGCTTGTCTCGATAATCTCTTCACAAGCATTGTGTTGGAGAGTCGCTGATCCCAGGTGCTTGGCAGGCCTTCCTTTTCTGGCTGTTGAACGGCAAAAAATAATAAAAGGCACAGAGACACCAGCAGTCAGGGAGCTTATTGAAACAAGGTGCTACATAGTCAGTGAGGGCTTTGAAACAGAAAGCTGCCAGGTACAGGCCCAGTAAAGGCTGCGTGAATGTTAGAATGCAGGGGAGGGTTTTTCTGTTTAAGTCAAGTAAGATGACCCACTGAGGTGGGTAAGTGTGGCATGTTCTTTATTTTGTAGTACTACACAAAGGTAAGCTGTATTGATTGAATTAAGTGAGTCTCATCATAACTGCTGTTCTGTACATTTCGCAAAATAAATGTGACCAAGTTTTTGCTCATTCTGCCTTCAGAGAGATTGAAAAAGTAACGTGAAAGATACAAATATCCGGTTCAGGGCACAAGAGGGGGTACTTTTGTCACACCCCTGGGTTATGCTGTTGTACAAATAGATGTAGAATAGTATATCTACTCCCATATAAAGGCACTCAGACTGCTTATGGACGCCACTGATCCTGAGAAGGTATCGATGGCAGATCCAAATTTGAAACAGAATGTAACCAATTCTAAAGAACTAAGTCAATTGATGATCAGAGTTCCAGGTCATTTAAGCTAAGATTGTTTGAATGCACAATTCTGAGCCAGCTAACCCAGCATGCTGATCGTTTTTGTGAACGCAGGGAAACTGATGAGCAGGTGGGAAGACAGGTGTCCACATCCACACTGGATTGCTGGCTGTCAACTCGCTAAACCAGATGATCAAAAAGAAAGACGGACTTGCATTTATATAGCGACTTTCATGACCTCAGGACATCCCAAAGCGCTTTACAGCCAGTGAAGTACTTTTGAAGTCACTGTTGTAATGTATGAAACGTGATCATCCCGATAACCTGCTTCAAATGCAATGCAGTGGGTTACAAAGCACCAACCCCTGGTCCGAGAGAGGGTCTGGGGTGCATTCGAGGAGGCCAATTGCCACCACGAGACATCAAACTGCTGTGGCTACAGGGAATCTAGCGCAGTTCTCATGCCCAAACACAATGAACAAGCGAAAAACAGAAGGCTTGTGTGATATGGGGTTTCATTTGGTACCGCCTCATAGAATCATAGAAAGTTACAGCACAGAAGGAGGCCATTCGGCCCATCCCACTGTTCCAGCACTTGGTCCATGGCACTGGAGGTTATGACACTTCAAGTACACATCCAAGTACTTTTTAAATGAGTTGAGGGTTTCTACCTCTACCTTCCAGGCAGTGAGTTCCAGACCCCCACCACCCTCTGGGTGAAAAAATTTCTCCTCAGCTCCCATCTAATCCTTCTACCAATTACTTTGAATCTGTGCCCCCTGGTCACTGACCCCTCTGCTAAGGGAAATAGGTCCTCCATCTAGTCATGTCATAATTTTATATACCTCAATTAGATCTCCCCTCAGCCTCCTTTGTTCCAAAGAAAACAACCCCAGCCTGTCCAATCTTTTCTCATGGCTAAAATTCTCCAGTCCTGGCAACTTCTTCGTAAATCTCCTCTGTACCCTCTCTAGTGCAATCACATCTTTCCTGTAATGTGGTGATCAGAACTGTACACAGTACTCAAGCTGTGACCTAACCAGTGTTTTATACATTTCTAGCATAACCTCCCTGCTCTTATATTCTATGCCTCGGCTAATAAAGGAAAGTATCCCACTGCCTTATTAACCACCTTTATCTGCCTGTCCTGCTACCTTCAGGGACCTGTGGACATGCACTCCAAGGTCCCTCACTTCCTCTACACCTCTCAGTATCCTCCCATTTATTGTGTACTCCCTTGCCTTCATCTGGTGCTAAAGTGATCAAAAAGATCAGGATTATCCGCAATCAGGGTTTTGGGTTTGGGGGGGGGGGGGGGGGGGGGGAGGCGGGCGGTAGATATACCCCTGACCAAAGTACGAGTGCGCAAGGAGTTTCAGCATCCGTGCCTACTGAGACTCTGTTAGGGAATGATTTGAATGTGGCCGACTTACTTAATGAGAGGGTTAGGGTTGGAAGAAGAGCCTATCCTATGCAAAATCAGGACGGTTGGCTGCAGGAGACACCAACAACACTAACAAAATCATGACGGGTTTTGATAGAGTAAATGAGGAGAAACTGTTTCCAATGGCAGGTGGGTCAGTAACCAGAGGACACAGAATTAAGGTAATTGGCAAAAGAACCAGAGGGAAGATGAGGAGAATTTTTTTCACGCAGCAAGTTATGATCTGGAATGCACTGTCTGAAAGGGTGGTGGAAGCAGGTTTAATAGTAACTTTCAAAAGGGAATTGAATAAATACTTGAAGGAAAAAAAAATTGCAGGGCTATGGGGAAAGAGCAGGGGGGTGGGACTAATTGGATAGCTCTTTCAAAGAGCTGGCATTGGCACGAAGGGCAGAATGGCCTCCTTCTGTGCTGTAAGATTCTATGAAAACTGCACAAGGGCAGAGGCTTCACCAACCTGAACATGGTCAGGTAGCCTGTCTGTCTACCTGCTGCTTTAATCCAAGCACAAAGTGGGTATGTGGATTAGCAGCAAGTAATCTGAACAGTGTTAGTATACAGCAGTGCCCAGGCACAATATAATAGGTCTAAATGTCCTTAGGCTAGGGTAGGCGAAATATGTCAGAATTCCCACTCCTTATCACTTCCTAGTAACTCCTGGTAGAAATGGCACGTGTGACTTTGGACGTTCCCCCCCAAATCAAACAGCTGGCCAACACTCACTATCTAGGCTCACACCTGATGGATGGTCACTTACATTGAATTACATAGAATTTACAGCACAAAATAGGCCATTCAGCCCAACTGATCTATGCTGGTGTTTATACTCCAAACGAGCCTCCTCCCATCTCAATTCATCTTGGGAGGCATAGCAGACAATGGCCAGTACTCCCCGCCTCCCCCTCCCCGGAACCATTAATCATGATATTTGATTCAACAGCAACAAATTCCATCTAACATAGAAAAAAATGTCCCAAGCACTTCACAGAAGTGTAATCAGACAAAAACCATGACCGAGACAAGACGGCTGAAGGCATGGCTGCCGATGGTGGGACAAAGGGAATGGGGGATGCATAAGAGGCCAGAGTTGGAGGAATGCAGAGTTCTTGGTGGGTTAAAGGGCTGGAAAGGATTACAGAGATTGAGATGGGGTGGGGTGGGGTGGGGTGGGGGGGAATGGTGAGACCATGAAGGGATTTGAACAAGAGCATGAGAATTTTAAAAAGGAGGCATTGTGGAACCGGAAGCCAATGTAGGTCAGCGAGCATTGGGTTGGTGGGTGAGCAGGACTTGGTGCGAGTTAGGATACAGGCAGCAGAGTTTTGGATGAGCTGATGTTTGCAGAGAGTAGAGGATGGGGGCTGGCCATTCAAACTATTTTGCATTCCATAGATTATAATTCTATCATTCCAGCAACCAATATATTCTGTAAAGTATTTGATTATCTATTTCTACTTGTATAATTAATCCTAAACTTATAATAATTTTTTTTGAAGGAGTTAATTAGCATAGTATTAACTGCTGTTGTCAGGAGTCAGTCCCACATAGGGTAAATTCCCTGATCCTATATCAGTGAGGAGCTGCACTTGAATGTAACTTGGTCAGAGATAGTGCTGCAGCTCTGATCCTCTGGCCTGCATTCCCTTCAAGATCCTTTCTCATCGGGAGCCCAGGATTGAGGAATTTACCCTCATATCCACTACTCTGTGGGAGAAAAATAAAAATTTTCTAATCTCTATTTCAATTTACGATTGTTAGTTTTGTACTTGTGTCCTGTTGATCTGCAATTATGGTTAAGTTAAATAACCTGCTTACATCAACATTAACTTCCAGCCATTCAAAAAACTGGGTCATGTCCCCTCTCAATTTGCTTTCCAATGTGAAAATAGGCTCAGTTTTGTGAATCTCTCTCAACTTAAAGTGTTAAATCTCAATCATACTTTTCTCTGAACTCTTGCTAATGTATCAATAATCCTTTTAAAGGTAAGGTGCCCAAAACTGCACACAATATTCTTAATGTGGCCTTACCAATGAGTTACATAGGGTTAAAATATGTTTCAACTTACAAGTACCCACATGATGCAGCCCAGCGCTTGATTAGCCCTGCGAATAACAGCATCACTTTCACTGGAGATTTTCAATGATCACACTAAAATTCCTTTTCTTTCCCAATTTTGCTCGTGTCATCAGTTTCCCTTACATAAGTCACCTGGCTTAGTGTCATCGGTAAATATAATAAGGTAACCTCCTCCATGGAGACACAGGGCCCTGTTGTGTCCAGCAGTCACTGCCTCTTCCCTCAATATCATCAATGTACATTTTTTTCCTGATTTCCTTCGTGTTTATCATAAACACCCTCCAATAGCTCACCTAATATTAGGACACTCAGCCGTTACAACAGGATGCAGGAGTGCAGGCAGCAAGTTTTAAAATGTCTATCCTGAAGCACGTAGGGCGTGCTTCCCTGATTTTGACTTTTTGCCTTAAAAATGGTGCGTTTGAGTTCATATTAAGCACCTTTCATTTCACAATTGATAGATTTTTAATTTATAAAATTATAGGAAAAATAACCCTTTGGATTTATACATATTCAACAGACCAACCATTCCCCAACAGTCACTCACTCTCATTCAGAGACACTCCCTCTAACTACCTCCCCCCTGTTCACAGAGGAAACATCTATCACCATGCCTGCCCCCACCCCACTGCCACCTGATTCACAGTAACACTTTTATCTTTCTGATCTGCTCCCTCCCTCTTGGCTGCAGCTCTTCCTTGAAATTGCTGCTTTGTTGGGAATCGCTTCTGCTGCAGATTGACATTCCCGGTGCATCACAAGACCAGGAATTGCTTCTTGCATTACTGAATAAGGTCGCAGAATGAAGCAGCATCAACAGGGATGAGCAGGCAACTCAGAAAACTAGCAGAGAGCTGACCAACAGCCTCAAAAACACTGACAACTTAAAAACAGTATAGAATATAGGCCTATGAAAGTGAAGGAGGCATGAGTTTGTCATACATTAAGCTGCAGGCGTACCCAAATCCTATTCCTGTATAGTGGAAGACTGTAACAAAAGTCGCTGGGATTTACTCTCAATACATGTGGAGACATTGGGGGTTATTGTGGATCTGTAATGATATTGTTACTAAATCTAATTGTTAAATTGTTTTTAATATTGTTAATGCGGTTGTCACAGTGACACACTTCTCCCCACTCTCTCAATTTCATATAGCCACTCTTCTCCCCCTCAGTCCATATCGGCACTCCATTATCTATCCGCACACCCCCACCCCCAACTTCATGTTTACAGTTTCCTTCCCCTCTCAGCTTATACTGGCACTCTTCTCCCTCTCATCCCTCAATTTAAGATGACAATCTGCTTCATGGTGGCAGTCATCTTTCACCCAGTTTAAGCTGGCACTGTTTTTCCTCTCCTCAGCTCACACCAGAACTCTCCTCTGGTTACTAATCTCCCCCCCTGTGTCCCCCCCAACCCCCCAATCTCACACTGGCAGTCATCGCCCCTTCTCTCAGTTCATACTGGCACCTTTCATCTTCCTCTCCTCTCAGTTCACACTGGCACTTCTTACCCCCTTGCCCTTCAATTCCCACTGCTATTCTACTTCTCCTCCCTCACATTACCTCGGCGAAACTCCTCGCTCCTACTTGCAGAGCTGCTCCAAGGGATGGAATGCTATTGCGGGTGGGAATTCCCGCAAAAGTTTCAGGAATCTCGATCTCACATGACTGACTCAAGAATTCCTGAAGCAATCAAGCAGGTTGAAGCAGGAACAGTGCTCATTTGCATCTCCCCAGGAGATTACAAAGTGAACAACAAGTGCATACACAGTATACCTGGCTATGGTCCCACTAGGTAGATCCCAGCTTCACTCCCTGGTCTGTGTTAAATCAGGCAAACTCAGCAAGAGTGGGATTTGACTGCTGCAGTCAGCTTCAGTTTCCCCAAGTCAGGAAGGGATAAAATTGGTCAGGATAACCAGTAATGGATATCCAGCGATATCTGCCAGAGGCCATTAAGCACTCCCACAAGTTTAAGCATAGCCTAGATACATACAGGCTGAAGAACCTTCCATACTGCCTCAACAATTTACCTGAAAACCAAAACAGCTCACAGTAGGAATCATTATGGTCTAAGGATTAACAATTTTGTACTGAATTATGGAAACTTTTGCACTGGAAATAATTCCTACTGGGAACTGGATTGAAACTACTCAAACTCATTTTTAATTTGGAGCCTGACAATCACCCAAGAGACATCAGGCAGGAGTGCTCAGTCTGAGCTGAATTCAAACCAAGGACATAGAAGTTCCTACTTGTGCGATTTACTCGATATTTCTTGTGTAATTAACAGAGTGGGCTACCATAAATATAACAACTTGCATTTATATAGCGCCTTTAACATAGAAAAATGTCCTAAGGCACTTCACAGAGACACTGACACCCCAAGAAGAGATTAGGAGAGGCGACCTAAATCTTGATCAAAGAGGTGGGTTTTAAGGAGGGTCTTAAAAAGGAAGTGGAGGGACCTCCAATGGTGAAGCAAAGGGAGAGAAGGGATGAGCAAGAGGCTGAAGCCAGAGGGGCAGAGATTTGAGATTTTTTTTGGGGGGGGGGTTTATTTGTACTCTGTAATGTGGTAAAAATATAAACAGGTATAAAATTACTGTATTTGAAATATGATTGGTATGAACAAATTCTGAATTGGTCCCTTACCCAGTTTGTGTATTGCTCTCCTACAGCACAAATAGATACACTGCGAGGAGTTCAAGGACAAAGGCGAGGAATAACGCAAAAAGAATACAGAGGAATTCGTGGTGAGTAAATCTAACAGTAAGCACACCTGAACTGCTTGGATTGGATGCTGGAGACTTTGCAACCTCACATCGCACAGCCTGTACTGCTCGATTCCGTGCCTGTTTCTTCTTCTTTCTCTTCTCCTCTGGCTTTACTGTCATGGTCTCCTTCTTGCCCTCTGCACCTCTGTCTGTGCGTACATTCATAGAATCTGCTAAAAACTGGTCCCTTTGGGCTTCAGTGCCATCACTTGTCTGACTGTTTCTTAACCCAGTGTCATCAGTCAGATAAATTATTTCTTGGGGTGGCACATCTTGGACATCCTCACTGAGGTTCACTTCATGCGCGTTTGCTCTGAAAGCAGAGACACATGTTTTGACTGTCTCCATATCTCTTGTTGCTTTCAGTTCATTCTCCCTCTGTTTTGCGGTCTTTGACTTCACTGTTAGGGGTTCATTCTGGGAGCTTAGGGAAATTGCCATATTGGGATCACATGGTACTGTTGTGGGTTCTCTAAATGCCATTTCCCATGTTGTTTCTTTGTTTTCTTCCAGTGCTTGTTTTTTTGCAGGGTTTAAATTTTCAACGTCAACCTCTTCTCCTGCAGCCTCATCCTCGTCCCCCGATGAGAAGATAGACTTCTTTCCAGGAAGGCGTCTTGGCGAACTCCAATTATGCTCACTGCAATGGCTGGCAAGCAAAAAGATGACATTGAACACTTGATATATTTGGCATAACAGAACATGTCAATTAATGCATTGGTAGTCTTTTCATTTTTTTTATTAGGTGAGACTCCCTGTTTTTAAAGTATTTTCTCTCAACTTTTCTTGGGGTTCCCTCCACCGTCCCTGACCAGGTGACCTGCTTCCAAAGCTACTCTGATATCAGCTGCTGTGACGTGTCAAGATAGTGATTCAGGTTGACTCTCTTGTTTTGTTTCCTTCCTTGAGGGAAGCATCTGGCCTTTGAATGGCATCTCCCCACAATGGCAAAGCGGAGATCAGTAATTTCCCCTGTAGAAGACCACATCCTACCACTCTGTATTACAGTGTGTTCTGACTCCAACGTCCTGTGCCATTGCACTGCCCTTGACTTTACAATCTATCTATATAAAAAATAAAGTCTTTCATATAGCATTGTGTGCTTCATATTTTACTGATTGGCTGTAACACAATCACACTTTGGATCAGTCACCTTTTAATCATTGGCTTAAGTAATTCTTTTGAGAGAGAGTTGGACCTGTTTCTGGCTGGGGTGGAGATCACCTCGTACAGGAGGTAGGTGCCGTAATACATTAATCAGAGCCAGAGTGATCACCTGGACTAGCTTCGATTGCTTAAGGGGGCTGGAGAGGAATTATCCAGATTTTATCCCCCTAATTGGGCTGAGTATTTATCCGTTTTTTGGCCTTTCCTAGGAGGTTACTTGGCTTCTGGGTGGGGTGGGGAGTGTATGTATCGTGATGCATACGACCTCATAATTATATGGGGCAGGCTGGATGGACCGTGTAGGTCGTTTCTGTCCATCATTTTCAGTGTGTTTGCATGTATGTTTATTTAACCATTCTGACATGCTCAAATATCTGCGTTCTATCACTGCCAATCATGGACATGGAACCAACTACCACACTAGTGCTGCCGATTCTGGAAGCTTGCGTCTCCTGCAGCTGGCAGGAGATTGGCAGTCTAGAAGGCCCACTAAAAATGGGACCTGGTTGTACTTGCATGGGTCCCACACAAAAACAGTTTTCATTGCTTCCTAAACCCATTAGAAATGTGCAATTAATCAGGTGAGAAGGTCATTGCTCTATTGCCTGCATTTGTATCCAAAAATTTACAAACAGCAATAGGACATCATAATGTTCAGAAGAAAAATAAATATGAAAGCCTACAATCTGAGGAGGAAACAAAAGAGAACCAGCATTGAATGAAAGCTCTTGTGTTATGTATTCATTCAAACTTCTCAATCAAAGAAAGCTTTTCACAAATTTTGCTGGTTTACAATTCAACTTGATAGATAATCCTGTTAGTGAACTGATACTCTTTGCAACTTCCTGGAATGTGAAATTAGCTCGGTTTACAAAACTTTTTAAAAATGTATTTTCAAACCAAAGAGGAAATGTGATTCCAAGGAAATGTTTAGTCACTTGTCACAATTTTATTTTGGGAAATACTTCCTCGTTTCAAATTAATCGGAATGCATGCTTTTTCAAACAATTAAAATGAGCCAGTCAAGTAAAGAGATGAATTTAGCAATTTTCCCAGTTTCTTTCCTTCCTTTAAAAAAGTGGTGATTTATCCTGGGTTGTCCTCCAGTACCTCATCAAAGTGGGCCACTTGATGCGTGATTATTGGTAGGCTTATCTGACCAGGGATCATCACATCTGAGTCTGATCCTCACCCCATAGTTGCTCACTTGCACTTTCCAGCAAGTAACACTGGATTGTTATAAAGCATGGGAACACTACTAGATTCATCCTCCCTTTTTAGCTCAGGGACACTTAGGGCCAATTGTAGTGTTTACCCTCTGTTGTGGTAAGAAATGCAGCTGCATCATTTGTTGGAAATACACAGAACTGTTTCCTGACTCAGCATGTCAATGAGGTAACCAGGGGTAATCATACACGAGATCTACTGTTTGGTAGTGAGCCTGACCTCATATCAGGTCTCCATGTAGGAAAACACCTGGGCAACAGTGATCACATTATTATAAGGTTTCAATTTCAAGTTATATAAGGCCAGAATTAGGTTAGATGTCAGGAGGTGGTTCTTTTCCCAGAGAATAGTGGACCTCTGGAACAGGATGCCAGCTCGTGTGGTGGACGCCGATTCACTGAATTCCTTCAAGCGAGAGCTGGACCTGTTTCTGGCTGGGGTGGAGAGCACCTCATACAAAAGATAGGTATTGCTGACAGTTATCAGGGCCAGAGTGATCTCCTAAACTAGTTTCGGTCTCCAAAGGGAATTGGAGAGGAATTTCCCAGATTTTTCTCCACCAGCTTGGCCTGGATTTTTACCTGTTTTTTCACCTCTCCCAGGAGATTACATGGTTTTTGGGTGGGGTGCAGAGTCACAGTTATGTGGGACAGGCCGTACAACATTTAAAAAAAAATTCATTCATGGGATGTGGGCGTCGCTGGCAAGGCCAGCATTTATTGCCCATCCCTAATCATCCCTGAGAAGGTGGTGGTGAGCCGCCTTCTTGAACCGCTGCAGTCCGTGTTATTTATATGGACTTCCAGAAGGCATTTGACAAGGTCCCACATAAGAGACTGTTAGCTAAGATAGAAGCCCATGGAATCGAGGGAAAAGTACGGACTTGGTTAGGAAGTTGGCTGAGCGAAAGGCGACAGAGAGTACGGATAATGGGTAGGTACTCACATTGGCAGGATGTGACTAGTGGAGTCCCGCAGGGATCTGTCTTGGGGCCTCAATTATTCACAATATTTATTAACGACATAGATGAAGGCATAGAAAGTCTCATATCTAAGTTTGCCGATGACACAAAGATTGGTGGCATTGTAAGCAGTGTAGATGAAAACATAAAATTACAAAGCGATATTGATAGATTAGGTGAATGGGCAAAACTGTGGCAAATGGAATTCAATGTAGACAAATGTGAGGTCATCCACTTTGGATCAAAAAAGTATAGAACAGGGTACTTTCTAAATGGTAAAAAGTTAAAAACAGTGAAAGTCCAAAGGGACCGAGGGGTCCAGGTACATAGATCATTGAAGTGTCATGAACAGGTGCAGAAAATAATCAATCAGGCTAATGGAATGCTGGCCTTTATATCTGGAGGACTAGAGTACAAGGGGGCAGAGGTTATGCTGCAGCCATACAAAACCCTGGTTACACTGCACCTGGAGTACTGTGAGCAGTTCTGGGCACCGCACCTTCGGAAGGACATATTGGCCTTGGAGTGAGTGCAGCATAGGTTTACTAGAATGATACCCGGAATTCAAGGGTTAAGTTATGAGGAGAAATTACACAAATTGCGGTTGTATTCTCTGGAGTTTCGAAGGTTAAGTGGTGATCTGATCGAAGTTTGTAAGATATTAAGGGGAACAGATAGGGTGGATAGAGAGAAACTATTTCCACTGGTTGGGGATTCTAGGAGTAGGGGGCACAGTCTAAAAATTAGAGCCAGACCTTTCAGGAGCAAGATTAGAAAACATTTCTACACACAAAGGATGGTAGAAGCTTGGGACTTTCTTCCGCAAATGGCAATTGATACTAGCTCAATTGCTAAATTTAAATCTGAGATAGATAGCTTTTTGGCAACCAAAGGTATTAAGGGATATGGGCCAAAGGCAGGTATATGGAGTTAGATCACAGATCAGCCATGATCTTATCAAATGTTGGAGCAGGCACGAGGGGCTGAATGGCCTACTCCTGTTCCTATGTTCCTATGGTGAAGGTTCTCCCACAGTGCTGTTAGGTAGGGAATTACAGGATTTTGACCCAGCAACGATGAAGGAACGGCGATATATTTTCAAGTCAGGATGGTGTGTGACTTGGAGGGAATGTGCAGGTGGTGGTATTCCCATGTGCCTGCCGCCCTTGTCCTTCTAGGTGGCAGAGGTCGTGGGTTTGGGAGGTGCTGTCGAAGAAGCCTTGGCGAGTTGCTGCAATGCATCCTGTGGATGGTACACACTGCGGCCATGGTGCGCCGGTGGTGAAGGAAGTGAATGTTTAGGGTGGTGGATGGGGTGCCAATCAAGCGGGCTGCTTTGTCCTGGATGGTGTCGAGCTTCTTGAGTGTTGTTCGAGCTGCACTCATCCAGGGAAGTGTAGAGTATTCCATCACACTCCTGGACTTGTGCCTTGTAGATGGTGGAAAGGCTTTGGGGAGTCAGGAGGTGAGTCATTTGCAGCAGAATACCCAGCCTCTGACCTGCTCTTGTAGCCACAGTATTTATATGGCTGGTCCAGTTAAATTTCTGGTCAATGGTGACCCCCAGGATGTTGATGGTGGGGGATTCGGTGATGGTAATGCTGTTGAATGTCAAAGGGAGGTCATTGCCTGGCCCTTGTCTGGCGCGAATGTTATTTGCCATTTATCAGCCCAAGCCTGGATGTTGTCCAGGTCTTGCTGCATGCGGGCACGGACTGCTTCATTATCTGAGGGGTTGCGAATGGAACTGAACACTGTGCAATCATCAGCGAACATCCCCATTTCTGACCTTATGATTGATTGATATGTTCTCACCACAGGCCTGACTGAGAACCTTTAGGTCAACACCGACTGGGGATTGATCCTGGGACCTTCATGGTTCATGAATATGCCATTCTCGTACATACCATTTACTATAAATACTCAGAAGGACATTGTCAGGCATGCAGTTTCTATTTTCTATCTTTGTCCTTGAATCTATTCTCTTAAAGCAAATTTTTTTTATATGTTTTTTTTTCTCCCTTTCCCTGGAATATTACCACCGAGAACACAGGCATGAGACCTTCTCCTGCCCTCCGCCAATGCTGTTCTGCGGCCAGTTGCTAGGAATTACACAAGCCTCCCAGGGTGGATACAAGATGGACTTTCGAAACAAGTGGGAGCATAAGGAAAGTGTTGCCTGTAAGTTCTTCCTCACATATCCTAATTTTAAGTTTATATCTGCACTCAACCCACTAAAGATGTGTATTTATATAGTGCCTTATCATTTTTCAGAAACGCCTGAACAGTAACACATACAATGTATTACTTTTGAAGTGCAGTCACTGTTGCTTTGCAGCAAATGTGGCAGCCACATTATACTCAGCAAGACCCCCACAAACAGCAATGAGATGGATAACCAGTTAATAAGCCCGTAATATGCCTTTCATGTACGGGGTCTCATTTTGCAAAACCGGGAGACAATAAAACAGAAATTAGCAAGCATATTTATTTGTAGGTACAAAATATTGTAATGTTCAGCATTATTTCTGAAGAAACTAAGGGTTGGAAGCAGTTTAAATGGATGCGGCATGATGATTTCAAAAGAGGTGTTTGAATTACAGCCCAAAGGGTTCAACAGAAGATGCAACACATGAATACAGTGAGCATAGAAGCTAACTCTACATAAACTAATTAAAATTGCTAATTCCAATATGCCCATCCCACCCATACAGTATTTCAGGATACTTACAACATCCAAAACTAGGCAAATGTTTCAGAAATTATATAACTTGTTGTGTTCACACAGTGGAGACCTGCTAGACAAGTTGAGGACAGATCATTTCCTCCTCCTCTCCATCCCTCTCCCTCCACCTCCACCCCCCCCCCCCCTCACCCACCCCAAGAACTGTAAACAACTACTGTTACTAGGCAACAGCTGCTGGGTAGCCACTAAAGTACATTCTAACTCCAGTTACTGAAAACATGCCTGATCACCATTCTTTATGAAGATTAAATAGGTCCCTAAAAGTCTGTCATTTGAACTGTAAATGGTGATTGTGCTTTACTCAATAATTGATTTGGGATTATTTCTGTTAAATAAATACTGTATTAACTAACTTTAACTGTTACACTTACAGCAGTGTATAAGAAACTATGCTGAGTTTTCTATACCATTTCCTGCTAAGTGAACAAAGTAAATTTGATATACTATTTACAAAAAATACTGAGGAAAC
Source organism: Heptranchias perlo (assembly GCF_035084215.1). Lineage (NCBI taxonomy): Eukaryota > Metazoa > Chordata > Chondrichthyes > Hexanchiformes > Hexanchidae > Heptranchias > Heptranchias perlo. Next base: position 8,117,777 of record NC_090356.1, read on the forward strand.
CAGGCAGGTTTTTGGTTGAAGATAAAAGCTTAAATCTGGTGCAAAATGGTACCAGGAGGGGCTGTGGCTTGGGGAATGAAGGAAGATGGAGGATTCTACATCTGATACTGTTTTTAAAGGGGCAGTGCCTTCATGAAAAATGTTTGCTAAACATTCCTTTGTTTGGGGAATGAAAAAAGAGCCAGGAGAATCAGGTGACATTTTCATTATGATGATGTGGCTTGATTATGTGAAAGACTGAACAGGTTGGGACTCATTTCTCTAGAAAAGAGAAGGCTGAGGGATGAACTGATAGAGGTCTTTAAGATTACGATGGGGTTTGATAGGGTAGACGTAGAGAAGATGTTTCCCACTTGTGGGGGAGACCAAAACTAGGGGCCATAAATATAGGATAGTCATTAATAAATCCAATAGGGAATTCAAGAGAAACTTCTTTACCCAGAGAGTGGTTAGAATGTGGAACTCGCTACCACATGGAGTAGTTGAGGTGAATAACATCGATGCATTTAAGGGGAAGCTAGATAAACACATGAGGGAGAAAGGAATAGAAGGTTATGCTGATAGGGTTGGATGAAGAGGGGTGAGAGGAGGCTCATGTGGAGCATAAACAATGGCATAAAGCAGTTGGCTGACTGGCCTGATTCTGTGCTGTAAATTCTATGTGATGTGTTCAACACAGTTTACATCATGGGATTCTATATTTGTTTGAAAAAAAGATTTAAAGTGTAGAAAGTTCTAGGAACATAAAAAGTCATTAAACCAAATAAGCCCATCAGTTTTTCACCGACCAATCCACTTTCCCATTATCTCAACATATCACGTAATGCTGAATTTCTCCAGAATCATATTTAATGGCTTCTAGACACCATTCTGCTCACTTAGGGTGACTTTCTCAGCAACATAGGTAAAAAGATCCTTCTCAAACTCCTTTTCTTTCCCTTGCTTTAAACTTGTGTGCCCTGCCTTTTGTGGTTTTAAGATGATTAAAGCAATTGATAGGGTAGATAAAAAAAACTATTTCCTCGTGGGGAGAGTCCAGAACAAGGGGGCATAACCTTAAAATTAGAGCTAGGCTGTTCAGGGGTGGTGTCAGGAAGCACTTCATCACACAAAGCGTGGTAGAAATCTGGGACTCTCTCCCCTAAAAAGCTGTTGAGGCTGGGGGTCAATTGAAAGTTTCACAACTGAGATTGATAAGTTTTTGTTAGGCAAGGGGATTAAGGATTACGGAAACAAGGCATGTAGATGGAGTTAAGATGCAGGTGGGCCAAGACCTAATTAAATGGTGGAACAAGCTCGAGGGGCTGAATGGCCTATGGTTGTTCCTATGTTCCTTCGTAATAAAAATGAATGTATGGATCAAATTTTCTCAGTTGGGTAAATTACGAGAAGAAAAGGAGGTGAAAAAAAAGAGACTTCGAGAGAAACACTGAATGCAAAATTGCTGGGAACTTCTCAATCAGAAAGAACTTTGAGCTTTTGAACTATACATATATATATATATATAAATATAAATATAAATATATAAATATATATATAAATATATAAATATAAATATAAATAAATATAAAAATAAGAAGAAACAGTGAAAGGATTTTCCCACTTAAAATGATAGTGGAAATAAGAATCTTGGATTAAAAAGTTATTAAATAGTTACTTCAAATCTGCCTTTACCCAGAGAGGGAAACATTGCCTAAGACAGAGTTATGATTCCTCGGGAGGAAGTTTGCCAATAAAAATGCTAAATGCTCTTAAGGTAGACAAAGTACTTCCTCCAAATAAATTGTGCCAACAAATCTTAAGTAGATGGAGAATCAAATTAGTGAAGCTTTAAACTGATATTTTTGGAATTGATGGGGGCCGGGAGCAGAGGGGGACACGCTCTGGGTAGGTTGGAGACGGGGGAGAGAAGGTTGCGGCAGAGTTAGAGTTCGGGGTGGGGGGGGGTGGGGGTGGAGAAAAGCTTGTGGCAGAGATTGGGAAGGGGGTAGCCCAGGGCAATGGAAGCTCAAGGCTTCCTTGTGAGGCCTGGAGGAGCACTCCTGCCCCTTCCTGGCCCACAAGGAAACCGAAAATAAAACTTTTAAACTTACCTTCTGGCCCACCATCTGGCTCCCGACAGGTTTGCCTGACGGGGAAGACATCACTGCCTCCAACGCTTGCTCAGGCCTTCATGTAAAATTGCAGATCAGGTCCTGAAGACATCATCGGACCCTGCACATTTAAAGTAGGACCCCACTTCCTTCCTGCAGGTGTCCTGCTCGCCTGTTCAAAAGAGCAGGTTAATATCGGGACACAGTGGGAAGGCAGTGGGATCAAAGCGGGTAAGTGACTCACCTTATTTTAACTGTCCTCCCCCCACCCCCTGGTTTCTGCCAAACAAGTTAAAATCGGGACCAAGATCTCTGAATAGCAACCTTTGCATTCTGGTTTGTTGTTGACCATCCATGGATTCTCTCTGGCCTATCTATCTCTCCCTGATAGCTTCAAATGGATTGCTCAATATTTTTTTTAAAAATATGATTGGGTCAAAACAAATTTAAATATGCACCTCTTAATCACAGAAAGAGCTGCCGTTCAAACACATATACAAACAAACCCCACGGTATTTGTATTTGAATTGAATGGTTTGGCCCCTCCCTCCAGATGTGATATGCATATTCTGGTTGTTCTTGTTTTGATTGTGTAGCAAAACGAGCGAAGCCATTTTCTTGGCTTTTAACCCTGTATGTACATGATTGAAAGACAGAGGCAAATATCATGATGCACTATAGACAAAAAAAAATGCTTCATTTTTGTCACAGAGGCAAAGTGATATTTTTTATAAGCATCTCTGGTGTTGAAAATGAAAATGCCACATTGCTGCTATGGGAATATTTCATAACAGTGTTGGGGGACAGAGTAGAGGAAACATTATCTGTGATACTAGTTGACCTGGGAATAATTGTTGTGGCATGGGATGAAAAACTGGAAAAATGCTGTATTTCCCCATGACTAACGTCCATCATCTTGGTGAACACAATTTACTGAAAAACATGGATTATAAATAAGATAACAAAGCAACTAACCACACAAAGCAGACCGCAACTTCCTCACAATTTGCTTTTACATTTTGCATCCTTGGCTTGCTTTTCAAAATATCTCCAGGTCTAGAAAAAAGTCATATCTGGTCTGCAGGTTTTCAGAGGAGAGTATAATACAAATTATACTTTGAATGACAAATTGTTATTCAAAGTACAAAATTTAAAATTGTACATGCAAATTTGTTTAATGATTGCTTTAAGCAAATGAACATCTGCCTCTGCTGGAGATGGTGAGCACTTCTCAGATATACAACACCATGAATAATCACCAGGTTATGGGGTATGTCACACGAGAGATGAGCATGATTGGTAATATGGAAAGTAGTTGCTCAAAAAGTTTAACTTAACATCTTCCAGTGCTGACGAAAGGTCTTCAACCTGAAACGTTAACACTATTTCTTTCTCCACAGATGCTGCCTGATTTGCTGAGCTTCTCCAGCATTTTCTGCTTTTATTTAGAATGATACCCGGACTTCAAGGGTTAAGTTACAAGGAGAGATTACACAAATTGGGGTTGTATTCTCTAGAGTTTCGAAGGTTAAGGGTGATCTGATCGAAGTTTATAAGATATTAAGGGGAACGGATAGGGTGGATAGAGAGAAACTATTTCCGCTGGTTGGGGACTTTAGGAGTGGGGGCACAGTCTAAAAATTAGAGCCAGACCTTTCAGGAGCGAGATTAGAAAACATTTCTACACACAAAGGGTTGTAGAAGTTTGGAACTCTCTTCCGCAAATGGCAATTGATACTAGCTCAATTGCTAAATTTAGATCTGAGATAGATAGCTTTTTGGCAACCAAAGGTATTAAGGGATATGGGCCAAAGGCAGGTATATGGAGTTAGATCACAGATCAGCCATGATCTTATCAAATGGCGGAGCAGGCACGAGGGGATGAATGGCCTACTCCTGTTCCTATGTTCCTATTTCAGATTTCCAGCATCCGCAGTATTTTGCTTGTGATTTGGAGAGTTGCTATTGCTTCAAACTCTGTGCAGTGACCTGCAGAATGTTTTTTGGCAGAACTAGCTTGACATTAATTTACCATCTGCTTACATTTGTTGACCTGTGAGTAAACACTGGCATCATCTGAACACGCCCCACAAACTATCCTTGATTTCTTTTTTTGTGAATATTGTGATAATCGAGGGGTGTTTGTGCTGGGTGATGGATAGATTTTCCATTTTTGAGTACCAAATATCAGCATTAAGCACTCCCAGGTGACATAGAATACTGGTTAGATGCACAGTAAAGCATCCCTCAATTATTCTCCAACAACGTACCTCATTCCCAACTTCAGAAGATCACTCATGCATCAATGTGACATTTTTACTTTCCAACACAAATCATCCTGTAGGTTCTCTCAGTGAAACTGCCATATCACTGTGGTTTTATGCTGTGGGCCAGTGCCCATTAAAAATTGGTCTGAAACTGCCCAAATTAATTTCACATTGCACCTTTATATCTAGGAGAGAGAAGAGATCTTCATAATCATTATTCTGGAAAATAATTAGAAAAGTTCATTTCTGGCAGTAAACTGTCAGACAGGGGCACAAGGGTGGGAAATGAAAAATAAGGTCATGTTGGTGCTTTTCTGGGGTTGGAGGTCAATGTACATTGTTTATGTGCATAAGATTGTGGACATAGTAAAGCCCCAGAGCTAACAGGAATGGAACACTTGGAGTTACTGCTTGGGACAGGCTCGATGGACTAGCTGGTCTTTCCCTGTCTGTCTTTTCGAATGTTTGTAAAGGCAAAGGTTTGGCATGGCAAATTGTAGACTCGGAGCACAGGAGGCCACTCAGCCCATCGTTCTTCTCATTGGAGCACAATGCGTGATACCACTGAGTGCCATTATGTTGATTTGATCTCAGTCCCCCCAGCAGTATTTAAATCCCCATCTCAGTTGTATCATTATAAAAGTGATGAGTGAAGGTCATTCACTTCTTCATGGAGAAGGAGCAAAGGAACATTGGAGGGGGAATCAACCTGGGGCCATTAGCTGGACTCACACTGGCATTGGCAGAGACTTGGGAGGCAATTTTAACCTAATTCTCTGGGCAGAAAACTCTCTGGATCGGGTGCAACACTGGTTTTACACCCCGCCCAATTTTACTTTCCACTGACGTCACTGGAGACCAGTATCGAGCGGGTTGTAAAACCAGCGTGCCCCCCAATCCCGTGGGTTTCCATCCTAGTGAGTAAGGTTAAAATTACCCCCATGATGTTTGCACCGCCCACTAGTATTGAGAATTAACGTTAATTCTAACACAAATCCCTGCCTGTGCTGTGGCCTACATCAGGATTGTCCAAGCTTTTTGTCCTCACGGGTCTTTGGCCGAATACCACAATACCTCATGGGCTACATACAAAGTTTAATTCCATGTTCCCATTAGTTTTCAACTCTCTCAAGTTGCTGATATCAACAAATCTGGTGTTCTGGTGTAGGATTTATTCACTCATGAGGGGACAACACTAATAACAGCCCTTTCCAAACCTTCACAGCAAAACTCAACAGCACAAACTAGCAAGTAAAAAATATGAGCACAAGTAGAATTAAATTGTCTGGGATTCCAGGGTCGGATTGCCAGTGCTTGTGAGCTGGATGTAGCCCACAGGTCATAGCTTGAATATTTTCTGTCATCCTAAAAACAAAAATAAATTCCCTGCTCTCATGCACCGTTTCCCGATACCATAGACAATAACCAATACATACATCTCATAGCTAGGGTTGCCAACCCTCCAGGAGTCTCCAGGAATTAAAGATTAATCTTCAGGACACTGCTACGAACAACACCAGGGAGAAAAATCATAGGGGGCATTAAAAAAATTGTATGTTGTTTCTCATATAGCCATGCACTTACCTCACACAGATCCCCTGCAGCCATGTGTTGATCGATTTAAAATGGTACTTCATATCCCCATAAGAGGTGGAAACAAACTTGTAGGAATCGAAATTCTGCACTTTACCCCTCCCCCAGCGAGCACCGAGGGTCCGTTCTCCATCTCCAACCCAGATCTCAACATGGACAATATCATGGGGCTGAAATTTGGCTATAAACAAAAAGAATGTAGAACTTCAGTATTTCAATAAGTTAGACATCTGTGAAATGGGCTGCAAAGCATGAATGAATACAATCATAGGAATTAATACAGTAGCTGAATTTTAGTGGGTTTTATTGTTCTGTTACACTGAATTACATAGAATGTACAGCACAGAAACAGGCCATTTGGCCCAATTGGTCCATGCCAGTGTTTATGCTCCACTCGAGCTTCCTCCCACCCCTACTTCATCTCACTGTATCAGCATATCCTTCTATTCTTTTCTCCTTTGTGTGTTTATCCAGCTTCCCCTTAAGTGCATCTACACTATTCGCCTCAACTACTCCATGTGGTAGCGAGTTCCACATTCTCACCGCTCTCTGGGTAAAGAAGTTTTATAAGTAAAGAAATAAAATAGTTGGCATAATAGAATACAGATGGGCACAAATGTACTGCATTTGACCCTGCTATTTACTGGGGCTGTAAAAAGTGGAGAAATTATACTGGTGAACCAATGCGTATATCACAGATTTGTCATAGTCTAATACATTAGCATATAACCTTAATTCATCAAGAAATGGTTAATTCTGTTAATTCTCTCCCAGATACTGTTATGACTTACAACTCTGTCCCTTCCCTTAAATTAATTTGAGAGAGTAGTTTAATGATTCATACTCAGTATTGTACCAAATAATCTCAATTGGAGCTGTTAACCTGTGAAGTGGGCATGCTGGGGTGATTCAGATCTCTGGGCTCTCCATGAAGCACATCCACTTCTCATCACACTGACGTCCATGATTATTCTTTTACAGTCTAATCGTGTGTTTTTTTTTCTCCAATGCTTAACCTACATTTTTGATTATTGAAAGACTCTATCGCAATCTATCCCTAATGAGTCCTAAACAATGCAGCCTTTGTGATAATGGATCCTTGCACCCTACCACAGTGCAGGCCTCACAATGATAGACTCTATCGGTACATTATTACCCTCGCAATGGTCCCTTTCCAAAAGGTAACTCTTCCCAGTGAATTTCAGTACAAGCAGCTCCTCACAATCTCATACCAATTTTGAAATCTTACACTTACAGAAGAGAAAAATAAAATGGAGATTAAAAAAAATCTACTGGAACAGTAAGGGCTGCGCTCTCAAGAATAGTCCTCAGGCAAGTGGTCAGGGTAAATGGATAATGTGGCTGGCGTTCAGACTCGATCATTGTAAATAGGAGAATACCGGGAAGGTTTCCTTCTCTAGCATTGTTTCCCTGATTGTGATAAGTTAAAACATTTTTTAGAAAGAAGCTCTGCCTTTCGTAGTGTTGGTCCAGTGAACGAAAGTAGTAATTGCACATGTGCTTCCTGACTAGTAACAAAAATCAGTAACATCCTGTTCATGAGGGGAACTCAAAGGTGCAGTAAAATAACAAATGTGTGTGCACTGATTCGGTACATAAGGTTCCGACACACCATGCCTCAGAGTGCTCGGACACAAATCTGAATTCATACGTTCCTTGATCTTGACTGGGTCACTGAGAGATAGGGACAGCATTGAGGCAGCGTACTTCACCACAGGATGGAAGGTAAGGATCTGTGGGTGAGTTATCTCTGGGGCTTTATTCACACATCTCTCAGTGGCAGGGTCAAGAGTAGTATTGGCAAAGGGCTGGGAACTGGTTGCATGATAGTTTGTGGAAATTTAAGAAGAAAAATTAATTTTAAAATGGGGTGAGTGCAGAGAAAAAGAAATGTAAAAGTTAGATGCAATCACAAAACTAATTTGGTGTGTACATGAATGATAGGCCACAGAATTGATACCTTTGGGGTTGAAGTAGGTCCCCGAGATGAACACAAGATCCCCCGGTTCCATCTTTTCCTGAGTTGTTGTGATGGGAAGGGTGTCAAAGTGGTAAGCCTGGTTTCCTGGTCCAATGATGAATTCAAAGTCATCCTTCAGATCCCGCACAACTCTTCTCACTAACCCACAGCAATCCAGAAACAAAGGAGACTCATATTCTGGAGCTGACAAAAAAAAATTGAGGCAAAAAAGTAGCTGCAATAAATTTTTGCAGATCAATAACCAATTTACTCATTTAGCCATACAGTATATATTATCATTAAAATGTCTCAACCATGAGCTCCCCAATTGTTGTGTTTGTAATGTAACACCCAATGTAGCACTGAACATTATAAACTACAGAGGTCCTGAGGTTCAATCCCTGGTCTGTGCTGGGTTACCTGATTTCAGCCGGGGCAGTACTCGGATTTTACAATTGGCCTCAGCAACCTAGGACTAGGGATGGGAAAATCAGCGAGGGTTCCTGCTCCTGATCGCTATTCAATGATCCCACTTGAAAGTGCACTTGCGTGGATATTGGGTGAGGATAAGATGGGACTCAGTGTGATGCCCCCACCCCCCCATGATGGAAAGCTTTCTAGCACTAACTGTCTAGGCTCACACATGAAAAATGGCCACTTTAGCAAGGTATAGGAGGGTTGCCAGTGCTTGTGCAACCATACCATACCATATATCACACCATGAGTAAGCCCCCATTGATTTACCTGATAAATTGAAATAGGAGGGGGTTGCCAGCATTGTTCCTGGTCTCTCAGGGGTCGATTGTTAATGTTTTATATGTGAAGGTGCTAGTTTAATGTAGCCTGAATGCAGACATTTTATACGCAATTGCTTCAGTGAAACATCATAATGTTGCACTGTCAGTTGGTAACACTTTAGCCTCTGAATCAGAAGGCTGTGGGTTCAAGCCCCATTATGGGACTTTAGCACATAATCTAGTCTGCCACTTCAGTGCAGTACTAAGAGGGATGAAATGTTAAACCGAGACCCCGTCTGCCTGCTCAGGTAGACGTAAAAGATCCCATGGCACTATTTGAAGAAGAGCGGGGGGAATTCTCCTAGGGTCCTGGCCAATATTCATCCCTCAGCCAGAACCACCAAAAATAGAGCATCTGGTTGTTCATTCATTTGCGGTTTGTGGGACTTTGCTGTGTGCTAATATGTTATCGTGTTTGCCTACAAAAACAGTGATTGCACTTCAAATCCATTGACTATAAAGTGCTGTGCAATGTCCTGAGGGCGTGATAAGGTGTTATATCAATACAAGTTTGTTTGTTCTTTCTTCCTGTAGCGACATCATAAATAGGAAGCATAGAGCAGAACTTCATGAATTAAGGGAGGTTCTTTACAAAATGTCTGCTGCCAGCCTGTTTCACAAGTTCAATACAGTAACAAGGGGAGACTGAAAGAAAGACACCAGCAAGTGTTCCTTTATAACGTTGGGGGATTTATGGGACAAATCAGAGGATAAAATTACTCTTTTAAAACAAAAGTTCATTGTTCCTACCCTTGAAAAATAAAAGTTGAATGTTCGCAGGCAACAAAAAAGCTGCCCCTGTTCAGATCACTGAACGTAGAACAGATTTTAATGACTGAATTGGGCTGACTATCCCCTACCAGTTTTGGTGAATGTTTGTATTTTTCAGGTGAAGGGGTGACATTGTGGAGAGTGGAACAGTGTAGAGCTTTGGACATCCAGTTTCAGATCCAGGCAGGTTGGGCATAGGCAGAAACAGCGTAAAGCTCCCCTTTCCTCTGACCCAACCTGTTACACCATTGTGATTTAAGCACATAAGAAATAGGAGCAGGAGTAGGCCAATCGGCCCCTCGAGCCTGCTCCGCCATTCAATAAGATCATGGCTGATCTGATCCTAACCTCAAATCTAAATTCATGTCCAATTTCCTGCCCGCTCCCCATAACCCCTAATTCCCTTTACTTCTAGGAAACTGTCTATTTCTGTTTTAAATTTATTTAATGATGTAGCTTTTATTTCTTTATTTCTCTAAAATTATTTCTTTTTAATAATTTTTTTTAACCAAACATCTACAGTGCATTTGATAGATTTTGGTGCAGATTTATGGCAATTTGTGACGCCTCATCATTATATTGTAGAATCTTACAGCACCAAAAAGGGGCCTTTCGGCCCATCATTTGCCAGCTATTTGAAAGAGTTATCCAATTAATTCCACTCCCCCGCTCTTTCCCCCATACCTCTGCAAACTTTTCCTTTTCAAGTGTATATCCAATTCCCCTAAGAAAGTTACGATTGAATCTGCTTCCACCACCTTTCAGGCAGCGCATTCCAGATCATAACAACTCGCTGCATAAAAAAATGTCTGCTCATCTCCCCTCTGGTTCTTTTGCCAATTATCTTAAATGTGTGTTCTCCGGTTACCGACCCTCCCGCCAGTTGAAACAGCTTGCAGAGAGAGATTTTCACTTCATTAGTCTGTGCTGGGTTTTGGTGTCTAGCACTCCTTAAGCTAGAATTTTAATTTACTTGCAGGTAAAGACTGAGATCGATAGATTTTTGGACTCTAAGGGAATCAAGGGATATGGGGATCGGGTGGTAAAGTGGAGTTGAGATCGAAGATCAGCCATGATCTGATTGAATGGCACAGCAGGCTTGAGGGGCTGTATGGCCTACTCCTGCTCCTATTTCTTATGTTCTTATTTAAACAACAATTTCTGGATTCCTGGGTAAATCCTGAGTAAGGGCTTTAGAAATGTGGCACAGAATCTTGGGCATTTGTAAATTTAAAAATTTGATTTCAATCTGAAACACTGAAGCACAATAGAAATTCTCCAGAAAATGCTGGACAGATATTTCCTAATCCTTCAGTACTAATCCTGCAGTTTTCCACTGTGAATCATTGCAAAAATGGCAGCATAATCAGGCCCCAGTCCAACTCCGAAACACACTACACCCAAGTGGTGAGAGTCCCATTGGGGAGGCTGTCACATACTAATTGGACTCGAAACCACATGGAATGTCATTTCAGTGCGATGTGAAGTTGATTCATAATATGCTTGCACCTACCAGTCGCTTTATAAACTAATGCAGTCTTTTTAATATTCTAAGAAGTGGACACTCCCACCCATATAACACCACCAACTGTGGACTCCACCTTGCTGCTTAAATCCACATGTACTCACTCACTTCCGGGTTCATGGTATTTCTTTGCATATGGCACGCCGATATAACTCTCCGCTTTTTCCAGGAATCTCAGGCGTAGCTGCCATGTCCGATCTGGATCCTTTACCTGTCTGCATATGTTTAATTGTATCCTCTTCAGATTCCATAGTTCCTCCTGCAATCAGGGCAAAGAAGAGTTATTTGGCCAATTCAATAAATCCAGCCTTGGGATGTCTTTTTGTCAGCTTCTTTTTATAAACTGTGATAATGATAAATATTTCTAATTAGTTGAACTTGTGAACCTATATGTATTTGTTAAATGTCACATTTGGCATTATGATGTTGTGGTGTTGCTAGTATGATTTATCATTCCCATGCCATACAGTTGTGTTTTTGGTATACACAGAGAGAGAGAAAGGGAGACACAGAAAGAGAGGAAAAGAGTGCATATGTGCATCTTTTCCAGTATTTACTCAGTTCCTTTCAACAAGCCAAACCCAAGTGTTAATATATATTATTCCCATGAAACAGATAGATTGGGACTAGTGGGCTATGTTTTAGTCATGTGGAGAATGGGCTTTCATTTGAAGAACAAGGGACATAACCGTTATTGTATGGGTTGAGTTGGTGCAGTTCGAGCTAACCATAATGTGTACATTTTCACTCAAATTACTTACCTGGGCATTAAAAAAAGCATTCACTCATAGGACGACACAGATTCAGAGGCCACAAGTACAATATATACTGTTAACAGAGCACCACCTTGAAAGGGAAGAGTCTCAGAGCTCTCAGTTGTGTTCAGGAAGCAATGTACATTATTGAAATAACAAGAGACAGGTATTTTACTGTAGAGAAATACCACTTTTACTTTTAGCTTACTTGGCAGCAGAGAGAATAGGATACAGGGTAAATAAATCTTACAAAACACAATTGTGGCCGGTCGGTTTTTACATTGTGCTGTTTCGTGGTTATTTTATCCGAAAGACCCTAATGCAGTTCCTTAGTGTTTCCCCCTCAGGTTATGGGATTGGTTCAGTCATCGCTGTAATTGACAACACCCACGGTCAAGCTTGCAGGTCTGTTCCAGCCCAATACACCAGCTATAGTGTACTAAACAGAGGCATATCAATCGCTAGACTGTCATTAACTGACAGAACTCCACACCTTTAGGCTATCAAACCCAAACTGTTGCTATAGATTCAGCTTACCTCTTCCAGACATATCCATTTTATATAAAACTATGGGTATAACACCTGTGAAAACTACATGGTTAAACTGTTCAGCCACAGACATGCCAGGTCTCACTTTTTTATCCCCCCTCAGAGTTGCTTAATTTTATTTATGGAAGAAATGTAACTGTTTCTAGGTGCCCCATGGTAAAAATATAAACACAGCTCTGCTCATTTCAATGGGTTTGCAGTCGGCCACTGTTTTCATGAAATCTCATGGTTAGCAACAGTCTAATTTTGACAAGTGTGTGAATGACTCCATGCTTTCACATGAATGCATAGCATCCTCGTGATTTATCACCATGAATAGTATCACTGGAATGTTGTAGAAAAACATCTCTCATGCAAAAACTCATTCAGCCGAGGATATACTGGTTAAGATGTTCATACAATTCTGACTATGAACAAACTTCTGTACATCTTCATCGATCACATTTAACCCTTAAAATTGTAATAACTGCAGGCTGTATCAACAACAACTTGCATTTATATAGTGTCTTTAACGCAGTAAAACATGCCAAGACGCTTCACAGGAGCGTTATTAGATAAAATTTGACACCGAGCCACATAAAGAGATACTAGGACAGGTGACCAAAAACTTGGTCGAAGAGATACGTTTTAAGGAGCAACTTAAAGGAGGAGAGAGAGGTGGAGAGGCAGAGAGATTTTAGGGAGGGAATTCCAGAGCTTAGGGCTTAGGCAGCTGAAGGCACAGCCGTCAATGGTGGAGCAGTGAATATTGGGGCTACGCAAGAGGCCAGAATTGAAGGAGCACAGAGATCGCGGCGGGTTGTAGGAGGTTGCAGAGATAGGGAGGGGTGAGGCCATAGAGGAATTTGAACACAATTATGAGAATTTTACTATAATGGCATTGCCAGACTGGGAGCCAAAGTAGGCCAACGAGCACGGGGTGATGGGTGAACGGGACTTGGTGCGAATTAGAATAAGGGCAGCAGAGTTTTGGATGAGCTCAAGTTTATGGAGGGTGGTAGGTGGGAGGCCAGACAGGAGAGCATTGGAATCGTCAGGTTTGGAGGTAGCAAAGACATGGGTGAGGGGTCTGCAGGTTTTTCCTGAGGATAATACTCACTTCTAAAAGGGTCTTTTCCTTATTCCTTTTCTTTTGTCTCTATGCACTATACCTGGCTGAAACTGTGAGCAGGCAACCTGCTCCCTACATCTCCACTTGTACCACTCTGAAATCAGTTACCAGGATATGTAAAGAGGTGCTACAAGTTATTCTCCCTTTGACCTTCCTTCCGTGGCAAGTCCCCATCTTGGTTGATACCCACAGTGGTCTGGCTGAGATTAGGGAACTAAATGTGAAGTATTGTGAGTGCAAACACCTGTCCATCTACTCTAAGGTGTGCCATTGTGCAAAATATGGAATTCTTTCAACGCATGAAGCTAAGGGTTAAAAGGATTGCCATGTATTTGGTTTGAGCATCATCTTATAGAGAGAATCAGTGCAACAAGATCCTTGTTTATACTCCACAATGCAACCTGTCAACATGGAGGCACAATAGCAACAGCCAAAGTTTACACAAATGTGGGTGGGCTACATGGAGTTTACAGCCCAGCAGCATTTCTCAGCTCTATCAAGACCTTTCTACAACAGCCAGTGACCTTCCAGGCCACACACAGTTATAAGATAGAGGTAGGTTTAGCAACCTTTTAAGAAATGGTAGACCTTAGATCAAACAAACAGACCATAGCTTATTCGCGCAAACATATGATCTGCTTTTTAAAATAAAAAGATGCATATTTGACATCTGGCTGTGCATTATACCTGCTCCAATTATTTCATTGTCTTATTTTTACTGGTTAGAAAAATGTGCTACGTTTATTCTGAAGGTGATTTTCTACTGTTGACATATCCTCACTAGAATTGGCTAAACTTGGTCTTACTTAAGGTCTTTACTGGGATAGACATTTAGGTTAATTATGGACTTGGATAACCCAAAATTTGGATGGTCTGAATCTGATGGCTAGGAATAAAACAAGAAGTTCCAGTTGAGAACGGACCCAAATAATGAGAATAAAAGTTTACTGCACAGTTCCCCACAGAGCTGGTTACTACTGCCACCCTGGAATGATCTCGAGCTTGATCAAGAGTGGCGTTGTTGGGCCTCCTTTATGCCTTAGTGGATATTGTGGTTCTAGCCAAACAGACCAGAAGATGCCAGGTTCTGTTCCTGACCTATGCTGCATTAGCTGACCTTAGCGAGGGTGGCTTTGGCGGTGTGGCTATAACTGGGCTCCCAGACAAGGCGGGGAAAATAGGGCTCCTGATTACAGTTTGGTGACTCATGTTGCCGAGTACACACGTATTCACATCAGAGGCTGGAATGCCTCTCACAGTCAAATATCTTGCTGACAATCACTTTCTTGACCTGTGTCTGAAGAATGGCCACTTGGGTGAGGTGCAAGATTGGTGCCATTGCTGCTGTGGAACTGTTCATCAGCGTGAATCACTTCCTTGAGGACAGGAGGAAGGACCTGAAAAAGAACGTGTATTGATAAAGTGCATTTCAAGTCCTTGAGAGGTTCCAAAGCAGTTTAAAGACGAAGAATTATTTTTGAAGTGTAGTCACTGCTGTATTGTAGGCAAACATGGCAGCCAATTTGTACACAAGGTCCCCCAAACCACAATGAGATGAATGACCAGTTAATCTGTTCTTGGTGGTGTTGGTTGAAGCAAAATTATTACTGAAAACACCGGGAGAAAAGCGGTGAGGAAGGGCAAGCAACATTGACTGGGACCGAAGAGCAGGTCATCTCTTTGCCCTATTGAGCAGGGAATTGTGCAAAAGGAAGAAAAAAAATAACGGACAAAAAAAAAATCCTGGTGTACCTTGAAACAATAAAGAATTTACAGGATATAATTTGGACAGTTAACTCACTGCATCACAGAGCAGTGATTGCACACAGCAGCCAAACACTGGATCTGACCTCACGATGGCAAGAGATAGTGATTTCAATTTTAAAGATTACAAACCAAAAAGAGAACTTAAACAAACAGCCCGTAACAAGGGAGTTAAAAGCTGGGATTAATAGCATTCACGTGAATCCTTGACTAGGATTTATTCAACTTCAAATTAGGCTTGTAACGTCAAGGTATCCATTATTCTAATTGCGTAAAAACTTCGCAACTGCACCGCACCCAACAAAACCTTCTGCTTTTCTTAGATTTGTTTTTGACTGAACTGGTTTAACCAGCATTGAATTTTTTTTTTTACAACTGTTACTCCCATAGTTTGCCCTTTGAACATCAGATTTGAGCTCACAGCTACTAGCCTTGTATAATAACTGCTTTGACCTCACTGCACCAAAATATTACAGACACTGCATAGTAGTGGTAAATCATGAACTCACCACACTGCGATTTTTTTGTTGTTAGGGGGAACCTTTGTTCTGCCCATACATGGTGGAACACATTATTGCATCAAGAGATGTGGCACTGACTTGCCTTAAATTTAAGAATGCTTCTGGATCTGCTTTGAGATCTTCTGACATTTTTTGGTGCATATACATTAAAAAAAAAGTGTACATTTAGATGGGCTGAGGGGATGCAGCAGAATGGACTCTGTAGTTAAAAACAGCTGTGCAAATAAAAATGCATCAGGAAGTACTGAGGGAGCACTGCACTGTTGGAGGTGCCGTCTTTTGGATAAGACGTTAAACCGTGGCCACGTCTGTCCTCTCAGAGCCCCGTATCAATCCCAAAGTAATCCCACTGCCCCGTTCTCTCCCCATAGACCTGTATAAATCTCAAATTAATCGTACTGCCTCGTGGATGCATTGGTTTTAATCTTCCAGAATTCCCTAGATTCTAGAACGGTCCCTTCGTATTGGAAGGTAGCAAATGTAACCCCACTATTCAAGAAAGGAGGGAGCGAGAAAGCACGGAACTATTGGCCAGATAGCCTGACATCTAGTAGTAGGAAACTGGAAACAGCAATCGTGAAGGTGTGATCTTTAGCAAAGGTGGAAAAGGATGTTAATGTGATTATTGACCATTCGTTGAAAGTTCCCAATCAATGCAAATCTGTTATCCACCAAGTTAATCAGAAATCCTTTTCAAGGGCATTTGACTTTTTGACTATAAATCCACCAAGTACCTATTATGTGTGAGTGTTGACAGATAGTACGACGAGGCTCTTTGGTAATGGCGCATCACAGCTGATGATGATGGTGATGGCCAGCAGTGGCCCGCGTTCTTTGAATGTGGGGCCGGGAGAAGCACTCCTGCTCCTCCTGGCTCCACATTAGAGTGAGCATATTTTAAAAACTTACCTTGTTAGGTTGCCAGATGTTGATCTGGTTTTTGCCGGCTGCATAAGGGCAAAGGGGCCTTAAACAGGAGTTAGGCCCCTTATTTGCATTTGTAAAGGGCCTAACGCATGTTTCAGGCAAAGGCACTACATGGCAATTTTTTGGCCTATACCAATACGGCAGGCGGCACACTTCCAGCCCGCCATGTTGGAGGCTTAGGAGGCCATTTAGCACCCGAGAAATGGGCTCGGTGTGGCCCAGTCTCTGGACCACTCATTTTATTTGGTCAAAAGAGAAATCTTTACCTTTCACTGGGAGTCTAAAGTGAAAAAGTGTTCCATTTCCCTAATTGTGGTAACAAAAATCCCCCCAAAACCATTTATTTAAAATAAAATCAAGATGAAGGGGTAATTACACTACTTTAAAAAAATAATGGGGTTGATTTTAACTCGGGGCGGGCAGGGCAGGAGAGTTCAGTCTGAGGCCCGGGCCATTTTACCTCCCAGGCCTCATTTGAATACTGCTGGGATGAGGGTGTTTGACGGAAGATGCTGCCGCTGGGATGGAGGCGCAAGGCCTGGGGTTAGGGAAGCCCAGGGACTCCTTACAGGGCCCCCACGGGGGAGCGCTCCTGCTCCTCCTGGCCCACAAGGAACCCTTCGAGATATTACATTTATATACTTACCTTTTGCCTCTTCTGGTCGCTCCGGCGACTTAGGCCTGGTCTTGCTGCTGGGTTTGGCTCTGTGCAGGCCTCCTGAATTTTTTTTAAGTTAAAATGGCTTTGTGGCGCCAATGACATCACCGGACCGCGACCTTTCTATGTAAAGCAGGCCCCTCCACCTGCCTGGAGCGGGCGGCCCTATCGCGCCTGTTTTGAGGTGAGTTAAGGTGGCGAGATCATGAACGAGATGCAATCACCGCCCCCCCCAGTAATCCCTTGCCTGCACAGTTGGTGACGGTGGGAGGCATTACATTTTTTAAAAATTCATTCTTGAGATATGGGCGTCGCTAGCAAAGCCAGTATTTATTGCCCATCCCTAAATCAACCCCAATATTTCTGAACTACCCTAATAAAAATGAGTGAAGCCAGCCTCTGGTAATGAAAGGGTTATCAATTTCCCAGTTGCTGTGTTTGTGTAGGTGTAAGTCACCTGTTCCACCTGGATCCCATTTGGCAGGTAATATGCAGAATCTGGATCCCTCTGCGGTACATCCTCATAGCAACCAGTTTACGTCACAGAGATCACCTAACAAAGGAGTGTAACCGCAAAAACAGGAAGCCCCACAGACAACCAACCAGGGCATGCCTCTCCTCATCTGTATCTTTCAAATTATGATCTTGAAAAAAAGATTGCACAAACAACGGGCTAAATTCCTCACTGAAATGGAATGGCTTCAAGTTCAATGAAAGTTTTTTTTAAATATATAAAGCTACGCCCAAGTTGCAACAAAGTTCCTGTACTTGAACTTTGAACCTGATAGCAATGAGCTGTCTATATTTATGGTAGTGCATTGCAGCACTTCAGGTCCGCGTCTAAAAAGGAATATTTTTCCCTCTTTTAAAAAAAAAAGGCAATGAATCCGATCACACTAGCATAATAATTGTCAAACCTGCTGTAAATATGAATTACTTTTGGTTGTGATTGTGTTATGCAGTGTGTCTTCAAGCTATATATTCCATAATAGTGTGATTCTAATATGTGTCCCTGTAGGCCTGTCATTTTAAGGAGTACTAACACAGGAGCGTAGTGTGCAGAACGCCATGGTGGACTAATAACCTACGTCAGAGTCATCATTTTATCAAGTGTCAACAATGAAAAAATTAAGTTCTACATATAGCAATAAGTCCAAAGCACAATAGGTTGATAAACAGGGCTGTTGGGTTTTGTGTATTATTGAGTTCATAATACAAAGAGAACATACAGTTATGAATTTTTAGAGGCACGGTTGTATAGTGATTATATTACTGGACTAGTAACCCAGAGATTTCGACTAATAATCCAGAGAACGTGAGTTCAAATCCCACCATGGCAGTTTAAGGATTTGATCTCATTTTTAAATATCTGGAAATAAAAAACTGGTAAAAGTGACCATAAAGCTGTTGGATTGTTGTAAAAACCCAACTGGTTCACTAATGCCTTTTAGAGGAGGAATCCTGCCGTCCTTACCCAATCTAGCCCACATCTGACTCCAGTCCCGCACCAACGTGATTGACTCTTCACCGCTCTCTGAAGTGGCCGAACACGATATTCCATTGTATCAAACCCCAGAGCAACTGAGAATGGGCAATAAATGCTGGCCTAGCCAGTGACACCCACATCCAGAGAGTGAACTTAAAAAGAATTAACTTAGGTTATTAGTACTGCAATTGCACGTTTTCCCTGAAAAGTTCTCTCCTGAAGCTGGATACCAGTACCTCATTTAAATGGCCATTCTTCAAGTGCGAGCCTAGACAATGAAAGCTGGCCAGACTATTCATCCATTGGAACCCAATCCTGTCCTGACCAAGGATCCACACATGAAATTTCCAGACATTATCACTGGGAAGCAATTAACAGCAGGAACGTAGCTCAACTTTTCCCCTCCTCAGCCAATAAGTATTGAGGCCATTTTTATTACTCTGCGGCCAGTTGAATGATGGGAGTGGTCTTCCCCATACTGAATGAGGAAAAACTATAGAACTAGTTATCCCATTCTCAAACACCTACTCATGGCCAGCTTGAGAGCAGCCTTAGAATTTTTGATGGATATAATTTGCCCACTCCTGGCAGTCTATAGTACAACCGGCTACAGTAATACTGGCACTGTACGGTACAACCGGCTACAGTAATACTGGCACTGTACGGTACAACCGGCTACAGTAATACTGGCACTGTACGGTACAACCGGCTACAGTAATACTGGCACTGTACGGTACAACCGGCTACTGTAATACTGGCACTGTACGGTGCAACCGGCTACAGTAATACTGGCACTGTACGGTGCAACCGGCTACAGTAATACTGGCACTGTACAGTGCAGCCAGTTACAGTAATACTAGCACTGTACAGTGCAGCTGGTTACAGTAATACTGGCACTGTACGGTGCAACCGGCTACAGTAATACTGGCACTGTACAGTGCAGCCAGTTACAGTAATACTAGCACTGTACAGTGCAGCCAGTTACAGTAATACTAGCACTGTAGAGTGCAGCCGGTTACAGTAATACTGGCACTGTACGGTACAACCAGCTACAGTAATACTGGAACTGTACGGTGCAGCTGGTTACAGTAATACTGGCACTGTACAGTACTACAGGCTACAGTAATACTGGCACTGTACGGTACAACCGGCTACAGTAATACTGGCACTGTACGGTACAACCGGCTACAGTAATACTGGCACTGTACGGTACAACCGGCTACTGTAATACTGGCACTGTACGGTGCAACCGGCTACAGTAATACTGGCACTGTACGGTGCAACCGGCTACAGTAATACTGGCACTGTACAGTGCAGCCAGTTACAGTAATACTAGCACTGTACAGTGCAGCCGGTTACAGTAATACTGGCACTGTACGGTGCAACCGGCTACAGTAATACTGGCACTGTACGGTGCAGCTGGTTACAGTAATACTGGCACTGTACAGTACTACAGGCTACAGTAATACTGGCACTGTACGGTACAACCGGCTACAGTAATACTGGCACTGTACGGTACAATATGTTACAGTAATACTGGCACTGTACAGTGCAGCTGGTTACAGTAATACTGGCACTGTACGGTGCAACCGGCTACAGTAATACTGGCACTGTACGGTTCAACCGGCTACAGTAATACTGGCACTGTACGGTGCAGCCGGTTACAGTAATACTGGCACTGTATGGTACAACCGGCTACAGTAATACTGGCACTGTACGGTACAACCGGTTTCAGTAATACTGGCACCGTACGGTACAACCGGCTACAGTAATACTGGCACTGTACGGTACAACCGGCTACAGTAATACTGGCACCGTACGGTACAACCGGCTACAGTAATACTGGCACCGTACGGTACAACCGGCTACAGTAATACTGGCACTGTACGGTACAACCGGCTACAGTAATACTGGCACTGTACGGTGCAACCGGCTACAGTAATACTGGCACTGTACGGTACAACCGGCTACAGTAATACTGGCACTTTACGGTGCAGCCGGTTACAGTAATACTGGCACTGTACGGTGCAGCCGGCTACAGTAATACTGGCACTGTACGGTACAACCGGTTACAGTAATACTGACACTGTACGGTACAACCGGCTACAGTAATACTGGCACTGGACGGTACAACCGGTTACAGTAATACTGGCACTGTACGGTACAACCGGCTACAGTAATACTGGCACTGTACGGTGCAGCCGGCTACAGTAATACTGGCACTGTACGGTGCAGCCGGTTACAGTAATACTGGCACTGTACGGTACAACCGGTTACAGTAATACTGGCACTGTACTGTGCAGCCGGTTACAGTAATACTGGCACTGTACGGTGCAACCGGCTACAGTAATACTGGCACTGTACGGTACAACCGGCTACAGTAATACTGGCACTGTACGGTACAACCGGCTACAGTAATACTGGCACTGTACAGTACAACCGGCTACAGTAATACTGGCACTGTACGGTACAACCGGTTACAGTAATACTGGCACTGTACGGTACAACCGGCTACAGTAATACTGGCACTGTACAGTGCAGCCGGTTACAGTAATACTGGCACTGTACGGTGCAACCGGCTACAGTAATACTGGCACTGTACGGTACAACCGGCTACAGTAATACTGGCACTGTACGGTACAACCGGCTACAGTAATACTGGCACTGTACGGTACAACCAGTTACAGTAATACTGGCACTGTATGGTACAACCGGCTACAGTAATACTGGCACTGTACGGTACAACCAGTTACAGTAATACTGGCACTGTACGGTACAACCGGCTACAGTAATACCAGCAAATTATAAATTCTATGTAATTCTATGTAATTGCATTGCTTGTGGGACCGGAGGAGCAGGAGTGCTTCATCCAGGCCCAACAAGCTCACCCAGCTGACTGGAACCCTGTGATCGACTGACCCCCACCCCAATGCTGACATCCCCCCGATATCCATTGCTGGCTGACAGCGCCCCCTCCCCCAATCTCCGTTGCTGGCTGGATCTCTCCGATGTCATCACTGGCTGTCCCCCAACCCCCCTCCCCCCTCCCCCCTCCAATGTTGTCCACGTTCCCCCCCGTCTGATTTTTTCCAAGCCCGATGATCGGTCGCTCTCTCTCTCTCTCTCTCCCTCCCACTCCCCTCTCTGATTTGCAGCTCCATTCACTGCTGACAGGCAGCCAGCCTATCAATCTGGCTGCCTGGAGCGTGGGAAACCCGGAAGCTCAAATACTTACCTTCAAATGAGTTGTGATTGCAAATTGCAATGCACTCAATTTGCTTCCGGGTTCTCCACGCGAATACCTGTGGACGCATGGGGTACCCGACTCAGAGTAAAAAATCATCCCCAACATTTCAGGTCAATGACCTGACCTGCTAAGTATTTCCAGCATTTTCTGTTTTTATTTCAGATTTCCAGCATCCGCAGCATTTTGCTTATCTGTTTTTAGTTGTTGGGTCACAGGACACCTGGAGAACTTCTCTGTTCATCGAATAGTTCCGTGGGTTCTTTTACGGCTATCTGGGGGGCCTCAGTTTAACGTCTCATCTGAAAAACGGTACCTCCGATAGTGCAGAACTACCTCACTACCGCACTGAATGAAGTGTCAGTCTAGATTATGTGCTTAAGTGTCTGGAGTGGCGCTTGAACCCATGACTCAGAGGCGAGAGTGCTATCACTGAGCTAAAGCTGACAAACAAGAGTTTGAAAGTAAGAGGGTCTTCAAGTCGATTCACAAGGGCAGGAATGTCCAAGCATTTTCTCTCTGTGGAACGTGTAGGTGCGTGGAGTCTCAGGGCTATATATAAAGTTTAAATTCATGTTGCCATTAACGTGCATATATCTCAAGTTGCTGAACCAAACAAATTCTGGTGTGGTATGATTTAATATTTTTCCACCAAAATGTGGAAAGCACTAGAACACAGCCTTTTCCAAACCTCCAGGGCCTCCAAACAGGTCAAAGCAGTGAATAGGAAATATAAGTGCAAATAGAAATGAGTTGCCCGAGTTTCGAAGGCTAGATTACTAGGGCTTGAGGGCTGCAGTTTAGATATCCCTGTGGTAGGATATGGGAAGCTAGGGGAGCTCGGAAAGGACGGAAGTCATGCGATAATAAAACAAAAATGAGCTTTTTCTTTTAAACTCTTCTTTAATATTCATTAATCTATTTTGGAGGGATAAGAATGGTCAGATCAGCATTAAAGAGTTAGGTACTGTAGGTGCTTTCTACCTACATTCCACCATTTTTCCTCAGGTCTACTTTTTAAACTAAAATATGCAGAGGTCAGAATTTCTTTCCCTCTGCGATCACAATAGGGAAACGGTTGAATCAATAAAATTGGCCTCAGTGTCCCCAGGCAAAGGAGGAAGAAAAAAAAAGTCATTCCTTTATTATCAATGTAAGATTTAAGTAGGCCGGGAGGAGCACCAGGAAAGAGAAGAAAAGGAGACGTATTAAATTGAGTTTTAAGTACACGTTGCCAAAAAGGTTTGCTTGTGCCTATACATTGGAAAGAAAATTTCACAATACAAACCTCTCTAGTCCTGAAAAAAAAGTGTGTCCAAAAAGGACTATGTAACTGGGCGTGTTCAAATACTTTATTAAGGAAGACAAAGAAAAAAATCTGTAGGTTACATCTCTCACTCCTGAATTAGTGACAAATGTAAGGAATCTTACAACACCAGGTTATAGTCCAACTGTTTTATTTGAAAATCACAAGCTTTCGGAGGCTTTCTCCTTCGTCAGGTGAGCGAGTGTTGCTCACCTGACGAAGGAGAAAGCCTCCGAAAGCTTGTGATTTTCAAATAAAACAGTTGGACTATAACCTGGTGTTGTAAGATTCCTTATATTTGTCAACCCCAGTCCATCACCGGCATCTCCACATCCTGAATTAGTGAGGCTGACAATGGCAGAGTTAACTTAGAGTTGCTACTGCACCTCTGTTTTAATTCCCAACCTACCTAGCGGCAAATTTATTCTCAGTCAATCTGGAGTGAATCCAAGATGAGAAGCACTTTGGATTCAGATTTGTTTAGGCTGCAAATTAACAATTAGTTATTTAATCATAATTGGTCATTCATTTAATTTTTATTGTAACTAAGAAATATCTGAGTTTGAAAGCGAGGTATATCATTTCATGTTTGTAAATGATAAATTAACAGACTTTCTGTACACGCTGCACGGCATCTCCTCAAAGTTCACCTCACTTTTATACTGGAACATTAGCCGGGTTTCTTCTGCTTTAACAATGAAGCTTAAAACAAAATTTAATCAAAGCCACCCTTGCTAAATAAATACTGCTCACCACATTTTACCTCAGTATGTGCTCAGAGGCCAACATGTCAACAACTTAATTGGCTGTTGATTTGGGATACTGAAGAGCGGAGGCCTGAGTGGCAGATTGTTACAGGACACCCCCCTTTATGTGGCATTGCTTTCCAGCAGTCCAAGGACAAAAGATCTCATCAGAAATCCATCAAATGGGACACAGTCCAGATTAAGAGGGCTCAATGCGAGCCACATGTTTGATACGCAAATAATGTACACGATTTCCATTAAATCCATTCTTTGTTTTTGCCATTTGTTATTTGCTCATACTCTTTAAAAAGCTAATGAAAAAAAAACAAATCCTCCTGCTTTAGAGGCTTACTACAAAAGCCTGCATTTAATTCATTTACACAGCTCACAATAAGAGCTATCCCAAAGAAAACAGACAAGTAGTAAAAGGAGGCATTTGGGGCCTGGTGTTTGACTGTAACTTTATCCACATCACAAGGAAATGATGGCCTTTGTCTTGCATACACAGATCCCAGCAGCCTCATTATGAACTCCATTAGGAACAGCTCCAAAGAGCGTCACAACTTACATAGAAAGCCATTCTGAAATCCAGCTGCAGTTCCTGGTGCTATAGAAACTACCCTGATTATATAGTTATGGGCCAATATTAATAGGGTTCTACCACTGAAAAAGTTCACAAGTTTCTGTTTAGTCACTTTGATGGAAATACTACTTTAATTGCGTATGGGGCTAATAATGTACGTCACTGGGGTTTGAATTGGTACGAAGGTGTATTCAACAATTTTGTTTTGGGATAGCAAAGAACTTAATAGACAATAAGTTACCATGTTTACATTAGTAAATGGAAGTCAAAATGAACCAGATGACTGCCTAAAGCAGACTTCTAACTTCAATAGCAACCTGTATTTATACACATATATTTAATGTCCTAAGGCACTTCACAGAGAAGGAACAGGAACTGAGCAACAATAGAAGAGTTTGGAGAAGTGATCAAAAGTATGATTTATTTTTTTGAAGAGGCTTTTGAAAGCCTAGAAAGGTAGCAAGGCGGAAGGGAGTTGCAGGGATAGGGCCAATACCTCAGAGCTCTGCCACTAATGATCAAAGCGAAGGCAAAGCAAAAATACACAGAAGGCCAGGGTCAGAAGATTGAAGGATTCAGGCTTGAGTGGAGGAGGTTGCAGGGGTAGGGAACGGTGAGGCCATGGATGAAGATGTAAACAAGGATAAAGATTTCGAATTCAGTAATGGAATTTATTGTGAGCAATACAATCTCCAAGGGGCAGAGGAATGGGTTTTATGGTGGCACGGATACAAAACAAATGTTTCTTTTTTCTCCTGTTGACTATTGGAACACTGACAATCTAATTGGTAGCAACCCAACTTCTGCAGCTGTGCCTATGGCAGCACCAAGTACCAGCAGAGATGGCATGGCTGCAGCTAGATCCATGGGCACTCGGCTTACTTCGTCTGCCCATACAACGACTTGCAGAAGAACATCTCAGAGCACTGAACAGTGAGCACCAAGGCAAGAAGTGAAAGAATTCAAGGGGAGGAGATCAAGGCACAATTGATGAGATAGGTTTTGAAAGAGGCCTTTTGAAGGCAGCAAGAGAGATAGAAAAGCAAAGTGGTTTTGGATGAAATTCCAAAGGGCAAGAACATAGTGGTTAAAAATCAGCCTCTTACGGTAGATTGGAGGGAGCGAGGAGCAAGCAGCGATCCAGTCAGAGGAAGAGGACTGGGACCTACGGCAGGAGAAGATTTTCTAGAAATAGGTAATGGGTGTGCAGGCACAGGCGTGGAGTTCTGGATTTTCTGAAGATTTTAAAATGCGCAGCAGGGAGAATGGCAAGGAGAACATATGAAAAAATCCTCAAAATTCAGGATAAAGGTTTCAGCACTGTGAGTTCAGGGGGGAGGGCTGAGTTCGCCGGGGGGTGGGGGGGTGCGAAGCACATAACGTTCCGCTGATAGAAATAACAGTCTTTGTGATGCACCCGCGGTCTTTGTAATGTTCCAGATGTGGGGTATGAAGTTCAACTCAAGATTGAACAGAACGCTGAAGTTTCACACAACTGGGTTCAGCCTGATTGGTTGATGGAGTCAGGGCTCAGGCTATATAGATGCTGCAAATTGCTGTCCCATTGGGATATTTCTCTAAATCAGAGTAGAAAAGTTGTGATTGCAACTAAACACGATACAATTTTAAAAATCTAACATAGGTGGTTCTCTGAAATCTTGCAGTATAAAGGGGCCGGGACCCTCTTCAGCATCTGATACCACTATGCCACTCTACAGAGTAGCCAACCAACAAGGGAAGGCTGGCAATGCAAGGCCAGTTCACACAGACAGCTGGTGTTTAATATACTAACCCGTGCCATGGATTTTCCTGCTCTTAAAATACTGGGGCTGAAATTCCTTTTGCCCCACCCTGCGATGGGGTGAGACTTCCAACTGCTGACCCTATGCTAAATTCCTGGGACAGGGTCATTTACATACTGGATGCAGGAGCAGATGCCCGTGCCATTAACAACACTTCTTGGGTGCTTTCCCTGCGGGTGTTAGGAGGGGGAGACGGAGCAGGAGGGGGAGAAGGAGCAGGACGGGGAGAAGGAGCAGGAGGGGGAGAAGGAGCAGGAGGGGGAGAAGGAGCAGGAGGGGGAGACGGAGCAGGACTGGGAGAAGGAGCAGGACGGGGAGAAGGAGCAGGACGGGGAGAAGGAGCAGGACGGGGAGAAGGAGCAGGAGGGGGAGAAGGAGCAGGAGGGGGAGAAGGAGCAGGAGGGGGAGAAGGAGCAGGACGGGGAGAAGGAGCAGGATGGGGAGAAGGAGCAGGAGCGGGAGGGGGAGAAGGAGCAGGAGGGGGAGGGGGAGAAGGAGCAGGAGGGGGAGGGGGAGAAGGAGCAGGAGGGGGAGGGGGAGAAGGAGCAGGAGGGGGAGGGGGAGAAGGAGCAGGACGGGGAGAAGGAGCAGGACGGGGAGAAGGAGCAGGACGGGGAGAAGGAGCAGGAGGGGGAGCAGCCTGCTGATCTATGTTGGTGGGTGGGGGAAGCAAACCATTGCAGCCAAAGATATAATTTTATTTGAATAATTCCCCCTTCTCCTGTGACCCACTTTCCTAACAGTAAAGTGATTGCTTTGTGGCTAATTGCACTGGAAAGCTGTATTCTGGGCCCCACTCCCACCTTTGCACAGTCTGTCTGAGTCGCGTGCACTTTAGGTTGGTTTCAAGAATGGCGGAAATGGCAGGAGATGTGATCCCACCAGTCCCACTTCTTTGAGATGGGAGGAGGGCACAGGAAGTGTGAGTAGAAAAAAACGGAGACCTGGTGGAACTGGGCTTCCACCACCTCGCCCCTCCCACCCCTCCCACCCCACCCCACCCCCCCACTTCTCAGCAACTAGTGTATGTCACTGTTCCTCCCACCCAAGCCCAAGAATTTCAGGACTTGGATCTTTAAGAGCACCTCTGAAGAATAATGAAAATTCAGATCCATTTCTGACTAGTCAGAATAGAAGTGGTTAAATCTAGATCATAAGATTGCAAAAGGTTTTTTTCGCTCTTACACAATTGGGACTTTTGTACTTTTTTTCATTGGGTATAAAATTCAGAAATTATGTCAAAGGAGTTGAACAAATAGAACATTTTCAGCGCATTATTCTGCTTGAACCTGGGCGTGGTTCTGATGTGAAGTAGAATTTTCCAAATTCCAAGTTTCACTCCAGGCTCAGTTTTAAATATACAGGCGGAACTAGTTCCTGGATCAGTGACACCCACATCATTTCTGTAATTTATGATATGGGGGCAGGGAGGTCTGAAGGCTTTGAAATGCTGGAGGTCCGTTTGCAGCAGCCCAAACAGCACAAACCAGTTTTACAGAAATATCCACGTACTCTGATTGTGCAGTACAAAGACAATGAATGACATTCAAATCACAGACAATTTTTTTTTAAATGAGTTTGAAGGGCAATAATGAATGCAATTACATGAGATGATAATTGTAAAGATAGTTTGGAAATGGCAAAGCAGGACAAAGTGGCAGCATTGGCAGGAGGTAAGACTTGCTTTGCAGGTGTTTGTAGGTAAGAATCCCAGCACTACTCTACAGTCCAATCCAGTGCCTAATTCAGGATATACAAAACCCTCCAAACAATGAATGACAACATGAGAGAAGTCTGTAGGAAGCAGCAACCCGGGCAGGGTGAGGGGATGAAAGAGAAAGAGCAAATATAGCTAGGGCTAACTCGTAAATGATTGCTACCAGCAACTAATTTCAAGATTTATGTTTTATTATACCATTATATGAAGGTCAAAAATTAATATTTTAAACTCGATAGAATGATATTATAGTTTTCAGGAATAAATTGGGAATTCAGCTCATAATATTATATACATATATATATTTTGCAAAGGGCACATACTACCTGTTCACAAACCATACTTCCTATTGTCACGATATTTAGTCACGCTTTTCTGTCAACATTTATCATTGTAAGTTGCTATTAAATTGTGTCACAATGTAGTTGCAGACTCTTGCTATTAGGGGCTTGACTCGAGTTTCTGAAGCCTTTCTCCCAACTTCGTCGCTAACTTGTATTAAAAAATATCCTTACTATGCATCAACTAATCTTGGGCTATATCAGAAGCAATTTCTTGTACATATGTTACAATTAAAAATCGTACCATTATGTTCACTTTGTTTTGGAGTGCCACCACTGGCAAGGGGACATAGTTACCACAAGTTTACATAGGTACTTTCCATTATAAATGTGGACAAATGAATTTGTAATGGAAATATAAAAATAAGGAAACAATGCATGACTTTAAAATCAACCCTGGTCCAATTATTCCTTCCAGCTTGAGTTCAAGTACATAAATCATTTAAAGCTAGTAGAAAGGTCCAAAAAGTAATCAAACAGGCTCATGGAATGCTGGCCTTTATCTCAAGGGAGCTGGATTATAAAGGGGAGGAAGTTATACTTCAGTTGTTTCCAGCCTTGGTCAGACCCCATCTGGAGTACTGTGTTCAGTTTTGGGCTCCGTATCTCAGGAAGGATACATTAGGAACAGGAATAGGCCATTCAGCCCCTTGAGCCTATTCCGCCATTCAATGAGATTATGGCTGATTTGTATCCTAACTCCATCCACCTGCCTTGACTCCAGACCCTTAACTAGCAAAAATCCATCGATCTCAGATTTAAAATTATTAATTGAGCTAGGATCTTCTACTTTTTGTGAAAGGGAGTTCCACACTTTTACCACCCTTTGTGTGAAGAAATGTTTCCTAACTTCTCTCCTGAATGGCCTGGCTCTGATTTTAAGGTTATGTCCCCTTGTCCTAGACTCCCCCACCAGCAGAAAAAGTTTCTCTCTATCTACCCTATCAATTCCTTTCAAGATCCTGAAAACTTCAATCGAATCACCCCATAACTTTCTATATTCCAGGGAATACAAGCCTAGTTTATGTAATATCTCCTCATAATTTAACCCTTGGAGCCCGAGTAACATGCTGGTGGAATCCTTCCCAGGCTGACATATCCTTTCTAAGGTGCGGTGCCCAGAAATGTACACAGTACTCCAGATGTGGTCTAACCAGGGCTTTGTATAGCTGTAGCAAAACTTCCTCCCCTTTATATTCTAGCCCTCTAGATATAAAGGCTGCCAGCCATTAGCCCTTTTGATTATTTTTTGAACCTGACCACTACATTTTAGTGATCTGTGTACATGCACCCCCAAATCTCTTTAGACCTTCACTGTTGCTAGCTTTTCACCATTTAAAAAATATATTTTTTGGTCCAAAATGGAGGCAGCGGAGCACAGATTCACCAGAATGACACCGGGTCTTAAAGGGTTAAATTACGAGGACAGGTTGATTAGACTTGGCTTGTATTCCCTTGAGTATAGGAGACTGAGGAGTGATCTAATTGAGTGCAGCCAGACGACGTGAGGAAAATAATGCATTTCAACTCAACTCAGGGACTAAGAAATGCAGTTGTGGGAGAAGGGAGGTGGAAAGTGTCTCCCACCATCCATGCTCTTAGCTTTATGTCAAAGCACAAATATTTTGGGGGGCAGAGTGGGTCAATGAGGTAGAGATACGTCTCGGGTGGTCGTACAATAAAGGCGGTATGGTATCGGCCAATGTGACACCGGCCGTTTTGCACTACCGTCCGAGACGAATAACTACCCCCCGATGAGTGGCCGTATGGACTTGGGCAACACCAAGCCGCTTCCTAGTAGAAATAATCTGCTTTTAGTTTTTTTTCCCTTTTAATTCAGATTTCAGAAGCCTGGTATCCAAGAGCCTGTTCTCAGTATTTATGTTGTTAAATCAATTATCTGCCTTCTGGCAAACTAGTGGATCTGATTTACAAGTCTGTCGCAGGGCTGAGGAAAACGGATTTAATTGCACAAACTGAGGATTCCTGGAGTCCAAATTAAAATAATGTAAAAGCAGCCATAAACCAACAGCATTATATGAAGTTGTTGGGGCCAGTTTTAATGCACTTTACATGACAGGTGTGCACCTGACAACAGACTTGAGGTTCTCGCCATCAGCTGTATTTCATAATGTAAATGACAGAGACACAATATGAATATGAATCTGTCATTGGATTAAGGGCTCCAGTTCCTGAAAATGTGGGGCACTTTGATAGTGATTAAACTTAAACTCATCCAAAACTCTGCTGCCCGCATCCTAACTCGAACCAAGTCCTGTTCACCCATCATCCCTGTGCTCGCTGACCTACATTGGCTCCTGGTTGACCAATGCCTCGATTTTAAAGGTCTCATCCTTGGGTTCAAATCTCTCCACGGTCTTGCCCCTCCCTATTTCTAACCTCCTCCAGCCCTACAACCCTGAGAACTCTATGGTCCTCCAACTCGGGCCTCTTGTCCATCCCCCACTTCCTTCACTCCACCATTGGTGGCCGGGCCTTTGGCTGTTTAGGCCCTAAGCTGTTGAATTCCCTCCCTAAAACTCTTCACCTCTCTCTCCCCCTTTAAGACGCTCTTCAAAACCTACCTCTTTGCATTTGGTCACCTGTCCTAATGTTGTCTTCTTTGGCTCGGTCTCATTTTTTGTCTGACAATGCTCCTGTGAAGTCCCTTGGGATATTTTACTACTTAAAAGGTGCTATATAAATGCAAATTGTTGTTATGTCTCTGCATTACGCAGCAGAGGACAGCAGTATTATAGAGACCAGCAACCAACAGAAATAGTTAAAAGGGGAAAATGGTGCAGAGAGATCACTCTTCCGAGACAGGAGCAATTCTCACGGCCAGTATAGTAATGCCTTTATTCTGTTTGCTCATTTGCCAGCAGCAGGATTCACAGTGGGTGCTCACGGCCAGGACAGTCTATGTGGTTAGCATGTAGCGATGACCAGGTTCACGGATTAACAACAATGAAGTTACGACTGCAAGTTTTTACAGTGATAATCCACAATGGATCGCCAGTAATTAACACAGGCGCATTTATTATAAACGTTTATTCACAGAACATAGTGATATCATTTTGTGGTTATATGTATTCAAGCTAATGTGACTTCATATATTAAAGTCTGTAGAATTAAATTCTACAGAGGAGCAAAAAGTTTTGGGCAAAAGTACATTTGGAAGGCATTTTGCTTTGAGAAACAGAGCATACTTTCTGTATCGGAGCATGTCTCTCACATGTACAGGCTAGTTCAGAGTGCAGATTGTGTGAACTGTGCATTAACAGCCTTATTTGTTACATCTTTCAGGTTGAAGTTATTGGCCCCATTGTAGATTTATTGCCTCTGAAATAATAGGTGAAGGACAGGAGGAAATTTGATAGAGGTTTTTAAAACTATGAAGGGTTTTAATAGAATGAATGTGGAACAATTATTCCCTCTAGTTGGGGAGACAGTGACAAGGGGTCATCAATTTATAATAATCACAGAGTGAGGAAAGAAGTTAGGAGAAATTTCTTTATTCAGAAGGTTGTTAGAGCATGGACTGCTTTGCCACAGGGAGTGGTTGAGGCAGAGGCCTATGCATCTTTTAAAGAGAGCAGGGCAGTGGGATTAGTTTTGCATTGCTCTAGCAAAGAGCCAGCAGACACAATGGGCTGAATGGCCTCTTTCTGTGCTGTAAATCTCTATGACCCATCCTTGATTAAGGCCCTGGCAAAGCTTGAAGGTAATCTTCATCCTTGTCCAGCATCATTTATCTAAATTTTAAAAAGAAAAACCTTTATATAAAGTTTTAAAGTCTGGATTATTTTAAATGGGGCATGCTGTAAGATTACGTGATGCTATTTTGTAATGTTAAGATTTCTTGACGTACTGTGTTGTAAAATGCAGGTGACCTCGTGAAGGTTAAAGAAAGGCCTAGCTAACAGGATAAGGCAGTGTTAGAAGTAAAAATGCCATCCTGCTTGTCAATCAGAATTAAAGTTAATTAAAAATCTACAGTGTAAAGTAATGCATTGGCATTATGCCACAAGTGTAGAACAAAAGAGTTCCTGCTCATGACGCCTTCACATAGTACAGTTGAGATCAGGAACTAACTATCAGGGAAATTTTCAGTGAAAGTTTCCCATATAGGGAAAACTGAAGGGAATGTCACCTGGTTAGTCCTCGACACCACTAGTGCCATTACAGAGCAGTATAAGCAGGGGCCTGGGTGTAGGTCACCTACCCAGTCTCAGTCCATGGAGCAGAGTCTGAAATAAAGGAAGGGGGAAAAAGTACAAAAATAACACTTAAAAAAAATAACAATCTTGAGAACAAAGTCTCTAAGGGTGACATAGAATTATTCCCCCCCCCTGCCAAATAAAATACTGATTCTTTTGTGAAACTTGAGTGATTTAGAATGATTTTCAAAAAATGTGTATAAACCGAACATATAAAATCAGAAGCAACTATTTGAAGTGAAAGTCTTTTCTTCAATTTGTATTTTAAGATTCCTGAAGGGCTCAAATTAATGCAGTGCTCAGTATGATAGAGTTATGCAGTCCACGAAGGTCCCAGGTTCAAGCTGCAGTCTGTTGAGTTAGCTGATCTCAGCCAAGGAGATGGTAGGGGCGCTACACGGGAAGAGGAGGAAATCATCAACCAGGGTTCTCTTTCCAGGTCACTACCCTTAGGCCCCTGTTGAAAAACCCATAACGAAGGTAGGTGCTGCATAGAATTATTAGGCCCAGAGTGATTTCCTGGACTAGTTACGATCGCCCGGGATGTCGGTGGGGGGGGGTCGGGTCGGAGAGGAATTTCCCAGATTTTATCCCCCCCCCAAATGGGCCTGGGCTTTTAAAATCTGTTTTTTCACCTCTCCCAGGAGATCACATGGTTTTGGGTGGGGTGGGGAGCGTATATATAGTGATGCACAAGGTATCTCAATTGAGAGAGACAGGCTGGATGGACCAGAGGGTCTTTTCCTGTCCATTGTTTGTACGAAGAAGTCAGGTCAGGGTGGCATCAGGCTTGGGCGAATAGTTGCACATGAAGAAAAGTCGGTCAGGTGAAAGATCGGCAAAAGGTTGTTACCCATGGAACTAAACTCCATGGCGTCTTAAGATGGGATGTGAAAATTGGAGTTGGTAAAAAAAAGTCTCAGTCGCTGAGTAAGTTTAATCAGTTCACTATCTAAAACCATCCAGTGACTAATCCAGACAATAATTGTGTGATTGATACATCCCCATAAATTGAATACCTGTGCTATTAAAATTTATTAATTCAATATCAAATTTGAATGAGGCTGGATTAAAAATAATTCAGGATTTATTGAATTGTATTTTGTTTCCCAGGGTATTGGTGCAGATAATATTAGAAACACCAATCCAACAATTTCTATAAACCATTTTATGGTGTAGAATCAAGGCAACCAAAGTTTTATCCTTTAATGTTGGAGCCTCACCAGTGGATAATTTTCATTTTTGAAATTATATCTTTTGGTGAGATTTTGTGCTCATACAGTAACAGATTGTAATACCACACTCAGTTTTAGAATCAAGAACTACCTGGTGAGTCAGAGTGCAATTTAAATAAAACTTCCTTTAATCTGCCCCAGTGTTAATCCAGAAGAGTATCCCCACTGTACTAATATTATTCCTCCCGCCACCAATTGCCCACACTACCCATCGTTATGGCTTCATTGACTCAAATTGACAATCTAGTGTAAATTTGTTACCAAACTCAGGCGTGGACTGACACCAATCCAGAAATTAGGTTATAGGACCTTCATTTCTGGCAGAGAAAACAGACTTTGGTCCCAACAGCGAGGTGAAAGGGCATTATGCTAACTCAGGACTGCCCCTCCCAGTCCCACAACAAAACTATGCAGGCCGCTGCCGACCACTACTCTCCCCCCTTCCGTTGTGACCTCGACTCCCCCGATAATCGCCTCCACCATCCTTCCCGATCCCGGCCACAGATGCCCCCTCTCCCGATCCCGGCCACAGATGCCCCCTTTCCCGATACCCTTTAATGCCTTACCAAGGGCTGCTACCAGCAACGCAGTGGCCCAATCTTCGAATCCTCTTCTTCAGCAAGTTGCCCATTAGATGTCCACAGCTGGCCGGTTCGATGATAATGAGGCCCGAAGCCCAATATCATGTGCGCCTTGAGCCTATCCATTCAGGTGCAGGGATCATTCTGTGCGGACCCCTGCACGCCTGTTTTTGGGCATGCTCTCATTTCTAGGCCTTAAATTCATGTCTTTTTGCCAATTTTGTTCTCTTTTCTCCACTTACCCCTCTCGCTGTGGTGTTCCATGGACAGTGGCAGCCACCTTTCCAAATGGCCATTCATCACATGTGAGCTGAGACACTGGGTAGATCTTGACTTTGTGCGATTAGTGTAAAACAGCGAGTCAGCAGCCTATTTTACATCTCTCCCCATTTTTATTTCTATTGACTTTAATGGTAATAAAAATCGGGAGAGATGTAAAACAGGCTGCCACCTCGCTTTCACCTGTTTTACACTATTGCACAAAGTCAAGATCTACCCCACTGTGTTTGTGGGTTATTTGATTATGGGGGCATCAAAGTCAAGCTCTCACCAGATATCTCCACATTTCCAGATTGGGCTCAGTGGTTAGCAGTGAAGAATGGTAATCCCAGCTGATTTCACCCATCCCAACTGATGCCCCAGCTGACAACTATTTGGCACAGATCGGAATCACCGAGACTTAAAGGTCTGTACAGTTTAATGCTTCCATTGTATTTAAGTTCCTATTATTAGATACAAATTTTCTTTATCATTGAGAGGGAGAATCTGCCTTTGAGAAAACACTAGTCTGAGTTCATTTGAGAAGCGAGATAAATACATGAAGGCAAAAGGAATAGGTTATGCTGATAGGGTCAGATGAAGAGGGAGGAGGTTCCTGTGGAGCATAAACACCAACATGGACCATTTGGGCCGAATGTCCTGTCTCTGTGCTGTACATTCTATGTAGTTATGGATTGTGAACATGGTGAATAACCTAGGAGACTTCAGCTGCCTTTGTCATTTTTCCTCCCTCATACCCTGCAAACCAATTTGCTCCCGATTATATCAGCACTTTTTAAAACAAAAATATTTTATCAAAGTAGTTGAAATAAACTGGATGAAGTATTTTAATGTCAACACTAGTTGTTTTTAAACTGCAAGCGAAATACTTTTCGCAAGACTCCTCATGAAGCTTTTGGCTGTATCCTGCTGTGCAATGTATCACACTCAACAGCTTAAAAACCTCAAAATACTTAATTCTTACCCATTTATATCAGAATTCTGAACCTCTGGTTTATCCAACAAAATATATTTGTAAACACAGCAACAGGAAAGACAAATACACATTACAATTTAATTAAATATATTCTTTATTTGCAGACGATTACATAGATTGAATTTACATATTTCTCTACTGGATTTCTTACATATCTTTACACATTGTGCTACCAAGAGCAATCATACAAAAATGAGAAAATATGCAAAAGCAGGCATTTAACCTGTTCCAAAGCTAATTTGAGGCCCATACATTTCTCTTAACCCAATAAGTAATCTAATCACTGATCTAACTATAACCTTTCTTCTTATATGCAAGGGGATGTACGTTTTGTTCAGGTGTTTTATAAATCATGGAATTTCTACATATCCTAAATGTAACTCTTTATAGGAACTAGATTCAACCAGCCAATGTAACTCTTTATCGGAACTAGATTCAACCAGCCATCTTGAGTATTTCTGAAGTGCGATGTCTTCAGATCCTGCCAGCTTTGTAACAAGGATTGAGGCCATTAGGATACTTCTAATGAAAGGTGCTAAGTCTATTAAGTTACCTTTCAGTTGGCTTTCCAGTAATAATAATTTCAAAACTAGGTGGTCAATCCTTGTAAACATAATTAGTTTTAGCTTGAAAACTATGTTTTTTGTTCCTTCTTCATCAATTTACTTTAAAATGGCAACTATAGGTACCTAGAATTCAATTAATTGCACTTTAACAAAAGGGAAAATTCAGCTGCCAGTCTCCCAATCTTCAGTCGCCTTTTGCTCTTCCCCTTTAGGTCTCCCATTTCCTCAATCAAGAGGATTGGCAGATGACCCTCTCCCAGGCCTCTTAACTTAACTATTAGGTGTGCCGGAGTGGTCAGGGGTGACCTGCCCTCCCATTTCCCCATCCCATTCCTGTGAAGAACTGGCTGAAAATGAAAGTCAGCATAACGGGAATTATGGGCACAATCCTGAGACCTGCCACTCAGCAGCAAAGCACAATAGGACATATAGGTACCAGCCTGCCACTCATCAAGCTTTAATTCCCCTATCCCATATATAGCTTTAGAAGTCTTGGACTTTTTTTAAAATTTGAGTAACAGATCAAATGCCCATTTTCAATCGTAACTAATTACCAGTTAACAAAACTGTAGAAATGCACGGCTAAGATTGTCATTTAGTTTGTGAGATTGAAATAAAGTCAGTCTCAACACATCTGAAATATTGATTCTTTAACACTGCTGAAGCATCTAATTAATCATGTAACAGGTTTAAATGCCAAAAATAGTCTGCTAACCAAGCTGTGAAGTGTGCACATTTTGTGCAAATGGCTGAACTACAATTGAGAAGATCCCAATTTGCCAGCAAGGTGCTACAAGTGTAGCTGTAATACTGCAAAATATTCCCCTTTATCAAGCTCGCTAACTCCAGGTCTTACCTGAACTAAGACACTCATTTTTCTATTTAACCACTAGGTGTGCAATGCTGCACAAATTCAGTTATGTGACCTTAAAGGAAAGTATAGACTTTTTTTGGCAAATTTTTATTAATTCATTTTTGGAGAGGCAGCAATCCTGAGAACATCATTAAACAATGACAGATAATCTGCTATTACAGGCTTTCCACTTACAGGGCACCACCTTAAACTCACAACAATTATCAGAAGTGCTGCATTTCAGATGAGATGTTAAAAAATCCAGTGGCATTATTGGAAGAGCAGTAGTGGAATTCTCTTGGTGTTCTGGCTACCATTTATCCCTCAACCAACATCTCCAAAAACAAATATTATCTGGTTATGTATCTCACTGCCATATGTGGGACCTTGCTGTGCACAAATTAACTGCTTCGTTTACCTACAAAACACCAGTGGACTGCATTTCAAAAGCAATTCATTGGCTGTGAAGTGCATTGGGATGCCCTGAAGATATGAGAGGAGCCATATTAATTGCAAGTTCATTCATTCTTTCCCAACAATGTTATGGTCATGCTTTCTGAAGGAAAGGTCTAAATTATCTTGCTGCGTGAATCAAGACTGGGAAATTGCTTACAATATAAAATAGCAGAATTTGTAACTGCTGGTTTGCAGTAAGCAGAATTTACTGTTCCGCTCCTCCATTCAATCACCGCAGTTTCAGCAACTATCTTTTTAGCTGAATCACCTGAACGCAATGAGACATTTAAGGTCAGGGTTGCGACCTGTCTGGTTTTTGGCTAGACTGCCAGTTTTCTTTCAGTAAGCGGTCCAATTAAAAAAATATACAGTCCAGGCAAAAAAAATGTTTATAATGCGTGTAGTCTCGTTTTCAGGAGCACAAAGTGTCTGTGTAGACTACGCCATCTTAGAGCACATTTTCATTAGCTGCAAACTGCCCAGTCAACTCTCGTGATAGAAGTAACCGACAAGTGTGAGTGTGGGAAATAAAGGTGAGCTAACCACTGATGTGGGACATCTCTGAAAGAAACCTACAACTTCCACAATGCTGTTTTACAGCATCCATATATAGTGAACCTGCACTCAGCGATTGAAGGCCAATGCTCAGATAGAGCCCATCCTAGGGATAATTCAAGCTCTGGCTTTCAGCTGTCAGTCATCTTGTCCACTCTCCCTCTCTCCAAGCCCCACACCCTGTCCAGATGTACACATGGCAAAAGATGGAAACCCAACATAAGTCTTTGTATAATCAATTCTTCATAATTGTAAAGCAGCTATATTTTAATGCATAAAGCACAAGGAATACTTTATAAAACTATTACTACTACTATGGGCTACAATAATCTGTATTTTATGAAACTTTGCTAAAATAAAACGCAAAAAGACAGCTCAAGAAAAAAATACAAATACAAACAGAATGCACAGCTCATTTCTTAACCCATCCACCAAAATCAAGGAGAAAATAATGCCTTGGAATAATTCAATAAACTGAAGCTTAATTGTTCCCACTATAGTTGCTAACAGTAAACAAAAACTTCACAAACACATGGCCAGGGAGAAACCAACTACTACTACTAAAATCTATGTTGGTTTGAAACATAAGGAAGTGTCAAGAAATGATTTAACACATGCTCAACACAAACATGGAAAACATTTTTCAAGTTTGCATGAAATTCTCAGACTTGAATGTTTATGTACACTTTGAGCCTTTTTTCAATTGTAAACAATTTTACAACACCAAGTTATAGTCCAGCAATATTCCTTTTTTCAAGCGAATAATCTTTATGATAAAAACTGAATTATGTTTGGGGAAAATAAATATGGATAAATCTTAATAGTCAATCAGATTTAACAGAACATATACATTGTTGCACCATCTAAGAATGTAGAAGAGAATTTTAACAGCGAAAGACTAGAAACTACCACTTTGATGTCTATCTTTGTCTAGTGCAGGTGGGTAAATGTTAATCAATAGCCTTCGTTCTTTTACAAGGCAGTTTGGCATAAGTTCTGAAAAGCAGTAGTACAGGTTCTTCTCCATGCATGCCCTTTTTCTGCTGAATAATGCTGTTAGATATTAACAGGCCAGACCTATTAAAGTTGCACTTTGAACTGATGCACTTGAATGGGCTTCAGAGACACGCCCAAACAGCAATGCACAGCCCACAGCTCAACCCCTGGACTGGCCTCACCTACAAAAATGGCTCTGATAGCTAGGTTTGGCTGGAACTCCTCCCACAAGGTGAAGAACTTATGACATGAGATCAACGGCATTACCAGACAGTATTAGACTGAAATAGCTATATCTAACCTTGCCTGGTAAGACGTCAATCAACATGCAGTCAGCTTGGGTAATCGGTAACCTTTGGCCGCTGATTTATACTGGAATTGTGACCACAATAGATGAGATTGTATTCTCGGAGGCTATTTTTGAGAAAATGAAGGCAAAAAAAAAAACAAGAAACCCACACTGTACTTTCTAAACATTTTCTCTACAACATGCTCTCATTTGGAGGAGGTTTGTTAAAAGATGCAATAACTCTGTGCTATGCCTAATAATTCAGAAGGAGATTACCGTCAGTGCACTGTGAGCATCTTTTATTCAACTAGCCAAGGAACTGGCAGAAACTCCATTCGAACCAATACTCAATTGTTCTTCTGCAGTTAATAAATCGCACATACTAATGAAGTGTACTGTACCAGCACAGTTCCAGCTTTTTGGCTTCATGCGCAGATACAATGAGTAGGCAAAATAAGGGAGGTTCATTTTAAACCGTT
Organism: Heptranchias perlo; assembly: GCF_035084215.1. Classification (NCBI taxonomy): domain Eukaryota; kingdom Metazoa; phylum Chordata; class Chondrichthyes; order Hexanchiformes; family Hexanchidae; genus Heptranchias; species Heptranchias perlo. The sequence goes on from NC_090356.1 coordinate 8,157,799, forward strand.
GCCCATTTTGTGTGTGAACAATATTATCCAGGTTTACCTGTCACCTTCAGTGAACAAGCTCATTGCAAATCACTCTTTAAAGCTATAATATCACTCAGTAAATATTTCAAAAGATTGGAACTTTCATCATTCATTCAGGGAATCCTTTTGGTGAGGGTAAAATTTCCTTTTAATTTATTTTTAAGATTAGTTTTTCTCCTTTCCCCTAATTAGGTCTCCCTGTGGCACATGACATCTGTAGTCACTGGGGTGAGTGGGCAACCGGCTCACAGTAATTAAATGCTCTAGTACAGGATATTACATGGACTTCCAATTTTGTTTGGATGCTGCTATTGGCATTATAATTCTCCTACATATTAAGTATTGTAACAGAAATAGCAATAATTACATCTAAAATATAATAGTTGCTCATTTCTAATGGCTGGTAATAATTACTGCAAAAGCATTTAAAATTCTAATCAGGAAACCAATTCTGTTTGCTGTACTTTAAATACAATTATATTTGGTTTCATTTTTAAGAAAGGCTTTTCATCCACTAATTTGTTATTGGTTATTACTGTTATTGTAGAACATGAATTAATGGCATACTGAAGTGGCAAGAGAGTGTACCAGCAACAACAGAAAATGGATTGCTGAAAAGGATTCTGTACCCAAAGAGTTACATCCCTCTGCTAAGTGGGCACAGATAAAATCAAAGACATTTTAGCAGCTCAACCAAATGGATTCCAGATTTCATTTTATTGGGAAACCTAGGTGAGAGGCTAAGGCCAGTTTCACCTTTTTCCATTTTTGGGTTTGATATCAGCATTACACCGCATGCCAGACTAGCACTCTCAGCCAGCAGGGACTGGCAAGAGTCCTGTGTGTTTTGTTTGCACGCTGTTAATATTAAACAAAGGATTAGGCCCTTCTCACGCAATACCTACACCCAGTAACCAAACACAGATAAGCACAGGCATTCTGGGAAAAGATGAAGCAGTCCAACCTGTGACACTTGATATAGCCTTGATTAATATTGGTTTCCACTGTAATGTTAACCACATTAAATCCCACCTGGAATGAAATACTATGAAAAGCAGATAACTGGACAATGCAGAGCTAATAATGGAGCTTTACACTAATGCCACAAATGGGAATTCCACGTGCTTCTTGAATCTCTCGTGTCTTTTGTCATTGGTTTGCTTAGTACTCTATCAACATGGGTCTTCTAATCCAAATGAGGGTGGGGCAGAGTCTCATCATAGTAAAACCAACAAATTAGTCCACTAGATTTAACACGAGGAAGAGTCGTCTATTTTCCTCTTAACTGTTGGTACAAAGGGGCTTGCTTGTTTTCCAGTTTCCAACCTGAGAATGTGTGCACCTGAAACATTAACCTATTATTTATCTTTTCCAGGATTTTCTATTTTATTTCGGATTTCAAGCATTTGCATTATTTTTCTTTTTATCACGATGAGTATCAACTGTACTCAGTGGACACTTGTCACCTGACCACATTGAAATGGGTATGTAATCTTGGTCAGGGTATAATCATTTAATTTGCTAGTGATTGATACATACCAATGCAGTAGATTCAACTGGTTAACTGATGCATTGTTACATTAAAAACTAACTCCTTTGATTTGAGCAACTGGACTTTTTTTTTTAAAAAGTGTCATGCATTAAAGTACACATGATAAAATTCTAATCCAGCCGAAAAATTGTGCAGTTTACCACTATTATGTAAATCTTGTGAATTTAAGGGAGAATAATTATTTTTCTGGTTAGTTGACAGGTCTTCTTGAGCTTTGCCTAACCTAAATAATCATGAAATTTAATAGATGTACATCAGACTAACAAATGTTGCCTTTTTTTTTTAAAAAAAAGGAAAACAATTTAAAAAAACCTATAAATGACAAATGTATTTCAATGATTCATTCTCCCCAACTCCATTCATAATTACACTGCTTCCAAATTTGCTTTACTTTTCTCCTCCTCTCCTGAAATACTGGATCTTGCTCAGATATAGTTCTATGGGTGCTGGTAGCCCTCCTGTACTTTGCCACAAGATGCTATTCTCCACATGTTGGCAGGCAATTCAACTGTGCTACACATCACAGCTTAGTCCAATGTCGCTCTTACCTGACATTCACGCATAGGGTGAGAAATTCAACTTGCGCCGGTTTCTGGTGTGAAATGAGTGGCGCGATGCAATCGAAGACTGTCTGGTCTCATCTGCATGAAACCAGTCAATTGTGGACACCGATTGGGCGTCTTGATGCAGCTCTTTGGTCGTGGTCCCAAGGAATTTCAGCCAGAAATTCTGCAAGTAGGTCCTGGGGCATAGGCAAAATGGAGGGGGGAGGGGGGGTGGTGAGCTCAGGGCAGCAGCGGCCCACAGAATTATTGTGGAGCCACGAGGATCACTCGTGCTACCCCTGGCTCCATAGAAATGAAACTATTAAAAAGGTTTGCTTACCTTTTTATGGGCAGCCTCCAGGGGTCCCTTTAAGGACCGTAGGTTAGGCTGCTGAAAACCTGGAACAACTGGGTGGATCATGTATGGCTCACCGATTTGGCAGCAGTAGCCTTAAACCCGTGTTAGGACTCCAATTTTTACATTCAAGGCGCCCAACACCTTCAGGAGGGCATCCTACACACTTTGGTGTTGTCAGCTTCCGATCTACCCCAAAAAAACAGGCGAAACGAGATTGAATTTCTCCCCCTTACATTTTCCACCACAGATATTGAATAGCAATCAAAGTAGGAACCTTGCCTGATACTTCTGCTCCCTAGCCCAAAGGGGTGAAAGCCAATTGTAATGCTCCACTGCTGCACAAGTGCACTTTCAATTAAAATTGCTTTCTAATGGGATAAGGAAAAAGACAAGTTAAAGGATGAATCAAATTGGGCCACTTTCACATCTTCCAGCAGCAAGGGCTGAAGCTCCAGAAACATGTCATCCACCTGCCCTCTCAATCAAGAAATTAATTCTATCTGATGTGGGATACGGGAAGGGGGGAGGAAACAACATAAAAGAATGGGCTTAAAATTTTCTTCATAATTTAAAATCTCAATTTTGAGATGCTTAAAGGCTCAGCTACTATACCAATTACCAGAGATCGAGGCCACTACTTTGAATAAAATGGAAAATTTGTACACTGTAGGGGAAAACATATATGTTTGATTCCTTGCAGTTTGGAGCCATCGCATTGGGCAAGGCCATGGAGACACAGCCAATGGCATAAAGCAGCTTCTCACCTCCAATTTTACAGGCACCTATAAAAACCATGGCATATTATTAATTAATTATTAGTTTCTATTTGCTTTTGCTATGCTAAAGATAATCCTTTAATAAACTAGAAATGATTCTGGCAAGAATGAGTGGGATTGATTACTTGCTCAATCTCATGTGTCCAGAATGAGTCAAAGCTTTCAAGAAGATTGTGATTTCTCAAATGTTCTTTTCATTAAGCTCCCCAACCTCCATCCTTTCTAAATCCAATATTCCTAAACCCAAATCCTCCCCCACATGCCCATCACCAACTGCCACCACCCCCCTCCCCCGCGCCAAGCTCCAGTGCCTCCTTATGCCCTAGTGAATCGACTTCCAAAGCTTCATCAACCACCTCAATCCACCGTATCTGGGAAACCTTCCCAACCCACAAATTCCACTCCTCCAACTCTGGGTTATTGCTAGTTTCAATTCCCACTGCTCGATGGTCAGAAACCTATCCACTTCGTCCTTTGCACTTTGGAATTCTCTACTAAAACTAGTTTGCCTTTCTATTTCTCGGCCTGCCTTCAAAAGCCTCCATAAAAACTCACCCTAAACCATTATTTGGTATCCCTACCCCTCCCAAGATTTCTTCACTTCCTGCTCAGTATTGATCTATCCTTTCTGTGTAAAATGCTCTGAGACATTGGTTTGTGTGAGTAGCACTGTATAAATACAGGCTGTTGGTGATAGTTAATCTTTCACTTTTATGCAGATTACTGATGTCATCCACAGAGAACACAATTTAGCAAGGGCAGGAGTCTCTGGTGGTAACTTTAGTGCCCTTCACAATTCCCACATATATAAAGGATTAAGATAAGAAAATATAAACTATGGGATTTAAGCTCCTAAAATCGCAGTGTTTCTCATGAATTAAAGACCTCTCGCTTCTCCAATTTAACATTCAATTTTTAAAAACAAGGAAAATCGTAGGACACTTTACACTCACTAACCCTGCAATGTATTGCCTGATTTCATCTTGCAAAGTCACTTTCAGGTTCTGTACTGTACAAAGTTCACAGCTAAATAGAAATTTAGAATGTTCCAATGATGAATTGGGTCTCCAATCTTCTCGTGGCAGATTTATTGTAAAAGAAAGTAATTGCACTGAAATCTTCATTATCCGGTAATAAACAGCACTCTGTGGGCAATCATTTCAAATATTAGTCACCTTCACCTGTCTAACGTCTCCTTTGTTCACCTTGGGACAACAATCTCAAACTGATTCAGCTAAGAATTAACTAATTTAATGGCTGTATCAACTAACAAACAATCATAATGTGGATTTGAGCATATCTTAGCACAAATCATGTTCTTTTGTTACAAATTAGTGTCTCATTTTGTCATTCAATGCAGGAAGCAGTGATCAAGAATTCTACAGAGCAGTGTCTTTTCAATTGTTTTTACAAAAAAAAATCCCATGAAAGCACTATTTAAAAGTTTATCAGTCAAGTTAGTCAAAATTCTTTTAGTACTATGAACGACTGCTAATTACTTCCAAATATCTTAAATCATTATTTAAAACACACAATTTTAGGGGGGGTATGTACGCTTCCTTCCAGTCTTTTCTTATTAATCTTTTCTGGGTCACATATCTGCTGTGGCCTAGAAGTTAGAAGAGATAGCCTGCTTCAAGTCCCCCCCCAAACCCCCATTTGTTCAGGTCTTGGCTAGACACTGTGGTGCGCAACAAGGTCCCCAAGCAAGGCTCCCCATTCAAGTTTTCAGGAATTCGGCAGAGTGGAGGAATTGAACCTGTTGCCCACTAATTTCTGTGTTCTAATTGGATCTTACAAGAAACTGATGTTTGATATTTAGTCAAACTCTAAAAATGCTAAACTATTGCAGTCACACATTTTGTGATCCATAAAGAGGAAGAACTGCATTCTGCATAACAATGACATCAGATGCAGGGAATTTAATATATGTTCATACATGCCTGCAATTCCTACATGGCAAGTTCCCAGTTTTAGCTGGTGCATGAAGCGAAGTGGGGGCAGAATAACCAATGATCATCGCAACAAAAAACAAAGGGTAGCTCAAGTGTTAGTCAGCCTACGCCACTCTTCCACAACTTCTTGTGGCTGGTTAAGAAGCAACATTGGCAGAGATTTCAGGAGATCAACTGCATGCCCTCTGAGCCAGAAAACAGTATGTCATACCAGAGAGAGAAAAAGCAGATGAGAATTTAAAAAGGAGACAAAATATAAATAATACCACACAGAACATTTTTCTAAACTTTAAAAAAAATCTCAAACATTTTTTTCAAATACAAACTACTTACCACTACTTACCTTCCTTCAGCTGACAAAAAAATGGTTTGGGTTGTAGACCAATTCACAAGCGCCATCAATTAATCTCCATGATCAGCTAATAGGAGGTATGATTGTAATGGGAATAACTTTCTAGGACAGCTCCCTTTGCTTTGGGTCTGCCCTTCCAACGTTTCAAGATGCAGTATTCTACAGAGGATGTGGAGAGGGATGCGTTGGTATCTGTCCTGGTTCATCCCAAACAGTGTGGTAACACAGGATGCTGTGCTCTACAGGCTGTTCCCCAGGTTACCAAGACGGATATCACCTGCGGCTGGAAGACCATCAACTCGGTGAAGGAGGCCTTTTGGTTCACCCGAAACCTGCTGGTCTTCCAGCTGAAGGAGCTGTCCACGACCGAGTGTTGCCGACTGGCACACCCCAAGGTCCAGGAGTACGTGCTGCGGGACGCACTGAAGCAAGGTGCGACCTACGCAGAGGCCCTATGGGGAAAGACCACCGTGTAAGGCCACCCCACCTTGTATTGTACACCATGAATCAAAAAATACTGTGATTGAATTGTAATATTGAGATTGCATTGTGTACGATCTGTAGTGTTATGGTTTGAATTGTACTGTTTTGAAATTGAGATATTTACACTGAACTGTATGTATCTTCAAATTCTAGAAAGTAGATTTTGAAATTTAAAAAAAATTCTACTATTGAGAATCAGAGTACCAAAAGCCTGTAGAGAGCTGGGAAAATTCACTCCCAGATAGGTTTGAATTGACAGGCAGTACTAGAAAACCATTACCTTTTCCATATTCCAACCCCCTTGATACAGCTTCAAGATATTGAAAGATTCTAATATAAGTGACGAGGAACATATTTTTTTTTAAAAAGGCTAGACTTTCAGAACATACATGCAGAAAGGCCAATTTGTGTTGTTAATTTACTACTGTAATACTTGGAAAACATTTCGTTTAAATTCTGACAATTGTTTCTGGGAACCTCTTGTCTACACTGTACTGAGAGATTTCTGGCACAAACTATAGTGTTTCAGCAGGTCAATAAGTTCAAGGCATTTGTCACCAAAGTGCGTACACTGTATCCAGTGGCTGTTGATTGCGGTGCACTCTTTAAACATCGTTACCAGACAGTGTTAGAGCCTAGCAGTGCAATCCAGCACTGTCTAGTAAGATGCCCACAGAGGACCAGGATCCGACAAAACTCCAGGAAAGCATTTCAGTTCCTGTAATTGGAAGCAAATATCACAATTTTCTATCCAGCAGTCACTACATACCCAAACTATAATAACCAAATTCAAAATGCTGGAGGATATCAGAAGAGGACCATGATAGAGAATTTACAAACTATATACATTGTGTTCTTTTATCAAGCATGTTTTTGGACTGGTTAGAAGTGCTTTCACTGAAATGTAAGCTTTGTACAACCACTGTTCATTGCAAATTAAATTATGATTACCCTACTTGTAAAATAATATTGACTTCACAATTTGAACAAAGCAATTTCATAGTAAAATTACAATGGGATTTATTAAAATTAAGCTTTCCCAATGGGTCTGCGTGATCCTGAGCTATACATACTAGGAAGGTCTTAGGTTCAATCCCTGTGTGGTGTTGATTTGGTCGATCTTGATTGGTGTAGTAGGGGTAGGGGTACTACAACTGGCCAGAGGGGAAAAGATTGGTGAGGTTTTGAACTCCTGATGTTAGAAAGTACACATGTTCGGCAGCTGTGGGGTACTACAGTCAAACATCCTGCCTATATTCACTCAGACATGAAGAATGGTATTTTGAGCGAGCTAGAGGTGCAAAAGGATGGCCTGCACCCATGCAACCACACCCCAGTGTTTTTGGGAGCTGGAGAAAAGACAGAAGAGGGGAAAAAAGAAATAAAAATGAGGAAAAAAATAGTAAATGTACTGCTCTTAACCGTTCAAAAAGACTGCAATCTGTATATCTCTTTCTGATGGTTGACTTATTTCAACTTTGGCACAAACTATTGAGTGTTTCAGCAGGTCAGTAAGTTCAAGGCATTTGTCACCAAAGTGTGTACACTGTATCCAGTGGCTGTTGATTGCGGCGCACTCTTTAAACATCGTTACCAGACAGTGTTAGAGCCTAGCAGTGCAATCCAGCACTGGCTTCACCACCAGAATAGAAATACCTGTTAAAGTTTGGACTAGATCTTCAGCACTTCAACAGTTTTGTCAAATGGCTGAGTAGATTTGTACCAACAAACAGGATGTTGAAGCTTTAATCTTTTCACCAGCCCATCTAATAATGTCAAATCTTTAGTAATACACTACCAGGGTAAAGTAGTATGTGTTGAAGATTACTTATGGTTCCTTAGCAGATTAGAGGGGTTTTATTTTCCAAACACCTTGAAAGTTTTAATGAGTTGCACCTTACTGATTCTCTTTGCAGCACAATACAAAGGTAAAATATATTTTGTAAAAAAAGTAAACTATTACCAATCAGCATAAAAGGCAGCTCTTCGTGGCACCACTTACAATCTTTATGATCCCAGTTGATTACTGTTCACAATCTGCATGTTAAGTTGAGCTAACAGACTAGCAGTAAGCAGTGGATTCTTTGCCCCAGTACTCAAAATGTGTCATTCTCAAACTCTTGGAGCCAATTGCACCTTTACAAGTTTGTAACCCACAAAATTTCTAATCTAGATAAGTCACTTCTAATAACCATATCCCAAGACTTTACCTGCACTCCAATAAAGTAGCTAACACAGAGAAGTCATTGTCTGTGAAATATTTGGGCATTATATCTATCTACAGTCGACTCGTCTTAATTCTAATGACCCGAAAACTCAATTTTTTTTTAAAAAAGCATCAAATTCCTATTTTTCTATGTTATTTGCATTCCTCAATTCAAATTACTGAATAATTCAAATTTCAGGGCACAAAAATAACTTGTATTATCAGGACATTTGTGTGACAGATACAGAGAGACTGTGCGAGTGAGACTAAGTTGTGTACAGCAACTACATTTTATATGGAATGCAAAAAAAAATGGTGTGATCTCTGTCCAGTGATTTTGCCTTCTCGTGTTCTAATGTAATGATTTTACATCGACCACTCTCTTGAAATCACGACTCATGGCACCATTTCCTACTGGAAATCATTCATTCTCAGGTGTTCACAACTGCAACTCCTTATCTCCCTCAGTCTACTCTTTCTCCATGGGTTTTTAAAACCCAAGCTTGATGTCACTTAACCACTACTTCTTTATTTATCTCATCGTCTCCTAATTATTTCTGCCTCGGTGGCTTTGGCCCTTCAGGTAAATAAACCAGTTTTCTTTCTTAGCACCTTTGATCATATCTGTTCAAATGTGTCTTAAAGATTACACTTGCTGAGCATTCCTAACTTCTCAATTTTATTTCTTTTGCTGCTACAAATCCAAAGCCAACAGTCCGAATCTAAATCACAAAATCAATGGATATTCCATATTAATGGCAAATCAGAAATGGATTTTAAAAATTCAAATGCTGGGGGATGAGAGAAGATGACCATGCTGGAGAACGTACAAACTATATACAACTGGAAAACATGTGCACCATTTCCCCTTTCCATTCTAATGTGACAAAATAAAATCATCATTCACCAGTTTACCAATAATTTTGGTTCGGGCAGCACAAAAAAAGCTAGTTTTCTGGTACTGTACTACCATACTAGAAATCAGTGCCAGAATGTGAAGACACAGTTAAGCCTTCTCTGTTTGGTGGTGAAATCACTAATGCAACCCTACCTATCTAACTACTTCTAATCATTTGCTCCTCATAATGGCTTGGAAGCGCTTCCTGTCAAAGGACCCAGCCCTTACAATGCCACTAGCTGCAACTCTGGCCAATGGGATACCAAAATACTGCTAAAAATGGATGCATATTATGGAGGGGACAGAAAGACATGAAACAAAGATACAGCCCTGGTCCCCTTGTAAAAAACTGTCACAAGAAGGATAAATGACCATAGCTCCCATCATACATAACAATCTCCTAGGTTGCTTAGTAAATATCCTGTCCTGCTTAAGCCTATAAGCCAGAGATTTTCATTCTTCTGTTTGCATTGAATTCTTCTCCGATGAAATCAGAAAGCCATCATCATCATTACCAGGCAGTATTAGAATACCAGTTACATCCAATGCTGCCCAGTAAGATGACAATACCTCCCCAGAAGTCTTTAAATGTCGTTTTCCCAGTAGCCATTGTCAGAGTTAATCGGTAGTAACTTGTCAGTAAGTAAAAATGCACTCTGCTGCCTATCACCCATTTCTACCAAAGTCCACAGTTAAATTACATTCTATCCCAGGCTGCTAAATTTGCACAAAAAAGACAATTACCTTGCTTCAAGTATGCAGCACATCCAAATATGTATCTTTATTAGTACCCAGTAAATTAGCTTTAATATAATTTAAATGAAGCTTTTGTGAAAATAGGCTTGCTCCTCATATGTATTTTTATGCTTCCTTTCTCAAATAGTTTCTACATTCATTGTATATAGAATATTGTTTTTCATTTTGCATGCAGCTGCTACTTCACAGAAGTTTACATTTTGATTGAAAAGCTTTGACTATTTCATTGCCAGACAGTTCTCGGAATGCGAGGTGCAAGTTTACCAGTCATTTAACCTCCCCCTAAGCAAGCAGATGGAGCCCTCCTTACCCTCTGCACCTAGTAAAATTAAATTAGCCAATGAGTTGTTAGAGAATAACTAATGCATTGTCACAATACAGTTCATGCTAATCAATGAGAACCTGACTGGTAGAAATATTCATTTAAAAGAGAACACTTGTAACAGCCACCAATGTGTTCACTACGAACACATTTGTTTTTTTTGTCTTAGAATGGTTACAGCACAGAAGGAGGCCATTCGGCCCATTGAGTCCGTGCCGGCTCTCTGCAAGTGCAATCCAGCTAGTCCCACTTGCCCGCCTTATCCCCAACACATGGTCTATATCAATGCACACATCAAGTAAAGGGAACTTCCCACTAAAAGGCTTCCACTATAATACTTGCAGCCCCGCTACACTGTAGTTCAACAATTCTCAATATAAATCATACAAATTCAAAAATAGTAAAATGTTAATTAGTGTACTTTCATACTGTTCAATGCATTTTCAAGCACATTTATACAAATGTAAAAATGACTAATACTATGCATCTCATAGGCATCATTTAAGTTACTAATCATCTATAACAAAAATTAAAGACTTCCAATTTGAAACCATAAAGGTATTATAATTCTGAATTTCATTATTGACCTTTTTCCAGTAGCTTGAAGTTATATAAAGGAATGTTTAAAGCTAGCATTACCAATTTAAATTGTTAATACACAGTTCTGGTAGCAGATGCAATCTTTAGAAATAAAGATAACTACAATACCACCTTTCTCTTTTCATCATCAAAAACAAGTAAAAATCAGGGCCTCTATTTACTAGCCTTATTAATTAAACCAGGATCATCTATTATGATGGCTTGCAGTCTTGTATCTACAACGTGAAAACTGTGTACCTAAAACTAATTTAAAGCATAAGATTTGACTTTCTATGAAACTGCATATGAATCATGTGGACAGACATTTATATATTATGTAAAGAAGTGAAAGCAACTCACAAAAGGTGAGCACAAAACCTGGAATGAAATACAATACTATCTGCTTCCACCCACAGAAAACCTACAAAGCCGTTCTTGTCATGGGCTTTTTTAAACTTGAAATGTAAAGACAAATTAACTACAAAATGACTCCATCTGCTGTCTACATTACTTTCATACTTGCTAGGGCCATGAGCTGATCCCACCATTTTGTATTGCAGCTATGTACGAGAAAGCAAAATGGCCTCCAGTGTCCTGAATACTACAATACTAATAACTACCTTTCAATCTACAACACAATAACCAGACAGGAAACAGCAGCATTGCTGGTTCTAACTTGTACAACTTCTAGCTGTAATGCATTGAACATAAAATAAAATTTAAAGGGTTTTTGTAGAAGATAATATACAAATGGTATGATAATTCCACTTGGTTATAAGTTGGTATTTATCTTTAATTTTTCAGTCCCAAGGAAAGGTCTATTCTGTTTACAAATCCTGACTGACCTGCTGTGTATCTGCAGCATTTTGTTCTGATTTCAGATTTCCAACATTTGCAGTTTCTCATCCCTTTTATTGATACTAGTTGCAATTTGTCTCAGCATGTGCTAACTGAACAAAAACAACTCGTCATAATTTACCAATAAATAAAGTAAGAATTGCAAAATTGTTGTAATTCCTTGGGAGAGGCAATGTTTTTTTTAAAATAGTGTCACAAAGAGCAATTTTATTAATTTACGAACCAGGTTTCATTACATTAGCAAACATGTTCATATTCAGAGGAAACATGACAATGACAACCAGGATCTGAAAGTAAAAGAAAATGCTTTCAATGGAGATTACAAAAATGTACTATTTTTCCCTAAAAGACAAGTTAAGGCTCTAGTCTAGCTGCAACCTTTAGTTCATGAAGTACTTTCACCTGTCGTTTAAAAAAAATAAACTTCGTAAAAGTGAGATAATCTAAACAATAAAAATAAATTACATGCTGGCCGTTTACATTGTGCATGTGTACTTCAATAGTGCCTATTATTCTGACTAACCTGTAACTAGAGTTTTATATTAAAAAAGGCATGTAAATGTATTCGACACCTGAACACATTTGTCTCAACAAATTTTTATCCAGTTACTCTGATAAATGATGTTCATGTTAATAAAAATGCAGTGATATGAGAATGACTAAAATTACTTCTGTTTAATTGTGACGCCTAGCAATGAATACCATGCAAACAGGCTTCAACATATTATCACTAGACTACTCTTCAACGAAAGATACACGTCATCTTGAAATGTCACTACCAGAAAAAAGTAGTTAATTCCACACAAAAATGTATTTGAAACTGAATTCATCAGATTGTTTTTTTTTTTAAAAACACTTGTCCCAACAGTTGGAATACATGCCCTGCAGGCATAAATTGGGAAATTTAACCTGAACTACTGTTTTAAAAAAAAGTTTTATAATTAAGTTTGGGTTGAATTGCGAAAACAGATCACATTTAATTTGAGAAAAAAATAATCATATTCCATTCTAATAGTGGAAATTAAGTTTTCATTTAAAACATCCTATTTCTTGTCACAACTACCAATAGTAAAATTCTGCAACTAATATTAAAATTGCAACAAAACTGTTTAAATTTAATATAAAATGGATAAAATACACACACATCAAATGGTTAGTTGTTACACCATATCAAAGTACTCAGAACTAAAAAATTAGGTTATGTTTATACTATCTGAACTCTCATTTATCCAGTCTCTACCAACTGGTTTAACATTTGTGATCACAAAAGCTGAAGTTTAAAGGCCAGACATTGGCAATTTCTCCAGTAAAAGACAAGTGCAGTAAATAGCGAATATGGCTGTAATCCAAAGCCTTCAAAGCAAAGATGTCTCTGCATTAATTATTTTAACATAAATTACTGTGTTCTCTTTGCAATTTCTGTACCTATTTTCTTCACAGCTTTGCACAAAAATAAATTCAATTAACTTTGGAAACAAGGGTGACTTATTCTCTGTTCTATAAAAGGAGGAAATTACAGTAATTCTATTACTAGATCATTTCTAACATCCATGTGTCTGCGCTTTTGAAAAGGTGAACAAGGGATACTTTGTCTGAGATTCCAAAAGCCAGAATGCATCACAGACCAACAAATTAAAATAACGTACAAGTGCAGTAACTGAAATGTCCAGCAGTGCCGAGTGCTTCGGTGAAAATGAAAGTGATAGGTGGGAATGCGACTTCTCCTCCTAGTAGATAGGCTTTATTTGCCATTAAAAACACAAATGAATGTAAGCAGATGGGAAAGAAGTTCTTCCCCTCAAAAGTCAAGTCCTTATTCACCATTAAAGAAAACAAATCAAGTTTCGTACTCCAAAAATGTTATTCTAACCAACAATTTAACTTTCTTACAGATAAAGAAATTAATCTGATAACCTCCTCCACTTTGGGAAGGTCGCTCAATGACACCTCCATTACTGTATAACTGCTAACTGTAACTCGATATTCCTAATGTTTGTTGAAGAAGGCTAAGAATTCTGTTTCTCCACCACAACCAAAAATACATGCGGTTTCCAAGATATTTACTCTACATTTTATACAAACAATTGTCCAGGTTATTTTATAGAAGATTGAGAGAATAAAGGAGACACCGTTGCACAATTTTCTTGTTAGCTATAGCATTCATTTTTTCAACTAAAAACACTAATTACTTCAGCTGAAAATAAAGTTACAAAGCAAAACAAAATACTTTTGTTTCAAACTATTGTACAACTGACTTTCTGAATTTAAAACAGCATCCGTAACGTTTCAGTTTTGGAAGCCATGCCTAGCTTGATTAATTCATAATTGTGGTGGGCAATATTTCATGCCGGAACTTTCTGTACTTGGTGGTTGATTGTAATCCTAGTTCTATAAAAGGGCAAAGGGTACCTCCCATCTGCATTAACCCTTGAACTACGCAAAAGCACTAGCATGATTCATCAATTTCTATAGAATAAAGAAACTTTAAAATGACTGAGAAAAGTGATTGAAAAACAAAAGCAGCTTTGTTAACAGCACAAAAAAAACCTCAAACCTAGTTCAATTTTTAAACAGTGCAAATATATTAACATACTTATCAACCATTTAGAAGTCAATGCTCCCAGCTTTATCAATGACAATACAGAAATATGGATTACACGGAGAAACATTATTACAAGACTTTATTAGCTGAACCCACTGCCCTGTTACTATTCACCTATTTTTCTCTAGTTTTCCCAAGTAGAGAAAAAAAATAAAAACTTAAACCCAACTCGTCGTAAAAAGTTACTTTTTGAAGGGAACTTGTTCAGAAACATGACACATGGTTGGTCACTGCTCCTAAAAAAAACTACAAAAAATTAATTTGAATGTACTAAATTTTGGTATGATCAAATGCAAATGGTTAGCATAAAATTAACAGTCTTGTGTACAAATACCAAAAGAAATTCTTCTGACATGGAAAAAAAAAAGCAGGAAAGGTGCGATGAAAGCAGAAGCAAAAAGTTTGCATGGGAAGGAGAAAACACCTGTAATCTTACCGTCATGAAAGGCAATACAAAGAGTGCAAAGAGAAAATCTCAGTTTCCCCGACTCGTGAATAATGTGGCTTCTCTGGTCATTTTGAACCCTTGAAATATAAAACCCGCCTAATGGTTGCCTGGCTACAGCCTTCATTTAGTTAATCATCAGCATTATTACCAATGTGCAGGCCTTGGAAAGAAAGGAAACAATGAATAAGACATGTAGAAAACAAGAAGCATACACCAACTCCTCCTCTGTTTAATACCAGCAATTAGCCACCGGTATTACCTTTGCTTTCTCCACCCCTTTCAGCCAACGCCTGGACAAGGTTCAAATGAATTCAAGAATGTCTAGGTAGTACTAAATTCTAGGTTTTAAGTGATCCTACCACCATGAGTAAAGATCTCCGGCTTCACTGTGGAATGCAATTTTGATGTGAAAAGACCAACCTGTTAGTTAACTGTGACTGAACCTTAATCAATGGTTAGCGATTGTGTAATGGACAAGGCAGATGAAACACTACACCTTATCTAATGCTCGATCTCCAGAGTGTTACCTGGAGTCCAGGGGGACAAAAAAGGCCTGTTTTTTTCCGCCCCAACTGACTAAGTGCACTACTACCTTGGGTCTGCAGGCATTGAGCTACTTATAACCACATGTATTATCAAACAAGCAACTAAACAAAAGAAAACAGAAAAAAAATTTACATGTCTACCAATACCTAATGTGCAAACTAAAATGGTCATTCAAATCATGTTTTATGCAAATAATGAATTTACCAAGCTTCACTGCAGAAGTCCAAAAATCTTTGAGCATCCATAAAAATCAAAAAATTATTGAAAATGTTTTTGTAGAAAAAAAATCCATCATGCAGTATATGACCTGGCGGATTTAAAAATACTAATCAAATTTCTCACGAATGTATTTAAATTCTTCAACTGAAATTTAACTTGTAATTTAACTCTAGTGCTATTTGGTCCCATTATTAAAACCCACAGTGCTGGAGACAAATAGTGCTAGAATCTAATTCAAAGATTATTTAACTAGCAACATTATTTCCAACAAGCAAAACATAAAACAAAGCGTTATATTACTGGTCAATAATTTATGAAAAAATCTTTGATAGCAATATATTACAAAGGCATGTTAAAAAAAAAACACACAAAGTGGAGAAAATGGCTTCTTCTGCCTGATCTCCAACACATCTACTTCATGCCTTAATTTAGTCACTAGCTTTATCCACTTTAATTTTCTTTACGTGTTTTAACTCCTCTCTAGGTAAATAACAATGAATCTGTCGTATCCTCAGCAGGTGCAGATGATCAGTACCCCCTAATCTTTTGGGGAGGAGGGGAATGGCAACCATATTGTAGCTTCCTAAAATATAATCTGTTTCTAAAACTAATTATAGATTTAGTGCACAGTATGAGTAGCACTGGACTAAATCTACACTTATTCATTTAAGTTTAGAACTAAAGGGCCCATTCTTCAGAATACACTAAGTTATTTTATTGATTTACAACACAGCGAACACTCACGTAAATACATCACGATTAGGCATTTGCAACTGATTCATATTTTTTAAAAAATTATCTGCCTAAACAAAACCCTTTTTACTACTGAATTTCAGCAGCAACATACCTACTCAGGATTTTAACTTTCAAAGGTTGCTGCTTTTGAAGTCTTTCAGTCTACTCTTAATTCAAACAATCTGATAATTCAATTTTCAGCACCAAATTCCCACTTTGCTGTTATTTATGTTGTTTAATTCAAATTATAGGATAATTGATTAAGTGTAAAAGCAACTATTTTTTTTACAAATAGCAGGCATGAAAATAACTAAAATAAAAAATGTAAACAGCTTGCACTTAAAAAGTGCAATTTGTGTCAATATGGGAGATGCCAAAACAAAATGAAAGTAATAAATTACAGCATATAGCTGAAGCAACAGCTCAAAATGCTGACCCAACATTACAAGGCATGAAAATATGTTTAGACACATTAAAATGAAATATCAAATCATTCTACTTATAATTTTAAAACTATTTCTGTCTACGCTTAAGACATTACAATTTCTACAAGCACCCCCACTTGTTTGGAATATAATTAAAATCTTCACTGGGGGAAAGTGGAGGTAAATGTTTCTTACTCGCATCCATCTAATAAATCGAAGGATTCAGACTTTTTTTTTAAAAAAGTCACAGAACTAAAGTTGTGACAATATGCCCTATGTTTACAACACACATTGCCCCATTGAGTAAACACATCTTAGTTCAGCTCTTCGGGATAACTAGATAAAGAAACCAAGAGAATGTTTGCATCGGAAAAACTAAAATGCTCTTCCCCAACCGTGAAGTTGAACAAAGAAATTGCACTTTTGAGCTCCATATTGTGTCTAGTCTAAGGTACTGCGTAGCTTACCAAGGTAAACAGAAAGGTAGTACTCTTTTGTCTGAGGACTTTAGAACTATATCTCATACTAAACAAGTAACAACAAGCCAAGCTTTAAATATAGCCTCAATGGAGACACTCCAGAGAACCCATAAAACAGGACAAAAGCAGAACAGACTTTAAAATGTATTTATAACTTGTTGACAAGTTACTAAATATTAAACTTACTCTTTTAAAAAAAATCTATTGTGCTCCTACTGATAAATTTGGAAATTAACCAAAACTTCCAATTTAATAAAAGACCTTCACCAGAACAATCTTTGAATACTCTAACCCACAGCTTCAGTACTGAAGCCTTCCTTTTCTTATCTCTTCTTCTATCTTCTCACTTCTAAAAAAAAAAATTTGGATGGATCAAAAAGTCGACCAAATCTCCTTTGGAGATCATTTTAAGTATAAGCAACTTCAGAAAGAAGGCCATTTCCGAAGCTGCTGACTTCAAAGGCTGGATTGAACTAGGCTTTACTTTCAGCTCCCCATCCTCAGGTTTCTCCGCGCTGTCTTTACCTGCCCCAACTGGTTAAACTGGTTGAAAGAGGCACGTTTCAATTCATGTGCCGGCCTTTCCCATCTAACAGACTCTGACAAGAGACTGACATTACTTACATTATTTTCTTAGTTACCAAATAATGCTCATCTCTACCGAATACCTTACCAAACTAAGAATAAGATGCTATTCATTCTACAAATATTCTTATGCCTACTTCACGATCGTCTTCCCATTTTAACCAATATACCTGCACGTCAAGGTCAGCAGGACGGTGAAACAAACAGAATGCCTTAATTCTGTGCCTGCAAGTACTTTAACCTTTCACTCCACAAATGCTTCAAAAACTGAAAACTTTCACAAAGTCATGGCTTTCAGGTTGCAGCACGGATGATTTTCTTTGTTGTCTGATGGCTCCACTTGTTGACTGGAAGAACTTTGCAGATAAATTCTCTGCAACTTAAAAAGAAACCAAAAGATGCCACTACTTCAAAACTGTTCAAAATAAACTTAACAAAAGCTACCGTCTGCTCTCCAAATTTCGCATTCAGAAACTAGGAGACAATCGAAGCGAGACTACTCGGATGAGGTGAAGAAGCAAAGAGGCAGGAGACGTCGAGAGAGTTTCTACTTACATGTAGCTCCCACCCCTCCCCTGCGCAGGTGCATTCTTTCGTTCAGACCAATCTGCTTTGCCTTTGGCCGTTGACAGGTGTGCCTCTCAGCACAATGATAGGTCAAAAAAGAATCTCATTTGCGTGATGCTCGCACGGATGTCGTGAGAATGAGTCTCAATTGTAGAAATTCCACAGTCTTCACCTACGTTACCAGCAAAACATGAAAACAGGCAGGGGAAATTTACAGAACATTTTGTACTACGACTGCTAACATTCGACACAGCCTTTTATGGTATTTTAAAAAAACTGTACAGAAAAAGTTCTCACTTGAATACTTAAAAACCCCAAAATCATTTTAACAAAGAAAAATAGGATTTATTTTCTTTAAAAGAATCAACTTCTAGCTGAAGATATCTACAATTATTAAAGTCTTTAACTTGTGCTGTAAGAATAATTAGCTCCAAAATGTCTTAAGATGGCACTGATTACATGGAAAATGTATCAAACATCGAACACTAAGAATTAATTTCCATAAAAGTTTAGATTGATTAAATGATGTGATTCTTATTTGATTCATTTAATCAATCTAAACTTTTGATTCATAAGGTGTGTTTAGCACTGCTTACTTAAAAAAAATTAACAAGTGTGGAAATGACATGTACAGGAGTATATTATGAAGGGCATGCATGAGTCAATGAAGAATTTATAAATTACTGAATTCTTTCAGCTTCTTACATTCTATTACATTTCTCTCTTTCCTCTTTCTAAAAACCTATTATCTAATATTGTTAGGCAATGTCCGTAAGTACTCTAAAAACACCATAATTTTGTGCTTCCGGTAATCTTCCATGGTGATGAGTTCAGACAGCTCAATGAAAAAGGAACATTTGGAAATTTGATCTTTTATCTAAGATTTAACATGTATTATTACATCACAAATGCTATGACTAGAACAACTGCACTTGTTTGCAGAATAGGGCTTGGCCACTTTGCCCTCTCTGGTGTAAAATGGCTGCCAGTGTCTTCAGACATTAATCTATATCCTTTTCTACCTGACAATGTACACAGGGCTTAATCCATATTAACAATGCTTTGTTGCTGCAGAAACCATGATGGAGCTTCTATATGAAAGCCAGGTTGATCTAATAGAGCACTATAACTAAACTTCAGGCACATTAATTAGCATACTGGTAAAACAAAGGTGTGTCCCCTTGAAATAAACTGGTTCTTATCTCACTAGTAAAAGGTTCAGCCAACTGAGTACAAAAGAACTGAGACACTAAGCACATAGCAGTTAGCAAAGTTCAATGTACGGCACACCAAGGCAATTTCCTACGTAGGCCTTTATCAACCATTTTATTACTGTACAGTTAACAATCAGAATTAATTTTAAAAATTGTATTTATCCAGGCAATTATTACAGATGAAAGGCTCTACAATGATTATAGTTTATGAATAATTTATTTTGACAGCAGCACTGATGTAATTTTTATGGTAATTAATGCACAAAATGCATTGTTTTCAGTATTTGGTACATTTTTATTCAGCAGCAAAAGTATATATCAACAGAATATTAACTTGCAACCCATACTTTCATGATGTACAGCAAGGGCTCATGTACCAAAAATATTTTCCATAATTGACAGCAGGTGCTTAACTAGACTTGTTTATGTACCATCTATGCGCAAGATCGCGAAGAATAATCGGAAGGGGTGCCGTTTTGCCTATCTTCTCCCTCCTCTTGAACATGTCCTTGCTGGTATACAATTCCAAGGCACCAGTCGTCTTCTGTTATCTCGCCCAAGTGGCCATTATACATGTGTGAGCCTTGGCATTTAATGTTGGCAGGCTATTTGACTGTAGGGGTCAGGCATCACAACCAATGTCTACAGCTCCAGAGGGGGCATTGGGTGGCAAATAGGAGCAGAAGCCTTAGCTGATTTTCTCCTCCCTTATTCAGGTGCAACAGGGCTGATTGCTATCCACCCCCTCCTCCCCACTCTCTTGACTACATGTGTGTGGCCTTGGAATAAATACAATGCTTCTTATTGTTACACTAAAGAAATTAAAGCAGTTTTAAAAAAGTGTCCAAAGAAGAAAACAAGGATAATCCACTGGTTCAAGAGTCTAACCTGAATCTTTATGGAAGGCAATAAATTTCATAACAGATGAAGCACAATTTAAAAATTTGGGGATTTTATAGAAGTACTTTTCTTTTTCCGCATTTCCTGTAAGACGACCTTGTCCCCCATGATCCAGGCACCGTACGTTTTGATAATCTGTCCTTAGCTGAGGTGCACGATCAAAGAATGAGACATCTGCCCCCTCAGATGGGCTTAAAAAATCCTGTGGCACTGTTTCAAAGAGGACCTGGGGAGTTCTCCCCAGTGCCTGGCCAACATTTATCCCTCAAACAATCACTGAAACAGATTATCTGGTCATTATCACATTGTGAGCCCTTGCTGAGCACAAATTGCCTTCCATGTTTCCTACATTACAACAGTGACTACACTTCTAAAAAGTAATTCATTGGCTTTAAAGACGTCCTTTGGGACATCCTGAGGTCATGAAATGTATCATATAAATGCAAACCTTTCTTTTTTAAAAACTACCCTACTTGCAGTAATTTGTTCAATGACGGATACCAAGAATATGACGTGTACAGTTACTTGGAGGCGCTAGAGAAGCTGGGGTTGTTCTCCTTACAGCAGGGAAGGTTACAGTGAAATTTAATAGAGGTGTTCAAAATCATAAATGGTTACGATAGAATAAATAAGAAGAAACAGTTTCCAGTGGCAGAAGGGTTGGTAACCAGAGGACACAGATTTACGATCAGCAAAAGAGCCAGAGGCGACATGAGGAAACTTTTTTTTTTAATGCAGTAAGTTGTAATGATCTGGAATGCACTGCCTGAAAGGGTGGTGGAAGCAGATACATTAGTAACTTTCAAAAGGGAATTGGATAAACACTTGAAGGGAAAAAAATTATAGGGCTATGGGGAAAGACATGGGGGAATGGAACTAATTAGGTAGCTCTTCCAAACAGCAGGCACAGGCATGATGGGTCAAATGGCCTTCTCTTGTGCTGTATCTACGATGATACTATGAACCACATGGGTATTTCCTTCCTGGACAAACTTCAGTCCAGGTACAAACAAGATTGCAGAGACTCACTACATACTTGAGGTTAGCAGCAAAGGCTTCTTTCTGGTTAACAGACGGTCTCTCGGGCTTTCTTCTGTGGATAAAATCCAGCAGGATTTCACATCCTTCAGCTTAAATCCTGCAAGGGCTCGAGACAGTTGCAAGAGAGGAATCAGTTTGTTCCTCGCCCTGAGTCAATGGAATAATTGCTTTGAACCCTGGAGGTGACTGCACCTAGAAGCTGCTTACTAGTAGCTCCTTCTTTCCGAAAATAACCCAGAGGTGAAATGAGGAGAATTCTTTTTATGCAGCGAGTTATGATGTTCTGGAACGCACTGCCTGAAAGGGTGGTGGAAGCAGACTCAATAGAAACTTTTGAAAGGGAATTGGATAAATACTTGAAGGGGCAAAATTTGCAGGGCTATGGGGAAAGGGCAGGGGAGTGGGACTAATTGGTTGCTCTTTCAAAGAGCCGGCAGAGGCATGATGGGCCGAATGGCCTCCTTTTGTGCTGCATATTTTTATGATTCTAATACAGAGTTCATGCTCGGGAGTAGTGACATGTTCATGAAAGCTACTGGGAACTCACCCATTGGTAGAAAGGCCAAAACTACATGTCACACAATATTGCAAATTCTAAATTAAAGGGCACATTCATATGCCTAAAGCTTTAATTGTATATATAATTAAGATAATAGCATATTTTAAATAAACAACCAGTTAATAATGCACTGTATTACTACGTGGGTTGAAGCAACAGTGCCAGTGGTCAAGGAGCCGGTCATGTTCGAAGTCTTTGTTCCTTACGAGTTCCTCTTTTCTACATTTCCCTCCAAGAGAGAAAAATGGTTCGCCCAACATTTGCAGTGATACAGGGGCATCAACCTGAAAATCTGAAAACACTTAAGCGTAAAGAGATGGGAACGGGCATTCAGGATTGGCCACCTTTGCTTATTTTATGACATACTTGCACTAATTTGTTCAATGGTGGATTGAAATGATCAAAAAGGTGCGATCAGTATAGCAATTTGAAGAGTTAACAAAAAAATCTGTTTAATCTAATATTTTAATTTTATCTGAAGGGGGGGGTGGGGCAGGGGAAGAGGAGGAGAATCCAGAAAGATTTGTATAAAATTGTACGTTTAAGCTGGGAAAATGTAAGTTGTATTTACAGTTTAGGTGCCATTTCTCTTGCTATTGATCACTGTGCTGTACACAGAATCACTTAGAATATCTGCCCATTGTCTTCAGATAGTTAGACCACAGCAGTACATTGGAGTGCCAAAAAGCAGAAGAATGCAGGCTCAATGGACAGCATCTATCACACCACTTTTCATGCAACCTGGTGGAAGGCCAAGACCAACATCAGTAGCGGTCATGAAGTGGTTTGCTTGTCCTATCCTCCATGGCCAGGGAAAAAATTGGGATAAAACAGGGTATAATAGTCCACTAGAAAATGCCTAATCTCTGGGTCATAGGAGTGGGAATATTGAGATGCTGTCTAGCCAATCATTAAAAAAAAACATGACCTCATATAGTTTGTTTTTTCTTCAATTATTTTTGATAGTTTCAGTGTCTTACAAGTGATTTACTAATTAAAAACATTCTTCTGCTCTCAATTGTCCATTGAGGAGCACTTGTTTTCCACGCCTATCTGGGATCCAGCAGAGCATTTCTAGAAAAGGGACGCATTAAAAAAGTAGCAAAGGTTCCAACAACCAACAGATCAGATCAAAGCTCTGCAGGCCTGCCACATCCAGTCGTGAATGGTGGTGGACAATTAAACAACTAAACGGGAGCAGAAAACTCTGAACATCCCCATCCTCAATGATGGCAGAGTTCAGCACGAGTGCAAAAGACAAGGCTGAAGCGTTTGCAACCATCTTCATCCAGAAGTGCCGAGTGGATGATCCATCTTGGCCTCCTCCCGATATCCCCACCATTACAGAAGCCAGCCTTCAGCCAATTTGATTCACTCCACGTGATGTCAAGAAATGGCTGAGTGCACTGAATACAGCAAAAGCTACAGGCCCCAACAACATCCCGACTATAATGCTAACTTGAGCTCCAGAACTAGCCACGCCTCTAGCGTACAGCTACAACATTGGCATCTACCCGACAATGTGGAAAATTGCCCAGTTATGTCCTGTCCACAAAAAGCAGTCAATTACTGCCCCATCAGTCTACTCTCAATCATCAGCAAAGTGATGGAAGGTGTCGTCGACAGTGCTATCAAGCGGCACTTACTCACCAGTAACCTGCTCACCGATGCTCAGTTTGGGTTCTGCCTGGACCACTCGGCTCCAGACCTCATTACAGGCTTGGTCCAAACATGCCGAGTTCCAGAGGTGAGAGTGAATGCCCTTGAATTCAAGGCAGCATTTGACCGAATGTGGCATCAAGGAGCCCTAGTAAAATTGAAGTCAATGGGAATCAGGGGGGAAAACTCTCCAGTGGCTGGAGTCATATCTAGCACAAAGGAAGATGGTAGTGGTTGTTGGAGGCCAATCAGCTCAGTCCCAGGACATTGCTGCAGGAGTTCCTCAGGGCAGTGTCCTAGGCCCAACCATCTTCAGCTGCTTCATCATTGACCCTCCCTCCATCATAAGGTCAGAAATGAGGATGTTCGCTGATGATTGCAGTGTTTAGTTCCATTCACAACCCCTCAGATAATGAAACAGTCCGTGCCTGCAGCAAGACCCGGACAACATCCAGGCTTGGGCTGATAAGTGGCATATAACATTTGCGCCAGACAAGTGCCAGGCAATGACCATCTCCAACAAAAGAGAGTCTAACCACCTCCCCTTGACATTCAACAGCATTATCATCACTGAATCCCTCAACATTAACATCCTGGGTGTCGCCATTGACCAGAAACTTAACTGGACCAGCCACATAAATACCGTGGCTACAAGAGCAGGTCAGAGGCTGGGTATTCTGCGGTGAGCAACTCACCTCCTGACTCCCCAAAGCCTTTCCACCATCTACAAGGCACAAGTCAGGAGCGTGATGGACTACTCTCCACTTGCCTGGATGAGTGCAGCTCCAACAACACTCAAGAAGCTCGACACCATCCAGGACAAAGCAGCTCTCTTGATTGGCACCCCATCCACCCCCTAAACATTCACTCCCTTCACCATCGGCGCTGCAGTGTATACCATCTACAGGATGCACTGCAGCAACTCGCCAAGGCTGCTTCAACAGCACCTCCCAAACCCATGACCTCTACCACCTAGAAGGACAAGGGCAGCAGGCACATGGGAACACCACCTGAACATTCCCCTCCGAATCACACACCATCCCGACTTGGAAATATATCGCCGTTCCTTCATCGTAGCTGGGTCAAAATCCTGAAACTCCCTACCTAACAGCACCGTGAGAGAACCTTCACCACACGGACTGCAGCGGTTCAAGAAGACAGCTCCTTCTCAAGGGCAATTAAGCATGAGCAATAAATGCTGGTCTTGCCAGCAACGCCCACATCCCATAAACGAATAAAAAAAAAGTTATGCCTTTTACAATCTGCCAACTTGCAAAGCCTCCACAACTGTAGTAAGGAATAGTAGTAAGGCACATGCTTACCTATTATGGCATCTACATTATTACTTGCCCAATTTGCATTTCCTGTAACTTGTGACTTTTTCACCATCACGTGCATTCAAAATAGCACACGTAAGAAAGGTCACATTACAAGAGGGAGATACACTTGGTGATATATTGTGTAGCATGTAAACAATGCAATTAAATGTTTAAACTGCTCAACAAAAATTGGCAGCCCTTGAGTAAGCCTGCGGCTCATGAAGACGCTGACTCTTGTGGGGTATGATTCCATAGTCACCATCGCTTTATTTCTGAATCTAGTCATGCGAGTCAATGGACTATTCAATTTATAGAGGGCAAAACAGCTAGGCCTAGTCCTGTCTTCATTTGCACTTTCCAGCAGTAGACATGGGATAGCAATCAGGACTGGGAACCCTGATCTTTCTTCTTTCCAACCTATGGGTAGCAAGACCAATTATATCGTCCAAACTGCTGCCCTAGCTGAGATGAACTAATTGAACACAGACTGAGAATAGAACCTGGAGTTTTCTGGTCTGTATGGCTCAGTACTACACTAAGTAGTGTCTTTACCAATTAGATCAGTTTGGGGAGGCTACATTTCTTTTCTGTTTTCATATTCTTAAGATAGATTTCTCATGATTGTTTTAATTACAAACAGATTTTTCTGCCCTCAACAGCAATATTTTAGGACTAGGGATTACAAAACAACTTTGATGGAAGAACAATTGGCATAAAAGAACCTCAAGATTGAGGGATTCTGTTAATTCTGGCATTTTCCAGAAAATGGAACCTTTGCTTCACTGAATGAAAAGGTTAGCTATTCTTGGTTTAACCATTATTCCCTGCCACAATGACTAGATTTGAGCATAATTAAATCCAAATTGCAAATTACAATTCTGATTTTCAGATCTTTGATTTCAAAGCGTGAAATTCAGATTTGGGTTTTTATGATCGACACTAGTCATTGCACTTACCCAAAGGTGGGATCTGAATTTTTGAGTTCCTAATGATTAACAGGAACATTCTGATTTACAATTATCAAAACGGTGATTATCATAGGTTTTAAGTAATACAAGACATCAATATTTGGCAATATCAGGAAACCTTTATATGCTGATATAAGCTATGATTGAAACTAAAAAAAGTTTGTGTTCTCGCTAACACAATCTGTACGTTAAACCACTGTCCTGGTTAACTGCTGTTGGTGATAGCGTATTTTGGCTGAAGTATCCACTGTCCTACTTTACACTTTGTGGCAAGGTATTGCAGGAACATGATGCTGGGGACGGGCTGTTGTTGTCATGTAAGAGCAGGGCAACTTCTTCCCATCAAGCAAATTTACTCTGAAGCTATTGCACTGCAAATTGGTCTCAATATGTTCTAAAGAGAATGCCTAATTAAACCTCTCCGGAGGAGACTCAACTCCAACATGCCAATTTTCAAAATTGTTTAAGAAAGAAGTTTGGGATCAGAACAATTTTTCTGCTTTGTTTTCTAAATTAGTAATTCAGATAATTGTATGCAGTATATTACTCTCACATGAAACAGATAATCTAAGCACCTTAATCACAAGAAACTGTTCATGCTGCAACTAAAAGCAAACTATACACAATTGCAAGATTTATGGCGATCCCATTTATATTTTGTATCA
The DNA here is from genome assembly GCF_035084215.1 of Heptranchias perlo. Lineage (NCBI taxonomy): Eukaryota > Metazoa > Chordata > Chondrichthyes > Hexanchiformes > Hexanchidae > Heptranchias > Heptranchias perlo. Next base: position 8,184,391 of record NC_090356.1, read on the forward strand.
GACAGAAATTGTAATCACCTAACCATGAAGGGTAATGATCTCAACTGACATAACCACTTGTATGCAGGACCTTCTTTCCTGCCCCTCCAGGCCTAACTAATCCCCAGAAAACAAGACCAAACAAACTGCCTCAACATCCTGACCCACACTTCTCCCAGCCTAAGTATAGTTATAACAAGTTACCTGAATGCATCAATGCTCTCCTCCTACAAACGCTGTGAAATTAAAATATACAATGACTTCATAGATACATGTGAATGTAAACTTGGATGTACAATGGCTTTATAAAATATATGTGTGAACGTACTTTTTTGAGAATTCAACAAAAAAAGGAAAGAAAGTTCCAGGATACTTTACTAATTTAAATAAAGGAGAAAGATAGAGTATCACCATGTTTCCTACGTAGATGAAAATGATAGGTTAAGGTGCATGGATGACACAATAAAGTACTGTATTATCTGTATACAATACCTACACTATGAGGCTCACAGTTGATAATGCTAATGGACTTTGGCTCATGATTTTTTTATGTCCTGTTTTATCCTAGATTGTGCCTCATTCACTGCAGAATGTACCTCATAACATGAAAAACACTTGGCTCCGAAGTTCTTCGTAGTTATCAGAAACTCAAAAGACTGTTGCTGATAAGTTTTCCAATTTATGATAATGATCCCACTTTTGAACTACTCATTAGTACGATTCCGGGAACACTCGAGGCATCCAAGAATCTATACACCATTGGGTGACAAAATGTGGTTAATACTCTGCACATCTGAAGGTACTACTGTCTTTTTGAACAGTTTTTCTCCAATTTTTTTTTCACAATCTTACATCAGTTTACATACTGATATTGTATGCTTGCATGTATTTGCATGAGCATACATGGATGCGATGCCAGTTGCACATAGTATTTTAACAGTGTTACACTATTCAAAATAGGAGGTGGGTAACCCAAGCTGAGAGACAGTAGCATACAATTTTATTTTTCTATTTTGTATAATATCCCATTTAAATTGGAGGACTGGTTTCACTGGAAGTGATTCTGTAATACTGGACTGACTACTGTTGCTCGGAACTCATTGCGACACAGATTCAGAGCACAGGCTGTAAGTGTGGAGCATGAATGCAAATGTATAGTTATTCAAAAAGTCGGAATTGTGACTTGAAAGCAAATGCATATGCATGAATTCGTGAATGCACAATGCTCAAAAGCTGAATTTTCCAGTATTATGGGGTGACTCATATAGGTCAGCAATGTAAAACCCCCATTGTTCACTTGTGCAGCCCGAGTAAGAATTCAGAATAAACTGGCAGCCATTTACAATCAATGCTTCCAAAGGATAATGTAAGTAGGGTACACAAATGCATTTAAGGGGAAGCTGCATAAACACAGGAGGGAGAAAGGAAAAGGTGGCTATGCTGATAGGGTTAGATGAAGAGGGGTGAGAGGAGGCTAGTATGGTGAACAAATACTGACATGGACCAGTTTGGCCAAATGGCCTGTTTCTGTGCTGTACATTCTATGTAATATGAAAGCATACACTTGCCAGTAAAACATTCACACAGTGAAGTGTCAACTTGCAAACTTACTACTGTAACTCTAAATTCAAAATACTACAACTTGAACACCATAAGACATTAGATAAACTGCCAAACTTCTGTTTGAAAACAATTAAACAAAAACTATGATTGCACTTCACATCACTTTTATTTTCAGTCTTGTTTTTGAATCTTTGTGTTTAAACAATAAATGTCAAAGACTTCATCAGAAAAACTGGCTGTAAGGAATACAGCAGAAATTGCAAAAATCTCAAAATTAACTCCTTCAACCCAGTTCACCAATAAAGTTATTAGCACTCACACCTAAAATATTATACAATCGACAGGTAAAGACTAACCAAAAAGTTACTCACATTTACTTTTAGCTGCTTATTTAAAAAAAATATTGCTGGTTAATTCCCTCTTATGATTTACACACGTACTGCAAGAATAGTATTGAAAGAGTTACGGATGAAGCTGAAAGAGACCCAAGGATCGTCTTAGTAGACTCAATGCTAAACATGCCCAACCATTATATAGTAACAATCAACAAAGCAAAAAGAATGTTGAACTACATAGTCAAAAGCAGTAGAATATAAGTCAGAGGACTCTAGTCAGACCACACCTTGAATACTGCATCCAGTTCGAGTTGACGACACAAAAGGGAGACACTCAAATGCTGGGAACAGAGCAGCGAAGAACCAGGGGGCTGATCCCTACTATCAGGGCTCTGAGTTATGGGGGAAAAGTTGAGCAACTTGGAGCTTTTCAGTCTAGAAAGGAAGTGTCTAAGAGGTGATCTTACAGAGGTATAGAAGGTACTTAAGGCAATAGAGAAAGTAAACTAAGAATATTACTTTTAACCTGAGAGTGGGACAAGGGGATACAGGTTCAAACTAGTAAAAGATCATTTTAAGGCTGATATCAGCAAATTATTCTTCACACAAAGAATCATAGAATGTTTACAGCACAGAAGGAGGACATTCAGCCTAGTAAAATTGAAGTCAATGGGAATCAGGGGGAAAACTCTCCAGTGGCTGGAGTCATATCTAGCACAAAAGGAAGATGGTAGAGGTTGTTGGAGGCCAATCATCTCAGCCCCAAGACATTGCTGCAGGAGTTCCTCAGGGCAGTGTCCTAGGCCCAACCATCTTCAGCTGCTTCATCATTGACCTTCCCTCAATCATAAAGGTCAGAAATGGGGATGTTCGCTGATGATTGCACAGTGTTCAGTTCCATTCGCAACCCCTCAAATAATGAAGCAGTCTGAGCCCGCACGCAGCAAGACCTGGACAACATCCAGGCTTGGGCTGATAAGTGGCAATTAACATTCGCGTCAGACTAGTGCCAGGCAATGACCATCTCCAACAAGAGAGAATCTAACCACCTCCCCTTGACATTTAACGGCATTACCATCGCCGAATCCCCCACCAACATCCTCGGGGTCACTACTGACTAGAAATTTAACTGGACAAGCCACATAAATACTGTGGCTACAAGAGTAGGTCAGAGGCTGGGTATTCTGCAGCGAGCGACTCACCCCCCGACTCCCCAAAGCCTTTCCACCATCTACAAGGCACAAGTCAGGAGTGCAATGGAATACTCTCCCCTTGCCTGGATGAGTGCAGCTCCAACAACACTCAAGAAGCTCGACACCATCCAGGACAAAGCAGCCCGCTTGATTGGCACTCCATCCACCACCATAAACATTCACTCCCTTCACCAGTGGCTGCAGTGTGTACCATTCACAGGATGGTACAGAACTCGCCAAGGCTTCTTCGACAGCACCTCCCAAACCCGCGACCTCTATCACTAGAAGGACAAGAGCAGCAGGTACATGGGAACAACACCACCTGCACGTTCCCCTCCAAGTCACACACCATCCCGACTTGGAAATATATCGCCATTCCTTCGTCGTCGCTGGGTCAAAATCCTGTAACCTCCCTCCTAACAGCACTGTGGGAGAACCTTCACCACACGGACTGCAGCGGTTCAAGGTGGCGGCTCACCACCACCTTCTCAAGGGCAAATGTAAGGACTTGGACTATAACTTGGTGCTGTGCAACAGTTTTATTTTAAATCACAAGCTTTTGGAGCTTACCTCCTTCGTCACTCACCTGACGAAGGAGGTAAGCTCCGAAAGCTTGTGATTTAAAATAAAACTGTTGGACTATAACCTGGTGTTGTGCAAGTCCTTACATTTGTCCACCCCAGTCCATCATCGGCATCTCCACATCATGGCTACTTCTCAAGGGCAATTAGGGATGGGCAATAAATGCCAGCCTCGCCAGCGACGTCCACATCCCATGAATGAATAAAAAAACCCATGCCGGCTCTTTGTAAAAGCAATCCAGTTAGTCCCATTACGCCGCTCTTTCCCAACGAATGCTCAATGTGTGGAGTAGACTTCCAGATAGAACAGTGGAGGCAAGAACTCTAGAATCATTAAATAATTAGATGCTGCAATGGAGGGACCGGAAGAATTTTCTGGATCGATGAAATGAAATAGGCTGACTAGCCTTCCTCATCTGTAATTATTTTGTGCTTGATAACTTCAAGAATCCCAAAAGAGATCAAGTGGTGAGTGGCAATTTCAACTTAATTACAGCCACATCAGCACCTTCAAGAGGGGGCAGGCACAGAGGAATAAAATAGCAAAATAAAGCTCCAGTTTGGGCTTAAAATCATTCCACAGCATTAATTGTTGCATGGGAACAATTTGCCTACCTCTGCTCAGAGGGGCAGGGGGTACGGAGCTGGAAGAAAAATAAATCATATAAAATGGAGTATAGGGATGCAATTTTAATGATATTTCAAAATACATATGATGGTTAGATCAACAATAACTTTAGAATCAATGCAGCATATTGTATCAGTTATGCACCATCATTGTCTCTTTCCTTGTGAAAGATCAATAATCTGTAAATGATACAAAAGTGAACACAGGAAATTTATGAACAAACCTTTTTTAGAAATCTCAACAAAATCATATTGGTTATGGCTGACATGGTTCACTACATTACAACAGTAATTACACTTCAAAAAAGTACTTTAGGATGTCCGGAAGGCGTGAAAGGCGCTATATAAATGCAAGTTCTTTCCTTCTTTTCAAAGAATACCCAAAGAGATTGGCTTTTAGATGGCAAGGGGTCCAAAAAGACAATGGGGTTTATGGAGGGATCTTCAGACCTTGCAGCAGATAGAATGGCCTCCCACTGATGGAGAAGCAGGGCGATAAGTGACCTGATATCGGAGGAGTGTAGGGTTCATGTCGGGCGTGCAAGGCTGGAGGAGATTGCTGAGGTATAGTATATAGGCTTGTGTGGAACATAAACACCGGCATAGACCAGCTAGGCCAAATGGCCTGTTTCTGTGCTATATATTCTATGTCATTTAAAAATTGCAGTGGACGTTACGTAGTACATAGTGCATGATTTTATATTGAAAATGATAGATACCTGGAGTGATTTACAATACAGCAATTTGACCAAGTGTTCAGGTGGCAGCCTAAACTGTCTGAACAATGTTATAATTTATAATGTAATACCCAAACAATTTATAACAATCTAAAACCCTGGATTAGATTATAAACCTGACACTTCTCGAGCATGCTACTCAGGCTTAAGGGTTAGCTTTGTTTAGTTTGCGGGTGTATTCTTTTTTGATAGTTGTCAATAACCTGGAAAGCCAGGGCACACTGCATTTTTGATGTATGATGGCATTCTTAATAAAGGTTAACAATTGTACACTATTTCTGTGTGTTTATTGTGAAATGATTTGCAGTTGAGTACAAGGAAATAATACATAGCCAATACGTACTCTAACAGATTTAGATAAGACTGTGGATAGAGATAATAGGAAATTGCAGGGTGAGTGGAGACACTGGATCATAGCTGTGGCACCATAAGTGGCTAGTGGAACTCTTCATTGCTGGCTTCAATATCATACTCCTTACAAGTTTATAATATAAAAGGAAAGCAAAAATATTTTGCATGCTTATATATGGAACTACAATAAAGGTGTTTTGAATCACTAACATAGTTCTTAATTCCATATTAGTTGGTGATGGTTGCAGTGGAGGCAATTTGAGGTAATGAATTTGCTGAAGTAAAATTTTCTTTCCCTAAAGTTTAGTAGAACTAACTTGGTAATTAAGCCCAATGACTAATAGTTTACTAGCTGTTGAGCAGTGCTTCATAAATAATGCACATGTTCTGACTTACTAGTCCCGAGTCCCTTGTTGGTTGAAGTTTTTTTAAAAACGTGAATGAATGGAATGACCAATTAGAGGGTCAGCATCAACTCAAAACTGCACATAATCGTACCTTAGTGCATATCTCTGCCATCTTCATATACTCAGCATCTAGCTCGTGCTTTAGATTAGAGTTTAGACATGGCAGGGAACTGTCAGTGGTAGATTTTCAAGTTAACAACATTTAAACAGAAATACAATATGTCGTGGTGGTTCAGATGTAGTCCCTGATGATTTTAGAGATGCTTCTATTAATTATTCTTATTACAAAGTAGAAATAATAAATAGTGACAGCTTTGAGAGCTTACCAGCAAGGAGTTTTAGTGCTTGCAAAGGGAATTGACCAGGGCCAAGAATGGGAGATTACAGGAGACAATTTGTATCTAAAAGCACAGACAATAACATAATTAAAGCAGATGTTCATCTTCAGTTTTTTTAAAAATGGAGAAACTTTGCTGAAAGAAAATGCAAGAAACATACAATGCATCGTACCAACAACAAACTTATGTACAAAAGCAGCAAGGGAGGTGACACAAAGTATGTCTAATCATACCTATGCGCGGAGATCACTATTCTAATTGGGTTCTTTCACACTCAGTCCATTAAGGACACCCTCCTGAGATATGCGGTCATTGCACCAAGCCTCAAACAACACCACCATCATTTTAAACACAAAAGGCATTGTTGGTTGTTCTTAATTTTGAAGATATGCTCAAATAGCAATCATGTACCTATATATATTATTTATGCACTGGCTTACCCTTAATTCCCTGGTATATTAGTCTAGCTAGAACATTTTGCCTTGGTCATCTTTATAGCTGCATTCTTCATTCTGTCTAAAGCAACGATTTATTTTATTTTTTCAAGCTGAAGTTCCAACTCTGACATCTTTAGCTAAAATACACCTCATACAACTCCCACACAACTTCTGAAACAGCTGCTAGGTGGATGTAAGTAAATACATCTTGATGTAATAAAAGCTCATAAACCTTGGTAGAGTGAACATGTGTGATACCATATTTTAACCCCTTCACTGATACTGAAAAAGCTTCAGAATTTTTCCGAGCGTTTGTATAGCGTTAAATAGTGCAACAGCATAGACTACTAAATTCCAACAAGCAACTTAAAGTTTTTTTTAAAACATTTACCAGATTATTTTAAGACAGTTTTTTTGCACTCAAGCATCCAGTACGTTTGTACACACTGCACTACAGAGTGCAAAAGTTTGGATTTGCAATCACATTCGCCCCAATCTCCATCCCCTCCCAGTCAGTTCCTGATTACAGTTGCACATTTGGGTAAGGCACACAGTGGGCGGCAAATACATTCCCTTTAGGAATAAGTAATATAAATATTAACAACCCGTTGATCTTTCTCGGCTCCTGGCAGCCAATTCAAAATGGGCATTTGCAAAGGCTTGGGAGCAGGTTGTCTTGTCTGCGCATCTCTTGTTCAGGGGATGTGGTGTGGCGCAGGCAAAACCTAAAGAAAAATAAGTAAAATGAGGACAAAAATGATTGAGAGAAAAATAAATGATACGCTTGCACAATCTTTAAATTTTTCTGATGAGGATACAACAAAAATCTGTAAAATTTCAAATTTACATTCATTACAGAGTGAAAGGACAACTTGTATTTTTATCACACTCTTCAGTGAGATGTTTCAGGGTCCTTTACAGAGTGGTGGACAAGGGTGGACGTGGAGCAGGGAGGAATAAAGGTGTGGGAGTGGAGTTGCGGGGTGGGGGGGGGAAGAGACACAAAGCAAGGCTGAAGAGATGAGTGTTGAGAGGATGGTGTCTAAGGGGAATGTGATAAAAGGAACTGAGGGAGAGCGTTCTAGAGGATTGGAGTAGTGGCTGGTGGTGAAGTGAAGGGAACAGGAAACGAGGAGTGAACTGGTGTCAGAGGAGTGGGGAGTGCATGCAGAGGTATATTATTGTTGGTAGGGGAGTGATTTAAAAGCAAGGAAAAGGATCTTACAATGTTGATTCACTGGGCTATGGAGGGCCAATGATGGTTGGCAAGGACAGAAGCAAAGGCAAGAAAATAAATGAAGGATAGACAAGTACAATACTACCATGAATTTTAAAAAAGCGAATTTGCTGGATTATAGCACTTAAAAGTTACTTTACAAATCACAAACTCTCTCACTAGTTCTAAATTATTTAGTATCATTTTTTTGGCATTATTCATGGAATCAGTCAGTCAATCTGTGCTTGGCAAGTGCAAATCCTACTTCACTGATCAAAATCATAAAACTCTAATCTTAATCCTACAGATCCTCCCATATTTTGTCAGCAACTAAATTTCGTTTCTCTGGCTCCTGCACTCCAATGCAGGCCCTAACATTTTCCAGCTTATCCCATAGTCTGCCTTTCATTGCCTATGCTGTGCTCTGTGCCGCTACTCTGTTCCATGGTTGACAGCTGCCATTTTTAGTGCCAGAAGTTTGTATTCTTCTTCTCTTCCAGGATACAGCAAGGGAATGTTGCTTCTATCCTAGCTCCACTGAACAGGCTGGGGCCTCTTTTCTCTAGAAAAGATAAGGCTGAAGGGTGACCTAATAGAGGTCTTTAAAATTATGAAATTTAATAGGGTAGATGTAAAGATGTTTCCACTTGTGGGGGAGTTCAAAATTAAGGGTCATAAATATAAGATAGTTATTAATAAATCGAATAAGGAATTCAGGTGAAACTTCTTTACCCAGAGAGTGGTTGAATGTGGAACTTGCTACCGCATGGAGTAGTTGAAGTGAATAGTATAGATGCATTTGAGAAGATAGATAAGTACACGAGGAAGAATAGGTGATGCTGATACGGTGAGATGAAGTAGAACGGGAGGAGCCTCGTGTGGAGCATAAACACCGGGATCGGCCAGTTGGGCCGAATGGCCTGTTTCTGTGCTTTAATTTTTATGTAATTCTATGTAAGTGAAAAGACCATCATAATGATCTGCTACAGCTAATAGAGGATTTTCATTTGTTCTAGGGGGCTAGGATTCCCACGTTTTCACACTGGAGAGCACCAAATTCTGGTACTGGCAACTGAAAACAGCAGCTGGGTGGGTTGGGGAACAGAGCAGAGGCACGAGAATGAGAATGAAAGTCAGACAGATTGTTGTCAGCCCTATCCCGGTCACTGCCCCACCCTCTCCAGATTTTTCCTCCACAAAGTTGACGAGTATAAACTCCCCTAGTGTCTGTCGAAATACAGCACAGTGCTTTAAGGAGGTGGAGATCACCCTTGTTATGTTCATTATTTGCCAGGAAAAAAATTGGAAATGCTCATGTGGTCACAGAGATATTAAAATGTGGTGAAAACATTTAAAAGGATATTGTTCAGTCAAGCAGGGAACACCTACCTGCAGTGTAATGTTCTGCTCTCCTTTTATTAAAGCTGTCTCCAATTTATGACTGTACTTTCACCCAATCTGTCTGGCCATATCTGAACCTAGTTCTCAGAAGTGAAAGGGTAGTGCGCCACCCAGTTTCTTAATTTTTTGTAGAAACTTCAAAAACCTTTGGTTTCATAGAATCATGGAAAGTTATGGCACAGAAGGAGGCCATTTAACCCATCGTGTCCGTGCGGCCGACAAAGAGCTATCCAGCTTAATCCCACTTTCCAGCACTTGGTCCGTAGCCCTGTAGGTTACGGCACTTCAAGTGCACATCCAAGTACTTTTTAAATGAGTTGAGGGTTTCTGCCTCTACCACCCTTTCAGGCAGTGAGTTACAGACCCCCACCACCCTATGGATAAAAAAAATTTCCTCAGCTCCCATCTAATCCTTCTAACAATGACATTAAATCTATGTCCCCTGCTCATTGACTCCTCCATTAAGGGAAATAGGTCCTTCTATCCACTCTTATCTAGTCCAGTCATAATTTTATATACCTCAATTAAATCTCCCCTCAGCCTCCTTTGTTCCAAAGGAACACTAAGCACCTGCTCCCAAACAAAAGAAAGGCACGTTCTGAATTGTTGATTTGTCTTCATCTTTCTACAGATTGACCTGTTGTGCGATTCCAGCATTTGCTCTTTTTTTTTTGTTTTTTTTAAAATTTGTATTCTTCAATTTACTGGCACTTCTCTTCCAGAAATGCCAGAAGTTCTATTGCTGTCTTCACAATGAGTTTCATTTGTCTCATTCACCTATCGTTTTCTCTCGACAGATGCTGTGTTTCTCCAGCATTTTCTGTTTTTGTTACATATTTCCAAACAAACTTCTGGCAGTCAAAGACTTGAGAATTATTCAATAGCATGTTAGTCACACTCATTTGATAGGAATAAATGTAAACTGTATATTCAGAATTATGCTGGAAAGTACACAACAATTAAGTGCTTGACAAACAAACTAGCAAATACTATGGAGCAACAGCAAAATGGGAGAGGTGATTTGGCAAGCAGGGGAGGAGGAATATGGGTTGGCAATTTGTGCTAGCATAGGAATGAATCCTACCCCGGAGGGGTTTCTGGTTTTGTCAGTACTGACTCAGAAGGCGTACTTCAGACAATTTATGTGGCAAACCGGAAGTAGGTTTTCAGGATAAATCAGGCTTTCGTTCGTCATTACTAACAGGGCATAACTTATATATGTGTTGTTTGTTGGACAACAATCTTGTTGCATCAAATAACTTAGAAGATAGTTAATCTTTTAGTGGAGCAGGGAGGCAAAGATATCAATAGAGTCATTTTAAATTGAACCTGTAAGCTTTAGGCCTACCACCCTGCTGACAAAACGTCAAAATCAAGTTAATGCTTTGTAGCAGACTTCATGATCAATAACTAAGCTAAGTAGACTCTCAGCACTTTAGAGCACCATTGCTGATTGGCCAGTCAGCCTGAGCCACTAGTAGAACATAGAAACATAGACCTGTCACTTGGCTTATTTATTCCCTGTTGGCTCCAGATAAGCCAATACATTATTGCAGGCTGGTCCTAGCTGGATAAGCAGTTGGAGGATGGTGTGGTCGATTGTGTCAAAGGCTGCAGAGAGGTTAAAGAGGCTAGGAAGAAAAATGTACCAGTGATTTTGATTATGGTCGTTTCAGTGCTGTGGCAAGGGTGGAAACCTGATTGGAAAGATATGGAAAAGATGGGCATGGATTTAGGGAGCAACATCATGTTCAAGGATTACAGAAAGGAAAGGGAGGTTCGAGATGTGGCAGTAGAGGTCAAGGAGGGGGTACATGCAATATTTATGTGGAGGATATAATTGTGCTTTCACAACTGTGAGCAGCCAAAGAGCATCTAATTGAATTGAACATTACAATTCTATCCAGGAGGGTAAGCAGCCAGTGTTGAAAAGTTCAACCTGCTTATGAACTGAAAGACTAGCATGTAGGGTTGCTACCTGTCTGGATGGTGACTGGAAAGTCCAATTATGCATGGACCATCCTTGAAAAGTCTGAAATGTAAATCTTACATGAAAGTAGAAGTCCTATTTTTCCGTCTCATGATGTGGAGGTGTTATTATGATTTTCAATGAATATTCATCAATCAGGGAAGAAAACATCAGCATTTAAGACCTGAACCCACCATGTTTCTTTCATTCCCATTGTTCACTTGAACTCAGCAAAAGGTGACAACCCAACTGGCATGCAGAAGAAATAGACAATGGAGTCTTGGTGAGACTTTTACCATGGCAGCTAGGAAAATAGTATATGCAAATAAATTACACAATAGAAAATGAATACATTTGTAAATGTAGCTATCCCCAGTAGGAGGTTGCTTGTTCAACTGAACTTGGGTTTTAGTGTTTTTAACGTTAAAAAAAAATCCCAAGGCACCTCACAAAAGAAACACTTCTCAGTACAATGTCTGCCATATTATATTTTTGTTCACATATCCTGTGCAAAAAGACTGTAATAATCCCCCTTTGATAGGCCTTCAGTTACCTCTAATACATACTGGTCAGCTACATCTCACATCAATATCGAGAATGGCTGCAGTTCACACCAGTATCAGAAGATGGGTGTAGTTTTTTGTTATTCATTCTTGGGATGTGGGCATCACTGGCCATCCTTAGTTGACACAACTAAGTGGCTTGCTAGGTCACTTCAGAGGGCAGTTAAGAGTCAACCACATTGGTGTGGGACTTGAGTCACACATAGGCCAAACCCAGTAAGGACAGCAGGTTTCCTTCCCTAAAAGGACATTAGTGAGCCAGTTGGGTTTTTACGGCAATCCGACAGCTTCATGGTCATGTTTACTGATACCAGCTTTTTTTTAAAAACTTAATTCAAATTTTCCATGGTGGGATTTGAACACTCATTCTCTGGATTATTAGTCCAGGCCTCAGGATAACTAGTCCAGTAACATAACTACTACACTACCATAGCCCAAATTCTAGACCCAGTCATTTGGTTCTGGACCATTAACACAAGATATTAGTAAAGCATGTGTCATGTAGAAAAGCAAAAGAATTAAAATGTCTGCAAGTCACCTGGGCTAGAAGGGATACACCCAAGAATCCTCAAGGAAATGAGGGAGATAATAGGTGAAACTCCAGTAAACATTGGCAGGAGCTCCATAAACACTGCAGCAGTCTTAGCACTGGAGGGTAGCAACTATTCTCCACAATAATAAAAAGTACTGAGATATGAACCTGGAAGTTATAGACCAGTTAACCTAATAGCTGTAATGGGGAATATGTAACTGCATTATATGGCATGCTACATATAATCATCTCAAGATTACAAGATATCATAAGTAGTTATTAAGCAGGGGTATAAAATGACTTACTAATAATCTGGAATTCTCTGGAACTAAACTAGTGGAGGAAGGCCATCCAGTGAAGAAGAAGAATTTTTTTTTTTTAAGAATTCACTGGTTAGATCGCAGTTAGAATACTGCGTCCAGTTTTCTGCATCTTACTTTAGGAAAGATTTCATTGCCATGGAGTTCGTGCAGAAGGGATTCACTAAGATGATGACAGGCTTTAGTTGTGAGAACAGACTGGAGATACTGCACTCTTTCCATTAGAGCAAAGAGGCTTAGAGGAGATCTTATAGAGGTGTTCAAAATTATGAGCAGTTTTGATAAAGTAGATCAGGAAAAACTATTTCCATTGGTCTATAAGTCAGTAACTAGAGGACAAACTTAAAAGCATTATTAAAAGAACAAAGTGAGCAGTTAGGAGAAACTTCCCTACCCAGCTCCAAGCCAAAGACTGTGCCTTGCAATCCTTTGTTCAAAAAAGGAATGTCCCCAAATATGATATGTTTCCCCTTTTTGTTGTCTGAACCCAAGAAGTGGAGAGGCAGCGTCCACATGAATAGAATTGCCCTCATCACAATGAGCATGAATATTTGTTCATCATCTTAAGACGAAATAATTAATTGCTTAACTGTCTCTGCCAACTTCACTAATAAGCATGCGATGAGACAACAGGCCTTCAATCATATCAGTTTGAAAGAGAATGTAAGCTGTGACATTCAACAAACCAGCACAACTAGATTTAATACACAACTTTAATGCCTTCAACCTGTGGGCCTTTTGCTTTAAACCTCTGTGAATTCACTTTGTTTTAAGTACTACTTTAACTGAACTCAATCCCCAAATCCTCTCAGTAAAGAAAATCTCACTAAATATAACAGTTGTGATGAATGGAAAAAGCTATGCCTGGGATCCATCCAACTTTGTTTGGGGAACGCTCGAATGAAAAGTATGAGTGATATGCCGAATTTAAAAAAGAGGAATTGAAAACAATTGCACTTTAAAGAGAAGTATATTCTACCAATTTGCCTCATAATTCTAAATGTTAAAAAGTGAGCTATCTGCACAGAGTAACTTCAATTACCAGAATGTCTCAAATCATTCATCACTATCCTGCTATATGATGGAACAGTGGATTCTCAGCAGCATTCCTTATTCATGAAGTCACGTGAGAGCTCTAGAAAAATGTCTGCTTCCAGACTGCCTCTAACCAGCAGATCCAAAACAGAGCAAGGAGTTAGCAACCGTGCATTTATACAACAGGTATTCGGATGGAACCGATACTTGATTAGACCAATATGGAGCTGGCAGACCAGAATTGTACTGCCGGCTACACATCACTCGCTAGAGAAAATAGAATTGATGCTATGTATCAGTTCACTAGTACCCACTGTTCAAATTATAATTCGTACTAGATCACAATTAGACCTCTGCTAACATTAAAGATAGGCTATCTGGGCACTTTTTAAAATAGTACTGGTGTGAATCTAAAGCAGTGAGAGGATATCCCTTTGATTTTCCATCCGAGTTATGCCATACAATTTGCGTCGATGCTTAGCGGTTTTGGCTTCACTGACACAAAATGTTATCTGAAGTCTTTACTTCAGCGCGTAATCTATGATTCTACATGACTGGCGTATAAAACAAAGTAACTGTGCAGATATCTCCCATTAGGATTAGGCACCTATTCAGTGAATATATTTCCCTGTTAAAACAAAATAAATTTCCCTTTATTACCAAGTGAACAAAGGACAATACAGCCAGTGGTTTCAGTGGGTGGCACTCTCACCTGAGTCAGGAGGTTAAGGGTTCAAGTCCCACTTCAGAGACTTGAGCACCCAATCTAGGCTGACACTCCAACGCAGTACTGAGGAAGCACTGCACTGTCGGAGGTGCCATCTTTCACATCAGATGTTAAACTGAGGGTCCATCTACCGCATCAGGTGGACGTAAAAGATCCCATGGCACTATTTTGAAGAAGGGCAGGGGAGTTATGCCCAGTGCCCTGGTCAATATTTATCTCTCAACCAACCAAAATCACAAACAGATTACCTGGTCATTATCTCATTGCTGTTTGTGGGATCTTGCTGTGTGCAAGTTGGCTGCCACATTTCCTACACTACAACAGTGACTACACTTCAAAAGTACTTTATTGGCTGTAAAGCACTTTGGGACATCCTGAGGTCATGAAAGGTGCTATATAAATGCAAGTCTTTCTTTCTTATCAAAGGTTAAGAATGGTAGAATGGTTATGATAGATCCGATAATAAACCAGAGGCGGATTCTGAACTTGAGGTGGGGGAGAAAGGGATGATAGCGGGCGTGTAACCGGCAAGAAGTTTCAGCATGTAGGAATGGCCGATTTCAACATGGATATCTGATCATTTTACTTCCGGGTTTCACATCTCCAAAGTGCGTCAGCAGGCATGATGCGCACCCACATGACGTGATCGCAACAGGTCTCTTCAAAAGGGCCAATTCAAAGCTGGCACTTGGAGGTGTTGGGAGATCTTAGAAAGAGATGGCAAACGTGCAAGATGGACTCAAGACATTCTAAGGCCACGCTACGCTTTAACGACACTTAACTTGAGGTACTGCTGGGTGCAGTAAGGAGATAAACTTCCCCAGGGGAAGAAACAACCTGCTACTGTCACCAAGGCGGCATGGTTAGAGGTGGCCGAAAAGGTCAGCAACAGGAGTATTGTACCCCATATCTGCATCGAGTGCAGGAAGCGTTTTATGACTCCTCATACCCACTTAAGTTTGAAGAGCACCCTTCATTCATCGAGTATACAGCACAGAAACAGGCTATTGGGCCCAGCTGGTCTATGCTGGCCTTTATGCTCCACACGAGCCTCCTCCCACCCCTCTTCATCTAACCCTATCAGCATCCCCTTCTATTCCTTTCTCCCTCGTATGCTTATTTAGTTTCCCCTTAAATGCATCTATGATATTTGCCTCAACTGCTCCTTGTGGTAGCACTTTCCACATTCTAACCACTCTTTGGGTAAAGAGGTTTTTCCTGAATTCCCTATTGGATTTATTAGTGACTATCTTATATTGATGACCTCTAGTTTTGGACAGCCCCACAAGTGGAAACATTTTCCCTACATCCACCCTATCAAATCTTCCATTATCTTAAAGACCTCTATCGGGTCACCCCTCAGCCTCCTCTTTTCTAAAGAAAAGAGCCCCATCCTATTCAGCTTTCCTGATAAGTATATTGTCCACTCCCTATCTAACAGCACTGTGGGAGAACCTTCACCACACGGCCTGCAGCAGTTCAAGAAGGCAGCTCACCACCACCTTCTCAAGGGCAATTAGGGATGGGGCAATAAGTGCTGGCCTTGCCAGCGACGCCCATATCCCATGAACAAATAAAAAAAGTTCTGGTATCACCCTTATGAACCTTTTTTGCACCTTCTCCAATGTTTCTATATTTTTTTTTAATAATATGGAGACAGCACTTTGCACAGTACTCCAAGTGTGGTCTAACCAAGGTTCTATGCTTTACTATTTAAGTTTAACATAACTTTCCTGCTTTTCAATTCTATCCCTCTAGAAATGAACCCCAATGTATCCATCAGGTGAAGATATGCCTTACAGACAACTCAGTTCTGTTCTCCCGTAACAGGAGAAGTGAGCACAAAACACAAGGGAGAGGACCGGAGATGGGCCACCCCAGATAATGCAGCTGACATCAGCAGAGGAAGGGGCTATGGAGATCAGCGGCATCTTTGCATCCCTGACCATCGGAGACAGAGACTGAGACTTCACAGTTGCCCAGTGACAGAATTAAATATCTCAGACCCACATATCATACAAGACTCAGTCATGTTGACTTGATTTCAACGAGTGAAATATGATCATCTTAATTATGCTAAGCAACAACATTTTAAAATGGTCAGTACTAACTTATATCCATCTCTTCTCTCCTCCAGGGCCTTCACACGCAGAACAGCAGTCCATGGACTTTCCGGACAATCATTCCTCAGGAGGAGCTGATTCCTTCTGAGGGTGCACTGTCACAGGACACCTTACTATGCACCAGCGCAGATACTCACTTTGATGGGTCATGTTAGGCCATTAGTTGGGTTTTCACCTGGTGATTCACTGCTCGCAAATGAGCACAAGCAATGTGGAGAGTCCACGTTGGAGGGTGCACACCTCGCTCAGCTAGACACAGATGCTGAACCCCGGGGGCCATCGATAATCATAGAGGGACAGCAGCAAATCTGCGAGATACTGGTAGTCCTGCCTCACACATTGCCCACAATAGCAGAGAGGATGGAGAAGTCCAACTCAAGCTTTAGTGGACTGATGTCACAGGCCATTGCAAGGATGTCTTCTTCCATGGATAGACTGGCCTCTCCCATGGAACATCAATCGCAGTAATCAAATGAGTCCATGCAGGCTATGACCACGCAGACTTTGGATGCCAACATGTCTGCCGCCTAAATAGGATGACGTACCTTAGCTGTGGGCTTACAACATGTCAGTGATCTGCACCAAGTTGCTCTCCCACAGAGCTGGAGTGGTGTGCCGCTGGCCCAGGAGAGGAATGATGGCGAAAGGGGACATGGAAGTGGGAACTCCACTCAAAGCTCTCCCACGTCTCACCCGTTGCCCCCCTCAACCAGCTGCCTCCTCTCCCTATGGCCAAGTAAGCCCCTGCACAGGTGCAGGTGGAGCTGTTTTTGGCAGAGCCTTCACGGGCAACAACACCCAGAGGTCGTTGGCCAAAAGCATCTCAACTGTCAGAGCAGGGATCTGAGTAGCCTGTTTCTACCTCTGCTGAAGCCACAGAGGTTGCATCACATAGAAGTGGTAGGCAAAGGAAAAGAAAAGCTTTAGTGGTTCATCAAGGGTATGCACATGAGTGTTGGTGAAAATGTTATTAAGCTTCATTTGAAAAAAAAATCAAATCACATAAAATATTAGTTTGCACCACTTTCCTGTGTTGCCAATTCTTGCTTGCCGTGTGTCAACTTGCCTTTTCAGTTAGTTGATGATGAATGTGAAGATATGAATTGACAGGGACCAAATGAGGGATGTGAAACGGGTAGATGGTTGGTTACAGGATTGCTTTGTGTCAGTGGGAGGGGGGTGGGGTGAAGATGTGATCGTTACTTTGGTCTAGTGTGAGTGACTAACTGAACCTTCAAGCTATTAGGGAATCCTTGGCATCCCAAGCAGCAATGTCATCGACTGGTCTGGAGTTGGGTGCCCCATCTTCACCTTCCTCCTCCTCTCCATTGGACTCATTAAATGATGAGTGGCTTGTTCCTCCTTGCGCAGAACACAACGATTATCCTCTATATCCACGCTGGTGAGTACAGAAGGGTGCCTCCAGACCTGTCGAGGTATCTGATGTGCATCTTGAGCATACCAATGGCTTGCTCACTGACAGATCTGGTGGTCATATGGTCGTTGTAGCACTCTTGGGGTTCCTCAGAGGTGTCATCAGCCAGGTTTGAAGGGGGTATTATTTGTCACCTAGCAGCCACCCCTTAAGTGTACTTCCAGGTACACACAGGTTGGGGATGTTGGGCTGCTACAGTACGAAAGTATCATGGCAGCTCCCAGGGAATCTAGCGGAGACCTGCATGAACCTTTTCTTGCAGACTAGTTGAACATGATGGAATGAAATCCAATGCGCTTGACGAATACTCCTGGTTGATCTGGAGGTGCTCTGATTGCTACGTGTGCGCAATCGATGGCACCTGTGGGAGGCCAGCCAGATGCAAATCCGACTGCCCGCTCATTCTGGCTATTGTCATCACATAACTGTCAGCCCTGACAAACAATCCATTCGTCACCTGCCTTATGCATTTACGTGCAGCTGACAGAGACTCTCAATATGTCTCCAGTAGCGCCCTGGAAGGAACGAGGCGCAAAATAGTTGAAAGCGGTAGTGACTTTCACAGCCACTGGTCACATGTGGCCACCAGGTCCAGCAGAGAGCAGGTCTTCTTCGAGAAGGCTGCAGATGTCTGTGACCACCCGACGTGACAATCTCAGCCTCCGGAAGCACTGCTCTTCCGAGAGGTCAAGGAAGCGGAGACTCTGTATGTACACACTATAACGTGGGCAGTGCCTCCTGCAACCTTGACCCTCTATTGCTCCCTCCACAGCACGTCGTTGCTGCTGCTGGCCTTCCACATCCAAATTCCAATCTAAAGCAGCCATGGCGCCACCCATCCTGATGTGCGCGTGTATGAAGACCTCCAAACTGTACAAATAAGTCTCTCACATCAAGTAGTGTCACCAAACCCTTTCTGAGAACATAGCTGTGGGCACTGAGCCTTTATTAATCTCGGGACTCTTGCCCTTTAACTAGCCCCTTGAAGTGACAATTACACTTCTGATTTATTGGCGACTTTCACGAACCCTGGGAAACCCGTGAAGGAGGCATTAAATTCAAATCAGGGTGAAAATCTCTTTGAAACAGCTTTATTTGAGTACGATAATCATTAACCCGTCTCTCTAGAGGAGGTTATTCGCACGCACCAAATCCGCCTCCATTAAAACCGGAAGTAGGCGAGTTGGGGTGCAGCTTTAGATTTGATATTTTAAGCTACCCTCCTGCCCTTTCCCACCCGTCATGAGGGTTAAAATTCCCCCCAATGTGTCTGTTCACAAAAGTTCGCTATGGTTTTTTTCATGGTACTACTCGTAAAACAAATGTAAAAAAAAAAATCAGTAGTGGATCCCAATGTAAAAAGCTGAAACAGTAACAGCCTTTGCAAAGCTTTCAAATCCAGACCACCGCACACAATCACCTTCTCAGACAATTTACTCTGCCTTTTTTTTTTGAAAGTACTTAATGTCTGTTCCACAGTCTCTCTCCAATGCTTCACTAAGCCCTTAATCCTGAGCCAAACCAGCTCTTTACCCCCCACCTTCCCCTTCCCCCTCCCCCAGAGTACCCAGAACAATTTTCTATCTCCACCCAAAAGTGTTGTACTCTCTAGCTAACGAAGTCTCGGTCATACGCCCAGAAGAGTTTCTAAGATTCCCGTAGCAGCAACCTTCCCTCCATGAAATGCACCCGTCCCCTTCTCAGTCTGTTCAATTTACTGCATTCCACATCATCATCCAATTAATCTATCTACCTAAGCCCTCTTACAGCTAACTGACCAGAACTGTGGTACAAATAGTAAACATGGTACCTTTGTTTTCAATATTAAAGATCCAACCTTTCACACCACGCACAAACTTCATTGCTTGGTCAGTATTTAGTTGGTTCAACTCATTAGTATCATAGACAATAAGCAGGTATTGTGAAACTTCTATTCATTTCTTAAAACTTATTCTTACTTCAGAGTTTCTTTTTTTAATTCAAGGTTATTTATTTTTCTTAAAAGAATTATCTTGTTAAAATACAACATTCAGAATCCAAAAATATATATTTAAACAATCTATATTTTCAATTGTAAGACTCCCTTTAAGTTTTACTATGTAGCAACAATACATTGTTGGAACTGTTCAATAACTGCACAGCAAGACCATCTATTACAGACAATTAGAAAGTCAACAGGATTTTGTAAAAAAAACCTATTTGAATTGTTAAGAACAAAGAAACACACCCACTAACAGATTTTAAACTCGTCACACCCATGTACACAACATTCAACTTTGCTCCAAAGCAGTGCAGATTTCAACATCTGTCATTCCATAGTCTGGAGTCAGTCACCTCAGGCGGTTTCCTAATTATATGATTTGAGGTACAGAAACTCAGATCTGCTGACATTCACAAGTACGTTAACAGAAAAATGTGAAATAGGTGTGTTTGTAATACGATCCTTAGCGTGCAATAAGCAGCACCCGCCGTCAGTGTTAGGTCATGAAAAAAATACAATGCAAATATAGTTAAATCCCGGCACAACTAGTTAGTCAGGAAATAATGTGATCAGAATGGAATTTTTGTAACAGCAGGTAAAAATAGCCAATTTGCAAATCCATGTGCAGTTTAAAACTGTAGTGCCTCAGCTAGCCAACAGTTAAATGTTCTGATGTATAGATAGAAGCTAAAAGGTTCCTACTTGTTTCCTGCACTACATGTGATCCAAGTATGTGCATTAGATTGGTTAATTTTAGGAATGTGCAGTTAGTATGCTCTCACTGGTCACCTTCACTGTGTCCCAAATTGTGGCTCTGTAATTGGCAGGAATCCCAAGGGTGAAGGGTGGCGGGTAGTTGCAGCTGTACACAACTGCATGTTCCTTAAATTAACCTTTGAAATGTCAGAAAATGTTTCAATCTCACTAACACTTCACATCATGACCCGTTTCAGAGTTTCATAAAAAGAAACATTAATTCATTGGTCCCAGAGTCAGTTTCTCCATTAAAAATGCAGTTTCTATATTCCAAAGTTATTTATGATTTTTGTCTGTGCTGAGTTAAACGATCTCTTTGAAAGCAATCTCTAGGGTGATACAATTAACCTCAGCACCATAGGGCCAGAGAGGAAGTTGAGGGGGGAAAAAAAGCCAGGATTCCTATTCCTAATTGCTGTCCAGTGACTCTAGCCAGAAAGTGCGTATGTGTGAACATCGAGTGAGGAAAGGATCTGGCATAGCTGCAAGGTCCCATACAGTAAAATAGCCTCACCACACTCACCGTCAAGACTCACACACTAAGACAGACCATGTGGGTAAGGTACTAAAGGACATCCATCACCAATGGAACCGTACCCCATTATGAGTCAACACCTACGGGTAAGGGGCAGGGAGAATGAGGACAGAGGAAGTACTTGTACTTTGAATACAGTAAAATCCTTGCTTTTCAAAGATCTGATAGATTGTTATGCCCTACTCTACATATAGTAAGCTCACACTTTTTGATGTCTACAGTAGCAAATGTTCACAGTACTAAGGCTTGTCTTTGGAATGAATCAGCAACCACTGATTACCAATGTAAGAGTGCTAGTACCAACAATATCTGAGGAACTACATGGCAGCTAATTTACTCAGTACCCTGTGTAGTTCTTTTTACACTAGCAGACAGCAACTCATACTTAAACTTGACCTCCAACTAATATAAATGTAGGAAATTCTGTATCTCAAATATATCTCAGCAGAGCCCAACCCTGATATAGGTTTCATAATGGGACTAGTTTCAAGAGAGAAAGGCAATACAAACGTTCAGTGGTTTCTCAGTCATATTTGTCACTAGTCCACCTGCTGCATCAACTCTATAGTGCTACAGAATTCAATAAATTGTATTGAGAGAGAGAAAAAAAGAGACTTGAATTTATGTAGCGCCATTCATGACCTCAGGACGTCCCAACGTGCTTTACTGCCAGTGAAGTACTTTTGAAGTCTAGTCACTGTTGTAATGTAGCAAATGCACTTGCCCACACCGTCCCCATGAGTTTATGACCAGATAATCTGTTTTAGTGATGTTGGGATAAATATTGGCCAGGACACTGGGAAGAACTCCCCAGCTTTTCTTCAAAATAGTGCCATGGGATCTTTTACGTCCACCTGAGGGAGCAGACGGGGCCTTGATTTAACATCTCATCTGAAAGACAGCACTTCCGACTGTGCTGCACTCCCTCAGCACTGCTCTGGAGTGTCAGCTTAGATTTTGTGTGCAAGCCTCTGGAGTGAAACTTGAACCCACAACCTTCTGACTCAGAGGCAGGAGTGCTACCAACAAAGCTGCAGCTGACACTGAGAGAGAAGGCAAGAGCCTATACGCTACTGTCACAGTATCTGTCCTGCTGGGAATCACCGCTACAATCAATAAGCATTCATGTCAAAAGGGACATCAACTTCTCTCTCCCTAGACAACCAAGAGGCAGCACTGATGCTTTCTGTATAGATGCTCATGGGCAGAACCATTTCACCCTACTGACCAAGGGTGATGGTGGAGAAGGAAAGAAAACAGAAACAAAAAGGCAAGGTAAACAGATACAGAACAAATACTTGAACAGTGAAGTACCACGCCTGGTGTGCAGGGCCCTCAGTTGTTCCTACTCTAAAATTCTACTGCACTTTTACTGTGGAATTTGCTGCAGCTTTTCTTAAACTACAAGCAATGGAAATTATGTATACTTTTCTCCCCCCAAAACAATATTATTGTGCATTGCACCTATTTCTACTTTATTTTTCCAGGTATTGTGTGCCATATCAAATGTACATTCATGGAGTTTATTTCTTAAACATTATCGTGGGAATGCTTCCAATAATATTTGGAATTACAATGTCCTTTTTATTGTTCTGTTGTGCATTAGATGGAAGAGGATCAAAGTTGTAATGTCCTTGATTGACTTTCTTCTTGTAAAAAGAGATAGATAATATCAAAGATCAGCTGCACTTTTTATGGATTGGAGATAAACTGGTTTGTAAATCAATTTGATTTTTAAAATGGTTTGCCTCCAAGTGCAGATTTAAATTTTGAGTGACAGTTATAGGCGAATCAACTTGAACAAAGGATGTCCAAAAATAGGAGTTACCAAAATGTGAAGCAAAGTGCCCTTTCACCGTCGACAAAGGATACAGAATACAGCTATTCAAACATTATAAGATAGCCTATCAGAACAGTTCCTGAGATTTTATAACAGGAGGGCTTAAATTATGATACTGATCCCAAAGTTTTGTCCCTTACAGTTGTCTTTTAAGTGATTAAAATGACTAAAAAGCTAAAGTGTGAAAGAATCACATTGAAGATGACGCATTTCTTGTAGTTTCCAGGCAACTGTGCAATAAATCATAGGGCAAGCTCAGTACATTGCCAGCTCAGCCATTTATACTGCAGCAACACTGGGGCAAGTTTAAATACACTTGTGTGTTACTAATGCAGTTTGACTTCCTACAGAAGTAAGATTTGATTAAAATCATGTTAGTCAAGTCTGTGTGTGAGCAGCAACCAAGGCAAACATTTTATTGCTTGATGTACTGTGCCATTATTTTATGGTAGAATCACAAACCATTTGCCAAATAAAATACTCCCCAGTGGCAAAACCAAGAACAGGACTTCAGTGTTGGTAATTATGGGCAAAATCCTACATCCCGAGAACAAAACCCTCAAGTATCAATACAGCCCTTCAAGCACCACCCTTGAAACACCACTTCTTTTTAAACTAAAATACTTGCCAGGAAACAAGGAACTAACAAATGTAAAAATGTCTATTTTAGTCTATTATTTTGGACAAGACATTGAATAGTCCTTGAATGTGCACTAACAGAAATTAAAACAAATCACAGGAGATTCTGAAAGATTTGTCATCTTTGGAAAATGTTAATTTTCCTTTGCTAAAGCACATCCTGCTTCATGATTGAATATTTGACATGTGTGCTTCCTGAGTAGGACTCCCTGTCCAGGGCTTTGGTTCATTACAGCAATTCCCAATCTTAGCAACACACACAGTACTCAGTATGACTTCACCTTTAATAATTGGTCTCACAAGGACCCAAAAATGTCACAAAGCTGCCTGAGGCTTCCAGGTGTGAAGATCTAACAAAAATAACAATCTTTTCCATCATGCTTTTAATTACAATGGTGCTGATTTGCAATCCCAATGTAACCTTTCAATCCAATCCATCATATTTACTAAACAACTTGAATATGAAATAAATACCAGGTATTTGGATTCAGAGTAGCAATAGTGCTCTATTGATTCAACCCCCTCCCCATCGGCATCTTGCTTCATTTTCACAAACGCTTTTATCTCCCCTTGCCCCCCACAAGTGCTCCGTTGAGGGCAAACAGGGCAACCTGATCCCAAATCCCTGCCAGTGTTCCCCTGTAACCAATTTGACATGCATGACAGCAGCATAGGACACTGTTGTGTATCTATTCTCCTCCATCCACACATCAACCCTGGCTGAGATGAGGAATTTCGTACCCAAAGAATCACAAGGACAGATCTCTAATCCTACCATTTCATGATTTAATAGATTTGTAGACTAACAAGCTGTGCTGCTCAGATGACCGAAAAATAATATGTTCAATTAAAAAATGTACCTCCTTTGCATCACTTTTCCAGTACAAATGAGAACATTAATTTCACAACTTGCAGGTTAGCAAAAATTAGTCATGATAAAGCTCATTGTCTTTTAAAGTGTTCGATTAAAATACAGTACTGCGTATGCTGGAGAGAGGATGCAATTTCCAAGAATGCAGACTGACACTTTTTGCAATCACATTGTAGATCTAAAAACATTCTAGTTATTAATTCTAGCAAACTGCAAGATCAATAATTTGTGATAGTATCCATACTGACATTAATTATTATAATGCAAACCATGAGGTTTGAGAAAGAATTTCCACTTAGATACAAAAACTGACAGGGCCATATGCATACTTTACATACTTGTAAGTGTGTACATTTGTGTATACAGATCTTTCATTTTTGTTGAATTTGTTCTAATAATTAAATTGTTCCATTTGCCAAACACTCAAGTACAGCACAAGATTACTAGGGTAATTCATTCAATAAGATATCTTTAATTAAAACAATTCAAGTTTAGTTAGTGAACAAAGTTGATGGAAATAGTGATATATTGGTACTTCAACTGTCACCTTTGAACAGTTGAAATTCAGTAAAGTTGAAGGGACAATGTTACTCTCTTCAAGAAAGGTAGTAACCTTAAGTAACATGACTTGATAACATCTGTCTGCTTGCTGAATTGAGTGCAAATCTATTAAAGACTTCTCGGGAGAAAGGGATGACATTGAAAACTAACATAGAAGAGGCAGGTATCTTAAATTACACAAGAATTGTTCCAATTTTATAAGGAAACTGAAAAATGGGAAATGGCTGCTTACTGAGATGTGTGCAAAATCCATCAAATAAGAACACATTAAAAACAGTAGCAATGGTCAGTTTCAAGACAATGGCTCATTAAGTGATCTACACTATAACTGTAGCATCGATGTGAAGTTCTTTCACTTCATACGGATGTACTGACATTGCAGCCGAAGTCTGCAGCCAGGTTGAGCACCGACTGCAGCAGAGAAAAACTTTCCAGATGAAGCTGTCTCACTCGAGAGTCAGAAGTGGACCCAGTTCTCGATTTTGACTAGTCATTTAGCATTGTGCAAAGTGAAGGAGAAATCACTTTGCACTGACTCTAAACCTGTAGTATAAATGCACTCTTAAAGAACTGAATATTTTGTCAATCATTGAAGTAACAGCTTCAGCCACTGAACTATTTTTAGAAACCAAATATATAATTTATCAACTTTATCATCTTTTAATTAGAACCTGTTTAAAGAAGTTATTGAGCTAAACATTTTGAGCGCTGAATTAACACCACTGGAATACAAGACTAAAATTACTGTTGACAATATTTGTGGACAAACGCTTAACACTCACATTATACCCTCTGTCCACTATTTTAACACTGGAGTTAATCCACTTTGTATTAAATGGGTTAAATCTTCCTTTAAAATAATAGACAAAGCAATGCCACCGAGCATGTCAAGTGTTCATCCGCTAATATCACCAACAGTAGCTTCTAGGCGATACTGATTAACCAGGGATGCTTTTGTGACTGTGCAATTTCAACTGTGTACCTTTCATACTATCTGTCTTCAGAACACCTACAAGCCAGTTCCCCCAATTATATCAGTACTCGGTCCATTTTCTTAATCTTTATATTTTGAATGAACAAAATGCAGCAAAGAAATAAAATGGATGTCAAAGATAATTTCTCTACAACTCCTGATTTTTACTGAAGGGATCCTTTTATATGACAAGCCTCACTTCAATATTTAAACATAATTATATTATATTAAATTAAAACGGTACAAATTGCACATTAAATCTGGGTTCAAGATCACATACATTAAATGAACCAACAGCTTATCTGGACTGCCCTCGTCAAACAAGCGCATATCTTAATGATCAAATTAATAGCTGAAGGCCTCAAATACATGTCAGCATTTGCTTTGTTATTCTAATTATGCCTCAGTCAAGCAATGGCATGTGGTATGAAAAGGTGGCAAGTAAAAAATACTTCTATAAACAAGAAAAAATTAAAGAAAGCTATTTCATTGACAGAAGATAGAAAGCATAAATGCATTTTGAAGACAATTCGATACTCAGAGGGTAAAAATAAACAATTTCTATCCTCAAAAAACCACCATATAGTGCTCCATAATCATTCTTCAAACACAGGACCACAGCCAGTAAAGAAATCCTACTGTTATACATCCATCCAATTATATGAGCTGGAAATCTGGGAGCAAATTCTTACAAAGTTCACCTGACGAAGGGGGAAGCCTCCGAAAGCTTGTGAATTTAAAATAAAATTGCTGGACTATAACTTGGTGTTGTAAAATTGTTTACAATCTTACAAAGTAAACAGTGTCCTTGAAAGCTGAGGTCTTGACTTCAGTAACTTCATTTTTAAACTGTGCCCTGAATAACATCACTTTGTTTGTGCTAACTGAAGAGAGTCAGGAGAATAATTGTGGAAATAATCCAATACCAAATTTGGCATATGAATGGGAATGTGATTGGAGCAAAGGTATCATCTGAAGCATATTAAACTCTTCCCCCCCCCACCAAACATTCACCCACTGAGATCAAATCAGAACAATCCAACTAAAACAAAATAATTAACATATAAAAAGGACAAAAGTTGTACAAAAATCCCAAACCCTCTGGGCTACATTTTGCTCTTTTCACAAATCAAAGATTAATTACCCATTTACAGTAGAAACCGACAAATCAGAACCAAGATGGCAAGTGCAATCGACTTTGCTTCTGCAGGCATGAGTCTACAGGCAAGTGGGGAAGCAGCCCAGTATCAGAGCCCCTACTTGATTGCTGAAGAAGCAGTGATGCTGCATGACGTGGTTGTGAGGAGGATTACCCTCTGTGCTGTCTCACATAGATCACATTCTCATCGATCAGCATTTCAACACACCTGCAAGGAGGTGCAGCTAGGTTTCGGGCACCAGCTGACCTTTATTGTCCTTGCGTGTGCCAGACTTATGCTGCAAGGTTGCTGCAAGTACCTTGCAACATATGGCACAGCTCTTTATCTGCCTTTCTGCTAACCCAGACCATGAGAAGACAGGACCTCATGTCATCCCTAGTTAGGTATCAAGGCCTGCAGAAATAGCCAGTGGCATCTTAGTGGGTATGACAAATCAGGTAATGGTGGATGTGAGCTATCAGGCAACGCGAGCTCTTAAAGAAAGGAGGGAGAAAGAAAACAGGGAACCACAGGCCAGTTAGCCTGACATCAGTCATTGGGAAAAGGCTGGAATTCATTATTAAAGACGTGGTAACAGGGCACTTAGAAAATCATGATTAGGTAGAGTCAACATGGTTTTATGAAAGGGAAATCATGTATGACAAACCTATTAGAGTTTTTTTGAGGCTGTAACTAGCAGGGTAGATAAAGGGGAACCAGTAAATATAGTATATTTGGATTTTCAAAAGGCATTCCATAAGGTGCCACACAAAAGGTTGTTACACAAGGGCTCATGGAGTTGGAGACAATATTAGCATTGATAGAGGATTGGTTAATGGACAGAAAAGAGAGCAGGTTGGCAGACTGAAACTAGTGGGGTGCCACAAGGGTCAGTGCTGGGGCCTCAGCTATTTACAATCTATATTAATGATTTAGGTGAAGGGACCGAGTGTAAAGTATTCAAGTTTGCTGACAATACAAAGCTAGGTGGGAAAATAAGCTGTGAGGAGGATACAAAGAGACTGCAAAGGGTTATAGACAGGTTAAGTGAGTGGGCAAAAAGATGGCAGATGGAGTATAATGTGGGGAAATGTGAAGTTATTCACTTAGGTAGGAAGAATAGAAAAACAGAATTTTTTTTTAAATGGTGAGAAACTATTAAATGTTAGTGTTCAGAGGGATTTGGGTGTCCTTGTATACAAAACAAAGTAAACATAGGTACAGCAAACATTTAAGAAGGTAAATGGCATGTTGGCCCTTATTGCAAGGGGGTTAGTGTACAAGAGTAAGGAAGTCTTGCTGCAATTGTACAGGGCTTTAGTGAGAACACACCTGGAGTACTGTGTACAGTTTTGGTCTCATTACCTAAGGAAGGATATACTTGCCTTAGAGGAGGTGCAACAAAGGTTCACCAGATTGATTTCTGGGATGAGAGGGTTGTCCTATGAGGACAGATTGGGTAGAATAGGCCTATACTCCCTGGAGTTTAGAAGAATGAGAGGTGATCTCATTGAAACATAAGATTCTGAGGGGGCTTGGCAGGGTAGATGCTGAGAGACTGTTTCCTCTGGCTGGAGAGTCTAGACCTAGGAGGCATAGTCTCAAGATAAGGGGTTGGCCATTTAGGACTGAGATGAGGAGGAATTGCTTCACTCAGAGGATTGTGAATCTTTGGAATTCTCTACCCCAGAGGGCTGTGGATGCTCAGTCGTTGAGTATATTCAAGGCTGAGAACAGATTTTTGGACTCTAAGGGAATCAAGGGATATGGGGATCGGGCGGGAAAGTGGAGGTAGATGATCAGCCATGATCTTATTGAATGGCAGTGCAGATTTGGTGGGGTGGGGTGGGGGGCGGGGTGCGTATGGCCTGCTCCTGCTCCTATTATGTTCTATGTTGATCACCTTTCTTTCATGCAATTATCATGTAAAGCATGACAAGTGATTGGAGTGCTCTTGAAGAATCTTCCAACATAACAGTTAATCATGTATTCACATATTGTAGAAAAGAAAGACAGACTTGCATTTATATAGTGCCTATCACGATCTCACCACATCCCAAAGTGCTTTACAGCCAATAAAGTACTTTTGAAGTGTAGTCACTGTTGTAATATAGGAAATGACAGCTGTGATGCTATAGAGGGTCTACTGACATAATTTCCTTTGGGAAAGAGGAGCCTCCACTAAGATTTCACCTCACACTGCAGATGTGGAGGTGCTGGCAGGAGGGTACAGAGCACCTCCTCAGTTGCCTGATCTACTTCGTAACCTGCCGCATGCCCTCCTCTTTCTCCAATGGTATCAACTCAAGATCCCATTGGCAAAACCACTGGTGCCAGTAAAGGAAACTAAAAGGCAAAAAAGTTAACAATTGGCACAAAGGCTCATGAAAACCTTACTGCCAGCAGAAAAAAAAAGTTTGCAAAAACAAACACTCATTTTTAACATCTTCGACCTTTTAAAGGCCCTCCCACCTAAAAATCCACCCCAAGGCCTCCTGGGCATGGTAGGAACTTGGCGTCCAGCTTGACTGCCATCTGGAAAATGGAGCAGTGCCCTTCACAGCCCCTATTTGAATGTAGTAATGAAGCTCCTGCCTGCTTTAGATAAGAGCTTCAAAATCCTGCCACAATTGGACAATGAGTGGGGCAAAGATTAGTTGGAAATCAGATAGGACTCCATTTTGTTGATTTTGCAGTCCTATACTCATCTGCATTCAAGGTCAGGATGCACTGGACAAGATAGTTGGCCAGTGGAGCTCTGAGGCACTACTAAACATGTAAAGCAACTAGCAAATCCCAAATTGTAAATAAGTCTAATTTGAAAGTTACAGTGGTCAACTGCAGATGAGATCTTCCCACACCCATTTCTCTGGTCGTACTAGCAGCTTCTGTGCAACATTGTTACTTGGCTAAGCCTTGTTGCTGCTCCTCATCCAAGTCAATGGTGAAGCCTCTGACTGTGGCAATATTGTGCAGCATGCAACATATTACAATTTTGTGCATCTTTCACTCACTGGCAATACTGCATGACTCCCACTCTGACCAGCAAGCATCTGAAGTGTTGATTTAGCAATGCAAATATTGATTATTGAGGGCCCCCTAGTTACTACATGTGCACTTTTGTATTTGATTCAACAGACGAACTGACTTCTATGAAGTCCCTCCTTGGTGTCTGGAATGACACTGACAAAAATGTTGAGCAGTGAGCTGCACTGCCACCAGTAGTGCTTGATGAACAATTGCAGGTCATTGGGGAGCCAATGGCACACATCAGTCAAAGCATCCTTGTTGAGTCTGAACTTCATCAAACACTGCACTTAGATAAGATCCAGGAAGCTGCATCAGTTGCAGTC
This sequence comes from Heptranchias perlo, assembly GCF_035084215.1. Taxonomy (NCBI): domain Eukaryota; kingdom Metazoa; phylum Chordata; class Chondrichthyes; order Hexanchiformes; family Hexanchidae; genus Heptranchias; species Heptranchias perlo. The sequence goes on from NC_090356.1 coordinate 8,214,908, forward strand.
GATCCCCTCACTGGGTAGTTGATTGGTTGTCTATTTTCCCAGTGGCCCTCACCTCAACCACCTGGCTGTGCTATGCTGTTGGATGATAAATCCATTGTACTATTCACTTCTGTTGAAACTTTCAAAAAAAGCTGGATAGATATCTAGCAGGGATCAGGAGCGAAAGTTAAGGGGATAACTATACACTGAGATGGCCAAATTGAGACACAATGGCCTCACTGCTGCTAAGACTAGGGTAAGGGGCATGGTCTGGGATGGGCAGACCAAGGTTGAGTAATGGAGATGTGGGGATATTTTGGAGTTTCATTTGATTACTTTATGGGGCACGGATTATTTATGTAGAACTTTCACTAATATGACAATAGGTAGGGTGGAGTCCCTGATAGGATAGATTGTACATGGTCTGCAATAGGAGTGGGCTTGATGGTATGCATGGCTTTTCTCTTAAGATTGTATATCTACTACAGTAACAATGAAAATATACTAAATATGAAGGGAGGCATGTATTAAGCAACCATTCTTCCTACAGGAGTATAGGAATATAGCACTGTGGGAAAACCTTCACCACACGGATTGCAGCGGTTCAAGAAGGCGGCTCACCACCACCTTCTCAAAGGCAATTAGGGATGGGCAATAAATGCTGGCCTTGCCAGCAACGCCCACATCACATTAACGATTTTTTTTTTAAAAATCAATAAAACAGTCAAACAAAAGTCATTATATCTGCAGTCCCTCAAACTTTTATCTTAAAAATGTTTCCTTATTTTTTTGTATTGGTATTTTTAAATCAGCTTAATTTTATTAGTGGGGGGGGGCAGGGGGAGGGGGAAGGAAGGAAGGAAAATAGTTTAGTATTCTGCACAAATGAATGTTGCATTCAACCTAATGCACTATCAGAACAATTAAAAAAGGCTACACAGAATACAACTGGAGAATGACAATGTCAACATTTCCCAAAGACATGGCACTATTTCTTCAGGTCCTTTGTTTTATTTTTCAACTACTTTAATAGCTACTTGCCTACATTTATTCAGGCCTACAATCGTTTGATTTGTTACAACGCAACTACATTATGTCTCTCGCAACAGAGTTACCAGAGAGCTTTTCGTAGGTATACTCATAATATTAACATATCGTTTGTGTTTTCACAATGGGGTTACTTGTTTAGGTGCAACTGTCTTGAGAGAGACTTTTTGAATTGACCTTTAACACCTTAGGTAGCTCAAGGATGGAAGCAGTGATACAAGAATACTCTGGTCTTAAGCCAGGCATTTTCTTAGACCTGTGATAACCAACAACTTGCATTTATATAGCATCTTTAACATAGTAAAAACATCTCAAAAAGTGTTATCAGACAAAATGTGACACCAAACCAGAGTGATATTAGGACAGGTGACCAAAAGCTTAGTCAAAAAGGTAGATTTTAAGCAGCGACTTAAAGGAGAGAGAGTTAAAGCGACAGGGAGAGGTTTAGAGAGGAAGTTCCAGAGCTTAGGCCTAGGCAGCTAAAGACACAGCCGCCAATAGTTCAGCGATAAAAATCAGGGATGTCACAACATCACAAGCTACGATTGATACATAGAGTATTGCACCCAGAGGCAAATACAGAAAACTCCAGGCATAGCATCACAAGTGAAGGTATGAAGATCTAACTTTTTCATTCCTTTTTAATCTTACAAATGTTTCCCTATTAAGGATAAAAACATCCAAAAAGGTTAGTCCTTGATAGAAATGCAAGATAACAGAATAGCAATAAATAGTCTGAATTGAATTGCAGAAATGTTTTCCAGTGTTCTTTTTTATATATACACACTACTTTAAACATAGCTGTAAATTAAAAGAGGCAGACTGGGAGAGGCAGACTAAGAGCTTGTGAGAGGAGTGGCAGACTAGGAATCTGGAGAAAAAAGGGGCAGGCTTGGGGGAGTGGCGGGAGGGAAGTAGTAGACCAGGAGCTGCAGAGAGAGGGCTTACAGTACTATTGCAATGTTGACTCTTGCCTAATATGTGGGTCGTGTAAGTACAAAGGGTACAAATGAGAGGAAGAGACGTTCAAAGCAAAAGTTACCGTAACTTCCATCATGGCATGCAACCTTTTCTAGTGTAATATTTGACTTAGTAGAGGTGTGTAGAAAATTAAGATGGTCCTGTCTCATTCCAACTCCTCAGATTGACAGAGTGCTGGCAGGCAAGTATAAGACACTCAAACGGGGTGCGCCAGCTTTCACCAAAACCTGAAGCTCGACAGAATGTTCACAGGCACAAGTGTGTCATATTACATTTCATGACTACATGACTTAGTTTCACATTATGACAGTGCCTGTATAGTGACAGTGCACAGCCAGTATAACCTGCCCAGCATTAATTGGTGCACATATTGCCTTCAGAAGTCAGAACTTCCTGGTATCACAAGGACATAAACTGAACTGTATCAATGCAAAACAGATGGGTAATTGTCAGACTCATTAACATTACTGGTGGTTTAGTTAAATTCGTACATCCAGCCAGGAGCTTTCCTGTAAAGTTAATTTACCGGGGACCTGCAGTGATTTAAAAAGGATCAGCGATACCTAACAGGATAAGAAAGGTAAAGCATTTACGTGGTGAAAGGTTAACCTCCAATACATTAAATGCACAGTTTGCTGAATCAGCTCATTATTCATCTAGATGCCCATGGAGGCAGATCCTCTAACAGTTGCAGAAGTAAGCTAGTCGCACCATGGTTACTATTCTACAGCTACTTTCTCAGGCATCAGTGTAATGTTGACATTTCCTTTGGTCAAACTATTGATCAAGAGCTCACTTCCATCACTCCTAATCCCATCTCCACTACCATTTGATTGGAATGTTTTTTCCCCCTCAAAAAGTTGGGAGGTTTGAGAGAGCTTGTGTCCATTCTGGTCCTGATCTGTGTCCAATCCTAGTGCCTCTTTTGCTGAACTATCCTGAGAAGCTTGTAATGACAAACATTTTAAAAGCAAGTAACAGTCAGGGGCAGACACAGCCAGACATGAATTATTTGCATCGGTAGATATCAGTTTATAATCCCATTGCTGTGTAATTCATCAATTGCAGGTTCTTTGAAATTCTGTAAACTAGGCAAAAATATCTCCCCCACTTTTGTACCTCCTTATTGCTGACAATGGAAGCTGCATTGACTATCAGTCAGCTAATGTTTTGCTTCGTAGCTACCAAAAGCCAGACAATGAAATCCAAGCACATCTTTGCTATGGGTCTTTTTAAAATTAATTTTAAATATAAAGTTTGGTTAGCTGAGGTTACCCAAGATCACACGCGTCATTGCATGGTACAAATAGGATTATTAAAAAATAAACAGATAATCAGTCAGCACAATACCACCCACAGTTTCAGAACCGACAACTGCTCGTGCTTCTTGCAGTTTGAAAGGAAACAAAGTCAGTTTAAAAATAAAACAAAAGCCAAAATCAGTAAGTAGCACAATGAATTTCCACTCAGTTTATATCTTTACAGACTGTAATTTAAGCTATAATTTAACTCAGCTATAGACCTTTCCTTGAAAATTTATGTTTCTATCCAGATCATGCACATTATACGAAGGATTAATACATTGAATAGATTTCTGTCACAAATTATCAGAGTTGAGACTACAGTATGGTTGTGATGTTTAGCTGTTAATCTGGTTTGTCCCTTTAAGGTCATTGCTCAGCTATTCCATCAGGAAATGGTCTAAATACGCCCTTCGTCTTTATTGTTGGAAGTTTCTCGAGACTGTCAGCTGCTAAGCTTCTCTCTTATTTCAACAACCTCTCCAAGTCAGAAAAATAGCAGGAAATAATGTTTTTCATTTTGTATATGCTCTCAAATCTATTGTATAAAACGATGAGATTCCCAATGGTTTCCTCATGTTAAGTCCGATAATATGCTGTTTGATAAGAACACAAGCATTATACTATGAATAATGTATCATTCTGCTGTTAAGGCGGAGCTGTGCTTAAAGTGACACGTCATTTTAAGGACACAAAATCTAATGATATAAATTCTGAGATCAATTAGAGTTTAATTGCCACTGGAGAGAAAAGCTTACAGATTAGCAGGACCATATAATTTTCCAGCTCCAGGTCAGAAGAAACCAGCATTAAATTACTGCTTTCTTTCTCTCTATTCTTTTGACACTTCTTAGGTGAGACTTCTGAAATGTCAGGGGCACATGCTAGATACAAGAATATATAAAAATATGGATGGAAAGTGGAACTTTTGAGAGTGCAGTTTTCCCAACCCCTCCATTTGTTTTGCTGTCTGTGATGGTGGTCTGGAACAAACACTATGTTTTTACAATCAACTTACCAGATCTGAACTTAACCCTTAGAGAACTTGAGACTTTGGGAGCCACCAATTCAAATGGTTTAGCTCCACGTGAATCAGGTGTCATTTTCATCGCAATGGTATCACACGCAGGTAACGTGATGACTTATTCATATGAAATGACATCAAGGCAGCATTTGACCGAATGTGGCATCAAGGAGCCCTAGTAAAATTGAAGTCAATGGGAATCAGGGGGAAAACTCTCCAGTGGCTGGAGTCATATCTAGCACAAAGGAAGATGGTAGTGGTTGTTGGAGGCCAATCATCTCAGCCCCAGGACATTGCTGCAGGAGTTCCTCCGGGCAGTGTCCTAGGCCCAACCATCTTCAGCTGCTTCATCAATGACCTTCCCTCCATCATAAGGTCAGAAATGGGGATGTTCGCTGATGATTGCACAGTGTTCAGTTCCATTCGCAACCCCTCAGATAATGAAGCAGTCCGTGCCCACATGCAGCAAGACCTAGACAACATCCAGGCATGGGCTGATAAGTGGCAAGTAACATTTGCGTCAGACAAGTGTCAGGCAATGACCATCTCCAACAAGAGAGTGTCTAACCACCTCCACTTGACATTCAATGGCATTACCATCCCTGAATCCCCCACCATCAACATCCTGGGGGTCACCATTTACTCTCCACTTGCCTGGATGAGTGCAGCTCCAACAACACTCAAGAAGCTCGACTCCATCCAGGACAAAGCAGCCTGCTTGATTGGCACCCCATCCACCACCCTAAACATTCACTCCCTTCACCACCGGCACACTGTAGCTGCAGTGTGTACCATCCACAGGATGCATTGCAGCAACTCGCCAAGGCTTCTTTGACAGCACCTCCCAAACCCGCAACCTCTACCATCTAGAAGGACAAGAGCAGCAGGCACATGGGAACAATACCACCTGCACGTTCCCCTCCAAGTCACACACCATCCCGACTTGGAAATATATCGCCGTTCCTTCATCGTTGTTGGGTCAAAATCCTGGAACTCCCTTCCTAACAGCACTGTGGGAGAACCTTCACCACACAGACTGCAGCGGTTCAAGAAGGCGGCTCACCACCACCTTCTCAAGGGCAATTAGGGATGGGCAATAAATGCTGGCCTCGCCAGCGACGCCCACATCCCGTGAACGAATTTTTAAAAATTATTTAAATTGTGTATCAATTGATACTGATACAAAAGGCTTGACAAACTATTTAAAAGCAGCAATACCTTTAAATTCTGCCTCCATAACTTTTAATTTTTCTTTCTCCCCATTTCAGAGTTACTATAATGGGAGTTCTGATGCTAACTATTGAATAGCGATATTCAGATCGAACATTTGGATAAAATTAATGGAATTGATCCTCAAAGCTGCATCAATTGCTTTAAAACAACTTCAGTTCAATTGCAATGAATATGAAAATTCTATTTATGTGCTAGTTTCCACATATTAAAAGACAGGCAGGTCACGCATGCACAAAAGCCTCTTCATTTATCAGTATACAGTACTTTAAAAAAAAAATCCAGAAACGAAGTCAGTGTTTACGGTAGTGTGTTTAGCAAACAGTTTCTGCTGTCCCCATAACTTAAGATGTGTAAAATCTACACAGCTGCAGAAATCCAGAAGGAAACATCAACTTAGATTCTGACTGAATAGGAGTGCTGCTCAAGCAGCAAATTTACATTGTGCCATAAAAAGCTTTATTGTAAATTCACATTTTGTCAATGGCCTAAAAGAATATCTAATCCTAGCATAAAGTGCAGAAATAATTGAACTATCGCTTGTGCCCATATAAATTCTTGCTCAGCACTCTGCTTGCATGTGTTAAATATGAGTGAGAGCGAAAGTCAAGGGACTAGAAATTTGGCTACGCAGTGGCTGTTTGTCAGCCGTTAAATGGCCTCTCAAGCCCTATGATGGGCAGGAAGCACAGCCTCATTACCAGCTGGAAGTGTGTCGCCCGCCACATTGGTAAAGGCCCAAAAAAAACAGCACACAGTTCCCAGACCTGAAACAGGTATTTGGCCCATTGCATATGCAAATAAGGAGCCTAACATCTGTTGGAGGCCCCCACTGTAAGATTGGTTTGCCCTGAGGCAGCCGGCACCAGCTGCATTCAGAAAAAGCAAACCTACGTTGCAACTAACAAGTTTTTAAAAATATACTTATCTAAATATGAAGCTGGGAGGAGAAGGCCTGCTCCTCCTCCCTCCAGCCACCGTTACCTTCCAACCCATTTGTCCCTGTTCCTCACCCAATCGCCCCCCTCTTCCCGACCCGATTGCCCCCACTTCTTCATTTAACTCAGGGCTGATTTTCAATCCTGCTTCACCGGCAAGTTGTCTGTTATTCTCCCCAGCTCGATGGAAATGAAGCACAAGGCCCAAAATCAAGGATGTCTTGGGCCTCACCATTCAGGCGCAGGGATCATTCCCTGCACCCAAATTTCCAGACCAGAGTGTGAGAATAAGAGTCGGAGAAGGTATATACATTCCAAATTTTGTGAAGCTGTTGAGGTATCCAGCTCCATCAACACCACTCAAACTGTTAGCCAGAGGAACACGAAAATGATTCTCATTTCTTCCTGGTCTGTAAGGAAGTACCCAGACTCCAGTACAGAAATCAGGAAGATGGTGTGCAGAAGATTGGAGAGACAGTCTAAGAGATTACTGGTATAAACCTACATCCCATCACTTTGCATTACTTTTCAATGTGCCACACCAACTCCATTTGTTGCTACTTCACTTTGCAATGGAACCAGTTACAAAACCCACAGACTAAGATCAGAATTCTCAGTTCCTCATTGTCTTGCGTATCAAACACAAATTCCTATTTCACAAGGTCAAGTCTGCGATCTACTCTTTGGCTTCTTCCAAATACAATCTATAAAAGGTTCACAAGTGGAATGTATGACTAACCCATTGGCGCCCCATTTCATCCTCTCCCTTCCATGAAAGTGCTTCACCTCCACTCTCCTCCATTCCCTAATGAACTGCCTAATACTGGAAACTCAATGTCAGGGAACTGTGTGCTGGACCACTGCTTGTTAATGGTAAAGATAGAAATTAATTACCTACATTAAGCAATAACTTAAAATCAATTCAGACCATAAAGCCATTTGTTTCAGTCCTTTTGTTGTTCTTGTGGAATAAGTCTGTAAAAGTTTGCACTTTAAAAGACAAGCAAATTATATAAATCTAAAATCGGGCATTTTATTGTTGAGATTTGTTTTTAAAAAAACAGCATTGAAATATTAATCTTTTCAGTAAGGACCTGGTTCTATTTATACAAAGTTAAACTAATGAAAAATAGCTACTGTAGGCAAGAAAGGCTGGAGGTAAACCCAAGCACAAAAATGTTTGGAATCCATTATACCTTCCTACGACCTACAGAAATATCTATTAATACAGCCTAGCATCAAATTGCATGCTCATTGACTCATGCCAATCACTCTTTTCTAATTGGTTGACTACATTTCATACATCAGTCCCTGAGACGGAGACACTCAGTAAGTTAACCACAGGAATGAAGCATAGGTGTTATCTACACCTATTCAGTAGAGTGAACAATGGGCAATTCCTAGTTGTAAGATTTTCAGTCGCAAGTTTACCACATTCCTGAGGCACCGTCAAAACAAAACAAACAATTAAAAAGGCAGTAAGCTACATAAATCACATGGGTAACAGAGGACCGCTTGTCCATGCCTTAATCCAAGCCCACTGTCCTATTACCAGTGATGAGGCTGCTCCAAGCCACTGATATTCTTCACTTCCCATTACAGCAACAAAGCTATGTCTCCTGGTAACTACAGGAAGAGCTTTCAGCCAGTGACCAAATCCAAATCACCTATAAAAACTGGCCTCACCAGGAAAAATTGGCATTGTCTCCACACTACAAAAGAAGCTGGTGCAAAGCCCTACCAAAAACAAATTAAAATTAAATTCTCCGCTCCTCTGACTTTGGCATCTTGTGAAGACACCCCCTCCCCCCACCCGACTTCCTTCCTTCGTTCCATCACTGGTGGCCACGCTTTCAGCCACATAGGTCCCATGCTCTGGAATTTCCTCCCTAAACCTCTGCCTCTTCACTTCCCTCTCCTCCTTTAAATTCCTTCCCAGGAACTTTTAATTCTTATTTTCCTCCCTTCAGAAACAGTATGATGGGAGCTATAATGCTGATGAATAAATGGCAATAATCAGATCAGATGTTTGGATAAAATTAATGGAGTTTATCCTCAAAGCTTTAAAGAAATCCAACAACTTCTGTCCACTTTTATAAGTTCAAACTCAATGAATATCAAATAAATCAAATTTGCTCAGCATTCATAAACAATGAAAATCTACAAAACTGCAAATTTCTGCTATTGGCTCCCACACAAAGACGACAGTTGAGGTCATTACTCTGAAAAATCCTCTTCATGGACGTACTAGACTTTTAAAAAAAAAACACATAAATGAAGTCACTGTTTACTGAAATGGTGTGTTTAGCAAACAAGTTCTGCTGTTCCCATAACCAGAGGTGTGTAAAACCTACACAGGTGCAGAATTTCTGAAGAAAATATCAATCCATAGTCCTGCTGGTATAAGTGCTACTCATTTGGCAAATTCACATTATGCCATTTACGAAGCCTCAAATTCTGCCAAGAGCCTGGAGGGTATACCAAATTCCACAGTTCAGTACAAGAACTGTCACAGTGCCCACTGGCCCAGAATGTCCTGCATCAGAATATGCTAGGGGTTAGTTTTGTCAGAACAATTCAAGGATTCTCAGACACAAGATATGGTGCAGAAGCTGCTTGTAGCAGGAGCTATCAAAGAGGTACCCCTAGGATTGGGGAAATGGAGGGTTTTATTTTTCTTATTTTGCAGTCCTGAAAAACAGTTGGGATGGCAGGAGAGATGTGGTCAGGGATCAGAACATTCTAGGCAGTGGAAAACTTCTCTTTCCAGATGACGGTAAAGATAGTTACTCCGTCAGAGATCATCCAAGCATTTCATCTGGGTGACTGACTAGCAGTTGACTGGCTACATGATGTTCTGCAATGTTTATTGCGGTGGTTGTGGTTGTTGTTGTTGTCGTTGTCACCTTCTTTGTCATAGGGATCAATGAATCCCACAGGAACTACCTTTGGATCAACAGCTTGTCTCAGCTGGTAGCACTCTCACCTGGGTCAGAAGGCTGTGGGTTCAAACCACACTCCATTACATAATCTAAGTTGGCACGTCAAGGTAATAGTGAGGGAGTGCTGCATTGTATGATGAGATGTTAAACCAAATCCCTGTTGTCTGTTCAGGTAGATGTAAAAGATGCCATGGCACTTTTTTTTTTGAAGAGTAAGGAGTTCTCTTGCCCAACATTGAGAGACAGGAGAATGTGGAACTCCCTACCACATGGAGTGGTTGAGGCGCTTAGCATAGATGCATTTAAGGGGAAGCTAGATAAGTACATGAGGGAGAAAGGATAAGGATATGTTGATAGGGTGAAATGGTAAGGTGGGAGGAGGCTCATGGAGGAGAAATTCTGGCATAAACCTGTTGGGCTGAATGGCCTATTTCTGTGCTGTAAAATACTTTGTAATTCTATGTAACATTCAATCCTCAACCAACCCCACCAAAATAGATTAACTGGTCATTCATCTCACTGATATTTGTGGAACCTTGCAACGTGCAAATTGGCTGCCGCTTTTGCCTGCAAAACTACAGTGACTTCACTTCTAAAGTTATGAAGCATATTGCGACATTTATATAAATGCACGTTCTATTTTTTCTTAGTACTGGAGCAGTGAGCCATCAGTACAGGGTTTTACCATTCAGTCCGCTGTTGGCCTCAGAGTCCTCAAAATGTGTCTCAGTGGTACTGATTTTTGAGACAGAAAAACTGGCTACGTGGGCATTTGTCCTGACTTAAGTTATAACATTTCTACGTTTACCTTGTCATTTAACTTGGAACAAGGCCAGGGCTCTGGAATTTTAAAAATGGAAGCCACGGCTGCTGTTTATTACATTTCCTTTCGTCCTGTTAGCTAGAGGAACAGTAGGTAAAGCAAATAAATGAATTCTGTCAAGAGATTAGAGGCAAGGAGGTGGCAATCTCCCAGGTTGTTGACTGCCATTCCTGGTCAATTTTATCTGAAATTAAACAGGTCTATGAAACACTAAATACAGCATGCTTGCAGCTTCTCACGAGTGCCAGTTATCTGTTAACTAAGCTGTTTAAATATACCAGTCAAGGAAAACAGGCCAGAGAAATTGATCTGGTAATCCAGCAGAAGAGGAAAGGTGACAACAATTCACAGTCTAACTACCTGTAAGGCAGCTCCCAACGTAATTAAAAACGTTAAAAACTTGTTAGTCAGCCTGTTGAGCAAGAATCTACTACTTCTTCAAAACAACCCGTTTTTAGCAAAGACTTTTTTTTATTCAGAGGGGCGAGAAGCTGCCTAAACCAGGTAAATATGAGCAATAATCCTACTGCCTTCTACCACTTGTCCAAGTCACAGCAGTGAGGCAGAAGCACTCATTACTGATTTGACACTTAAAGACTATGGAAGAAAACTCTAATTGAAATGCTCTGCTATTTTGGTTTCAGAAAGCAGTTTAAAGTATCAGAGAAAGTTAAGTACTGCTGATTTAGCACACACACGAGTGCACGTGCACATACACAGTGAGTGTAAGCAGCCGTATCATTGTGTTTCACTGTAGCTTCCTCAAGTTGTTCATACTCCTCATACTGCTAAAGTTCCTTGTGCAATGGCCTTCAGCATTCTTGTCCCCATTTTTGCTAATTACCATAAATCAAGCAGTCTCAGACATCCTAGAACGGTGGGATTGGCACAAATATCTTAACATGGGGTACTCATCTAAAAGAGGCCGTCTCCCTGCTCATCATGGCACCTAAACCCATTCAGGCCTAGCACATTTTGGCTGGCTTTCAAGTGATTCAACAAAAGAGTGCAGAGAAGTACAAAGAAGTAAGTGAACCAACAATAGCAATAATCATAAGCATGAATAAAGGGAGAGGGGTGTATTTGGTACCTGACATCTTTGATCTGGCATTAGCAGGAATGCGGAATAACACTCTCAGCAGAATCTAGGCTTAGCTATACTAATGGAATCTCCACCAGGATAGAGTCCAGAACGTCTTAAGATGACCCAGAGATGGAAAGTGGACCGCAGGGTCTCTTTTCTGTGTTCTAATTCAATTTAAGGACCCCAAAGCACTGGGTCAAAACAGTCAATCCCTGAAAGACTAGATTCTTGTATACCTTCCCCCTACTATCAACCGAATTGCAAAATATTATGTAACGCAACTATATCAATGCGCATCTGGGCACTTCCAGCCTCCACGCTGACAGGAAAATTTCAATTGCTTGATGAAGTAGGCTCATAGGCTCCTTCAGAAGGGTATGGAATGGTGGTAGGGTGTTGGAGGGCCAGCAACTATCACACGTGTCTCCTGGTTTGCTTCCTGTTGTAGTATGTACCCCAATGAATGAGCTATGGAGGATCAAGAGAACGATGCGTAGTGTGGAATCTAACCTGGATGGCACATCTCTTGTGTCACTTCATTATATTCCTCCAAAATAGAGACAGCAGTGGAGACAAGAAGGACCTTGTTCCACTAATTATTTTGAACTAAAATACACTCGAAAAGGATGCTACAAATGCCAAAGAGGTATGGAACAACTGATGCAGTTTAAGTGTCATAGAGGAGTAAGGACACAGGAGTTTCTTCATATAATTTCATAATTTTAAAAAGTTAGGAAGCAGATTAAGAGACATTATGAACACTTCTTGCACACTACATCTGCTGTACAGGTTAGTCATTTTTTTAAAAAATACAAACTTACCAAACTATTTGGACCTTGGGACTGAGTTGATTGAAATGCTTGATAGTCATCCAGTCATAACATGTATTTTTTCAGGACTTTATGGCTTCCGTGAGGTGGCCTATTGTTTATTGTATTTTACTTTCATATTGAATTGTATTGACACTTGACATAATTGATATAGTAATGGCAATTCTATGAATTTTGTGGCATTCTACAGTAGTTGTTTACTTTATATGCCACCTTTGTTCATGCATGCTGCACCCCTCTGGGTTGGGGGAGCAGATTATGTTCTAAAAAGGTATCTTACTGCTTGATGAATTGTTTGACAGGAATAAACCGTTCAGATTCTGAAAGCATGGTCATCTTTGCACTTGTGCTTTATCTCCATTTTCTGCCCTTCACCGCTACCAGGACATTTCATCACGTTCAGTACCATAGGTCAAGTACCCCAGCAATTTAAAAAGTCTGTTGCTCTAATTTACAATAAGCTAAGAAGCTCTGTTCAAGCAATCCATGTTTAGTCCAAAATAGTTCATGGAACAAGATGAGTTGTCTTTCGAATATTCAGTGTTCATAGTTAAGCACTAAGTGTACGCACTTAATTACCCCCCCCTAATTTTCTCCCATTCTCCTTTGAAGCCACTGAATTGTGTTCCTTGGGAACACAATTCAGTGGCTAAAGCTTTCCTCCATTACCTCAACCACGAGACAATCTTAATGTGTGAGCCTAGATAGCAAATGTCAGCAGACTATTAGGACAGCACAGGGCATCGCAGCTGAGCCTGATCTGTTCTCACTTGATGTCCACACAGATGCACTTTTCAACACAGAGGTGACTAGACAGCAACTTGGAGCAGAAACCTATACGGATTTCCCCTCAGGAACACTGAGGCCAATCGTTGCACCCCAGCTGCTGCCCTCACTAATGTCATCTAACTCAGTACTGTCAGGGAATTGAACCCGAGATATTGTGAGTATTGCCTTTAACCTCAGGACCATCAGGGAAGCTTGCCTATAACTTTCTTAATGCCCGACAGTATAACAATAGCCTCCTTAATGATTAACCTTACTTCTCCACCCCTCCCAAAAAAATGACACTCTTATGATTAATCCATTTGCCACAAAATTATTTGGTATTCTGTTTTGTTAAACTTTTAGTATATTCTCAGCTAGAATCTACTTTGCAATATTAATCTTTAACCTATGTTTTATAAAGTGATCTAATTTCAATTTGCTATACAATATTTATGGTGAAACATTTTGGTTTCTAAAAGAAAACTTAAAACAGTGTGTGACCCAAGGCATAACTTGGATTGTAAACAGTACTATTTAATGAACAAAAAAGTAATTTTATCAGCAATTTTTGGTTAAGGTGCCTTAAGATCTGATAAAACTATTTGTACAGTTAGAATTTTAAAAATAATTTTCTATTATAAAAACACTCATCAGGTATTTCATTAAGTGGACTCAAATGAACAGTAGACTTTTAGCTTTTTACTAGTTTTATAATGGTTAAGAGAAAATATACATTACCTTTCCTTTTTAAAAGAGTCTTTATTCAGCCAACAACCAGTGTTTCAAAAGTCTCTTTGCATAAATAAGAACAAAAAAGAGCATTATTAAAGTGAGATGAAAGAAATTATGGCTGCCTAAGAATAGTGAGTTTCCACCGAACAACCTAATGTTAATTGCCTGTTATCTGAGCCTCAGTTATGCAAGAGAGGTCTGGTGGATATCGTTGCCTGGTACAGTACCTCTGATATATGTTCCCTTCATATTAGAAAAATTATGGAAACATTTAAGATAATGTTTTTTTGATTGTGTGCCATTCCACTTTATGGAATGAATTTATGAATACATGCTGAAAATATTTGGTTATTTTAAAAGCAAGAGTGCTGACAATTGTACTTTCTGCTTCAAAATTTATTTAAAATTAAAATATATAAAATATACTGATGAATATTCAGTGCCATTGCTCATGATGAATTGGAGAACATACTGTTTTGTAACATAAGCCCAACATCAAGCATTCCTCCCACTCCCAGCAGAGTCTGCGATGCCCCCTTCCCCCACAGCAAGAGGGCCTGTCTCCCTTTCTCATCCACCACCACCCCTGCACCCCCACCCCAGCAGACTGAACGGTGTTTCTCTCCCCAACCGGTTCTCTCTCCACCCCCAAGAAAAACACCCTCACACACATGCAAGAGTGGGAATCCTAGCTGATAATTCCCCTTCCTTGCTCACAATGTTTTAATCTTCCTCATAATAATCATTACAAATTTACAGAAAAGCATTTTCCCTATATTGTGTAAATCTAAAATATAGGATATGAATATCACAAAGGAAATGTATACATCAAAGCAATGTGTGAGCCTAGATTAGTCAGTGTTAGATGGCTGATTCACTATGGGAAATAACAGCTAAACCCAATCCAGTTCCCATCCAATGTCACCAATTTCCTCTCCCTACACTAGACTAAGGATACTAAGGCAAGGGAGCACTACCACACCCTGGTGGAGTCAACTGATTCAGTACAGACTCAGGCTGATACCTGGGATCTTCACCTGTTGAACCTTCAGGGGAGCTATGAACTGAATCTCCAAAAACTAGGCAACACAATTCAAATTTAGATTAAACTAGATGATAGGATCAAATGACAGAGAAAACACGCTATGGAGCTAATTGAGAAAGGAGCCACACTCACTGGGAGCACAGGTCAGAGAATCAGGGTTACAAAGTTGTAGCTGCATCCCTGACCCATGCTCCCCTTGAGCAGGGCTTCGTAGCTGGGTGCACAGGATTGCAGCATTAACCCTTGTATTCCAAATCAGTCACCACTGTGAAAAAAAATGAAAATTGGTTGATCAAGTTAAAAATGGATACATTGGTGAATTATTTAGATTGGTTAGATTTCAAGGAAGATAGCAACCTTCACGTGATCTTTTCTGTTGTGCTCCAGCATGACTGCCAACAAGGTGACCAAATGCCGATCGATAGACTCCCAGTCCAAAAAGCAACACACACGACATTCCTAATCAAGATGATCCTTTTCAGGGCAACATCAAATATGGGCATAGGCCCATATCTACATGTCTGTCACCTCAACGTGGAAGGCCTCATCAGCAAAATATGACTACTTGGCCAAGTTGTTATATGAACTTGATGTTCTTGCGCTACAAGAGATTCAAGTTGGCTGACCCCCTACAAATAAAGACACACTCTTGAGGACCTCCTGCAAATACTGCTTCACTTCGTGACCTTCTGTCCCAAATATTGTCAGCTTCCCAAAAAGGAGAAAAGTGCCATCATTGCAGAAAACATTTTTATTAGTAAACAGAAATAATGTGCTAGTATGTCAATAAATATAGAAACAGCATAGAATACAGAATTGTCAAAGCTCTGTCCTTGCGGCACACAATATAGCTAACCCAGATGAAAACCTGATGACCTTAGAGGATGCCCTCACAGACCCCAGTTTAAAAGCCTATATCTTGGAATACAGCTTCTCTACCATTTTTTTCAATTGCATTCGGGAGGTGTCTGCACTGGTATATTAAGTGGCTAGGTACAACTTACTTAGCCTCTGTGCTAATGGGAGGAGGAAAGGGAAATGAAAATGAATGGAAAGATTCCAAATTGACACTATAAATTTATAATCATCGAGATTATTTCTTCTGTTTCAGAGTGTAATTCAAGACTCTTGCATTATAACTACAATGTGTCAACCAAGCAGGTCTGTACAACACTCGCAATTTTACATTGAGTGCATAAAACAGGTGACCTTGTTGAGTGTTGTCCCCTGTTCCCCATCAATCTTGTTATTATTAGTTAGGGAATATTTTTACACAAACAAGTCAATCATCAGTCTGAACCCAACCCAAAAGAGCACGATAGTTATACGATTGACATTAATTCACAGAACATGATTACCACGATAAGCAGCCTAGCTTCAAACATACTCTGGCTAAATTTCCTGAGTCATTGCTTGCAAGTAGTTTGAAAACAGTGTTCTGAATATCACCTGTACCCAGCTGCTGCCATCACTGTTCCTCAATAAAGTCTTGGATTTCTCTTAAGGGATTAGCCTACTTGTCCAGATGGTTGTGGGGTTTGGGAGCACAAAGGGGCAGGCTTGGGGCCTGCAGTGCTGAGGTTGGGTTGATTCCAGTGGTGCTATTAAGAATCATAGAAAGGTTACAGCACGGAAGGAGGCCATTCGGTCCATCGAGTCCACGCCAGGTCTGTGCAAGAGCAATCCAGCTAGTCCCATTCCCCCGCCCTATCCTAGTAGCCCTACAATTTTTTTCCTTTCAAGTATTTATCCAGTTCCCTTTTGAAGGCCATGATTGAATCTGCCTCCACCACCCCCTCGGGCAGTGCATTCCACAGCCTAACCACTCGCTGTGTAAAAAAAGTTCTTCCTCACATCACATAACCTTAAATCCATGTCCTCTGGTTCTTGACCCTTCTGCCAATGGGAACAGTTTCTCTCTCTCTATTCTGTCTAGACCCTTCATGGTTTTAAATACCTCTATCAAATCTCCTCGCAACCGTCTCTGTTCAAGGGAGAACAACCCCAGCTTCTCCAGTCTATCCATGTAACTAAAATCCCTCATACCTGGAATCTTTCTAGTAAATCTCTTCTGCACCCTCACGAAGGCCTTCACATCCTTCCTAAAGTGCGGTACCCAGAACTGGACACAATACTCCAGTTGTGGCCGAACCAGTGTTTTATAAAGGTTCATCATGACTTCCATACTTTTTGTACTCTACGCCTCTATTTATAAAGCCCAGGATCCCGTATGCCTTTTTAAACCATTTTCTCAACCTGCCCTGCCACCTTCAACGATTTGTGCACATAAACCCCCAGATTTCTCTGTTCCTGTACCCGAGTTGTGCCCTCTAGTTTATATTGCCTCTCCTCATTCTTCCTACCGAAATGTATCACTTTGCATTTTTCTGCGTTAAATTTCATCTGTCACGTGTCCGCCCATGCCACCAGTCTGTCACTATCCTCCTCACTGTTTACTACCCTTCCAAGTTTTGCGTCATCTGCAAGTTTTGAAATTGTGCCCTGTACACCCAAGTCCAAGTCATTAATACATATCAAGAAAAGCAGTAGTCCCAGCACTGACCCCTGGGGAACACCACTGTACACCTCCCTCCAGTCCAAAAAACAACCGTTCACCACTACTGTTTCCTGTCCTTAGCCAATTCTGTATCCATGTTGCTACTGCCCCTTTTATTCCATGGCTGCAATCTTGATAAGCCTGCCGTGCGGCACTTTTTATCAAACGCCTTTTGAAAGTCCATGTACACCACATGAACTGCATCTACCCTCTCTGTTACCTCTATCAGGTTAGTTAAACACGATTTGCCTTTAACAAATCTGTGCTGGCTTTCCCTAATCAATCCACACTCGTCCAAGTGACTGTTAATTCTGTCCTGGATTATCGTTTCTAAAAGCTTCCCCACCACTGAGGTTAAACTGACTGGCCTATAGTTGCTTGGTTTATCCTTACGCTCTTTTTTGAACAAGGGTGTAACATTTGCAATTCTCCAGTCCTCTGGCACCACTCCTGTATCTACAGATGTTTGGAAGATTATGGCCAGTACCTCTGCAATTTCCACCCTTACTTCCCTCAGCAACCGAGGATGCATCCCATTTGGACCGGGTGACTTATCTACTTTAAGTACAGTTAGCCTTTCAAGTACCTCTATCAATTTTTAGCCTTTCAAGTATCTCAGCTATATCTTCCTTTACTGAGACTCTGGCAGCATCTTCTTCCTTGGTAAAGACAGATACAAAGAACTCATTTAGTACCTCGGCCATCCCCCCTGCCTCCACAAGTAGATCTTCTTTATGGTCCCTAATCGACCCCACCCCTCCTCTTACTACCCGTTTACAGTTTATATGCCTGTAGAAGACTTTTGGATTCCCTTTTATGTTTGCCAGCAGTCTATTCTCATACTCTCTCTTTGTCCCTCTTATTTCCTTTTCCACTTCTCCTCTGAACTTTCTATATTCTGCCTGGTTCTCACTTGTATTATCAACCTGACATCTGTTATACACCCCTCTTTCCCGTTTCATCTTACTCACTCTCTTTTGTCATCCAGGAAGCTCTGGATTTAGTTGCCTTACCTTTCGGCCTCGTGGGAATGTGCCTAGACTGTACCCAAACCATCTCCTCCTTAAAGGTCGCCCACTGTTCAATTAGTTTTGCCTGCCAATCTTTGATTCCTATTTACCCAGGCCAGATCTGTTCTCATCCCATTGAAATTGGCCCTCCTCCAATTGAGGATTTTTACTTTAGAGTGGTCCTGTCCTTTTCCATAGCTTGTGGCGACAGCAAACAATTGGGGATTTGGGGGGGGTGGGGGAACTTCACTACTTCTGATATTCATGCATCTGTCTTGAAGCTATATAGGTCACATCCCTGGAATAACTGCTCTGTGGGTCCCCTCATATCTGTTATTTTCTTTGTGCTTCTCTCCTTTTCACTCTGCCTTTTTCTTTGGGTATCAGCTTAGCTCAGTTGATAATAACCATACCTCGGAGTCAGAAGGTTATGGAGTCAAATCCCACTGCAAAATATGAGCACATAATCTAGACCGACACTTCAGTGCATTACTGAGGAAGTGCTACATTGTTGGAGGTGCGATCCTTCAGGAGATGTTAAACTGATGTCCTGTCTGCCTGACAGTTCTTGCCAAAGTTCTTCACTTATCCAACACCACAAGAAAAATAGATTAACTGGTCTTTCCTCTCACTGATGCCTGTGGGACCTTGCTGTGCGCAAATAGCTGCCATTTCTGTTTCGTGAACGACCGTAATCACCAATAAAAACAGAAAATGCTGGAAAATCTCGGCAAGTGAGGCAGCATCTGTGGCGAAAGAAAGTTAATGTTTCAGGTCAAAGATCTTTCGTCAGAACTGGAAGAGATGACGAAAGGTCTTCGACCTGAAACATTAACTCTGTTTCTTTCTCCACAGATGTGCCTCACTTGGAGACTTTCCAGCATTTTCTGTTTTTATTTCAGATTCCCAGCATCCGCAGTATTTTGCTTTTGCCAGTAATCACAAAGTAATTCACTGAATGTGAAGTATTTTGGAACACCCTGAGGAGTGATATAGTGCTGTATAAGTGCACGCTTTTCTTCTTGTGTCTTTATTACTTTTACCCTTTGTCTCTATCGGTTACTCCCTCCCTGTGTTTTTCTTTTTTTTCCCCTCCATTTCTCTCTTTGCCAATCTCTTCATGGGAATGAAGCTGCAGGTGTGAAGTAATGGGGCTGCCAAGTGAACAAGTGCAGAGGAAACTAATAGTAGAGCAGAGGGTGCGGAGGAATGGAATTACCAGAATGCATATGCTTTTGGTGCATTGCACATCATCCTTTACATTGGGCGTTAGGATATCAGACCAGGCCTTGAATTACAGGAGTGCAGGTGAGTATGATGCTATCTTCTATCAGTGGAGGGTACACCTGGGGTAGAGTTTGTTGAATTTGCTGGAGTGAGCAGAGGAGAGAGAGATATATTTATAAAAGGAAGGTAGTGATGCTTTTTGCAAATTACTGAATTTTTTAAGATGTTAACTGATTGATCTCCTGTGGCATTGCTCACATATATGTTTAAAATAAGTATATTCAATAGGATATATGCAGTGCACTGTACAGGGGTTGTGCTATTTCATTGTTTATCTGCCTGTGTTACATATATCTCATTAATTTTATTATAAGTAGCAGGAAGTTCTGGAAATCGGTAATAAACACAGAAAATTCTGTCAATACAGCACAAATCAGTCAACATCTGTGGAAAGAACAGATGAGTTAAAGTTTCAGGTAAAGACTCCATCACAACTGGAAGATATTACAGATATAGTACACATTAGACCTGCCTGGCTCAAATATCGAATTACCAAATTCACCATGGATTATATATAGTAGGATGGATGAGAATCATGGCACAAACATGCTACAACAATTGGTTTTTGGTAAAATATGATTGTGACTCCCAATCATAAATTGCACTACAGATATCAGTTCTGGGATCAGATTGGTCACTGGTGATATGGTTCTGTGATTTGATTGATTCCTGGTTCTGTGATCTGATTATTGGAACAGACAGGTTAAAAGGGTCTCTGGCACCTGACTGATTGAAGTTCTGGCTGGTTAAGCCAACAGTGGCCTCCGGTTCCGCAGTCTGATTGGTAGAAAGTACTCGACATGAACTTGCTATTTAATATCTGTTCTACTTAACCTGTATTTCAAATACTAGGGTCAATGTTGCTGGTTCACTGCAAAAGTGCATGTTCCAAATATGTCAGAGCTCTGAAGCCTTCTTGTACCATCTGAGAATGTTTAAAATTGAAGTTTGAGTAAACTAAGGCACAGATGATCACACACTGATTCCAGCTGTGCTGGGACCTTGAACGTGTCAACTGTAGAATGGAATCGATCAGAGTTCAATAATAATTGTAGAGTGTTCATTGTGATTGCCTTCGCGGCTTTTTGAAGTTTTACAGAGTTTTATCAACTTGAAAGTTTTGATTTTACATGATCTATTGGAAGGGATAGATGGAATCAAAACCATTCCTTAGTTTAATATTCTTAAATAAGTCAGGTTACTATTGCTTTTGTTATGTGGCCAAGGATAAGTATTGGGTGCATAATGGCATAAACTAATCAAAAAGATTAATGGAGTCCAGTACACTGCTTGTTCTGATCAGAAACTCATGCCTTCTTCATGCAGACTCCACTGTTGATAGAAGCATAGTTCCCCTCTAAGTCACATACTATCCTGACTTGGACATATATCGTCATTCCTTCATCATCACTAGGTCAAATTTCTGGAACTCCCTACCTAATGGCATTGTAGGATTACCTTTGCCACATGGACTGCAGTTTAAGGCGGAGGCTCACTACCACCTTCAAAGGCAACTGGGGTGGGCAATAAATGCCCGCCTTGTCAGCGACACCCATATCCCGACATTGAATTTTTAAAAATACTGAAACTGCAGTAAACCGAAAATAAGAATGCTCAGTTATCCTGACACTCCCTGCAAATGTCCACTTTGTAAATTGTAGAGTTGGAATCTATCCTGCATGTTCGTTACAGGAAATAAGTTATAAATATATATACCCATTGTGTGAAGACATCATACCTGATAAAGTGCCAGCTCTGTGGTTTTCTGGCAAGGAAAGTGACTTGCATTTTACTAGGGTTTACAGTGCAGCACCTTTGAATTCACACTGACATGAAACCTCAAGCCTTGAAGAAGTGTTTTTCCATGACTGTTGAAATCAGAGCATGGAGTTTAGTTGGGGGACTTTTAAATAACACTCAATGTTCACCTTGACACAAACTGGAAAGAATAAAAAGGAGATAATTTCTTAATGAGAACCTTCTTATCTCATTTGTTCTTTAATCTAGAAAACCTGATCTTTATAGGTATTACAAAATATACTGTGTGTCTTTAGGTCACTGCAGTGAAAATATATTTAATGCATTTACAATACAATACTAAAACATGCTTTTAAACCACTAAGGCCTGTTTCCCCAATGATAATTTATTAAAATATTTGCATTATCTTTCATGAGTATGATTTTTGCAAACTGTTCATCAATTATAAATGTATCTCCTTTATTGTGCAGAGGCAATTTCAAAATAGCAGTGTTACGAAACTTGGGTTGTTTGCCTTTCCATCTTCCATTTCTATTTGCATAAAATGGAAATCACCTGAGCCCTGCCCCAGAGAGAAAGAGATGTGACAGTATTTGATATGTATGCCTCAATATATTATAACAAACAAGTACATCAGAGCCTATAAATGATTATCCTTCAAGCCTATTTTCTTGTGGTAAACAAAAAAACCCAAAAACACCTGTGACTGAAGTCTGTTTATTGTAAACTAGGCCATACTCAGTTTACCTAGATAGTCCTTTAGCACACATGTCCAAATTCGCAAACGCACAAGTATTATGCAACTGTTATTAAGCACAAGCGAATAAGTCATATACATGTTTACAACACACGAATGATGATGAAGAACATATATTGAACCAAACAAGTGAAGCCTTGTTCTTAACTGGAAATTGCTTTTGGAACTAAGTGAAATATTTCAACATCAGTGCCAAGATATCTATTTTAATTTTACTCTTCACTCCTCTTGCTCCAAAAAATCTATGTTGAGGATCTCACTTATTTCCTCCTTGGTGTGATCAATGAAACCTCACATCAGTGAATTATTAAAACAAGAAATTAAAGAGATTTAAAAAGGACAACTCCACCCCAAGTTGCCCTGTGGGCAGCATTAATCCACTATGGGAGATTTTATCTGGGATTAATGAACAAACCCTTGATGGAAAAGTGTCAGTTTTTTTAATAATGTGTTTGTATGACTAAGTGGCACCATTTTGCCTCTCTCAATTCCAATTCTGCCCAGTAGGGCCTGTTGCAGGATTTCCTGTTTCGAGTGTATCCAACTCGCACAATTGCAAGTTTTGGAATTTTGTTTGAATTCACATACTACCATAGTGTGCATAAATTTCAACAATATCCTCTCATCTGTCAAATCACAGTGCCATGTTGAAACCTTAACACTAGATATCACTCAGTGAGGATATGAATTATTCGGATAAGCAACTGGTGTAAATTACTATATTCATGCCTGAAGAGTAGCATCTACTCTAAAGCAAAAATTAGAACTCCGAGAGCACAGTCCCACCTCCAATTTTTGTATCACAATAGAATGTTCAGTGGTGGTTAAATTGCCATTTAAGAGAATGAGCCTGGGTTTGTGGTCTAGTTTTGTAAGGTAATTTAAAAAATTTAATGGTCATGTCTTCCCTTAATCCATCAGGAAACAGTGTGAAGAACTGATGCTTTTTAAACTCAAAGCATGCAATTTAAAATTGTATTTCTTGGCACACCTTTACTATATTACAATGGAATCACATACCAACAAGCAACCACAGTTCTTCCCACTCACTGATCAGAATGCTTCAAATTGTTTATATATTTGTTCAAGGTACGTAATCAGCATATTCCTCAAATAGACAGCATGGAAATTGGTACCCACTGTCTTTTTTTTGGGTAAATTTTGTACTCATTGAGGTGAGGGACGCTAGAGTTGGGAAACAGAGCACTTTCCCACATCAAGCACCCAAATGTAGGAACAGAAGTCTAGAGAACTGACAAATATTACTAACAGGTTACCTTTCCAAGCTCTGTTTGCAGCATTCTAACTCACTGCAAAGTATGTTTGCTGTTGCAGTACAGATTCCAAGGTACAGACAGAATGATATGAAAGATACAGAAATAATGAGGTTTGTGAGGTAAAGGCAAAAATGGAAGAACAATCTACCTATTTGGTATTGTAATCAGCATGTTTGTATCCAGCTAAAGTTTGAAATATGAGAAGACATGGATGCTGCTGAAGCTCTACTGAATAATAAAGAAAATGAATTAAATTCAGCTCTAGAAATTTTAAAATGAGGATAGGATTAGGCTCGGCTGGTTTGTATCATTATGACTGTATAACCGGTAAAGAGAGCACCCTATAAATCGTAACAGGATTCTCAGTCTGGATGTACATAATTTCTTCCTGTATTGGCTGAGTATACCAAACATGAAATAGCATCACTTCGTTCAAACACTTTACAAGCACCTTGCAGGTCATTGTCCTCCCAAAATTCTTTGTTGAACATCACGGGGACAACATCTCCAACAAAAAAGTAACTTAACACTCACCCACCACATTATCCCAGTAAGCTTGGAGCAACTTCTACCTTACCATGCTTGACCAAACTTAGAATACCACTGAAATGGACAAATGTCCACAATGAGAAGATCAGAGACAGGTTGAAAACCAGATTCAAGCTAATTATGCACATGGCTTTTTACAGCAAGTGCCAGTTATCCATCTGCATGTATAAGGAAAGGTTTTGATTCCATCTATCCCTCCATTAGATCATGTAAAATTAAAACTAAGATAAAACTTCACAAAGCCCCGAAGGTAATCAAACGAACGCTCTAATTATTATTGAAATCCGATCAATTCTATTCCAAAGCTGACACTTTCAAGGTTCCAGCACACCTGGAATTGTAATGTTCTATTCAGTCTGTGATCATCTGCTTCATTGTCTCCTTTTTTGCCTTACCGTACTCATATAACTTCAATATTAAACAAACATTCTCTATTATCTATGCTCTGGAGTTCCCTCCTTAATCCTCTCTGCCTCTTCACCTCCCTCTTGGATCCTCCTTCAAGGCACTCCTTAAAACCCACCTTGGTCAATCCTCCTAATAACTTTTTTGGCTAATTACGCTTCTGTGAAACAACTTGGAATATTTTTCTACGTTAAAGGTGCTATATAAATGCAAGTTGTTGTGGTTGTGCATTGGCAAAATAGTAGAATATAAAAGTCAGAGGAAGTTGCAATAAAACTTGATTCTGCGCTGGTCAGACTGCACCTCAAATTACTGAATCCAGTTCTGGTCACCAAAAAAGGAGACAATGAAGCATTGGGAGCACTACAGAGAAGAACCACAAGGTTGGTCCTTTGTATCAGAGGTCCAAGTTATGCGGAAAGATTGGAAAAACTTGGACTTTTCAGCCTAGAAAGGTGATCTTATAAAAAAGGTGTCAACAACAACAATTTATACCAGCTAATAAACAGGCCAAGTTATCATACCAGTTTCACCAATAGGCATTAAACTCTTCTTTTTAAATATAACAAGTGTTTATGTTTGAAGGGCTCAAATGTCAGTATTAGAGTTTAATGTATTCAGTCATTATCACAAAAAACATTTTAGACTGAACAAATTTGTGCCAAACAGGGCAACACAATGACACAAGTCATGTTGAAGTATATCACTGAAGCACAATGAAAATGAGATGAGACCGTGCTTCTTTAATGCTTCAACTTAATTCAATGTAACACAACCAGATATACTTGGGAAAATGTTTTGCAAAATAAACTTTGATTTTTTCAAGTTGGATCTGGCTGGTCTATAAAGGCTTCTCCAGCTACTTTCTTTTTAAATTAATATTTTAAGTGTGAACTAATTACAAAATTTGTTGTAAATCTGCATGACTGAATCAAAAACAAATTCAGTGCATTCAGCCACCACTGAACTAAAACTTGTAACCATTATGTTCCCAAAGAACTCAAAGTTACCACAATAATAAGATACTGTGGCTAGTCCTTTAAGGGCTAAAATGTTCCCAATGACATGGACACAGTCTGGGATCATTTACTCAAAATAAAGGTACATCCAATCACCTGAAGACAGGGCAGAAATTCAGCCTAAAACACAATGCTCTGTTTGACCAGTTATTTATTTATTTTAAATTACTTCAAATCTGCTGCTGGTAGATGTGGGTACATTGTGTACCAGCCTCAGTTTTGAAAAAAGGATGACTGTAATTGCTCTGCCAGCACTCCCTTGGCATTTAAGGCTCCCAAGGTTTTCAGCTTGGAAACACTTAAGGAGAAGTATTTCATCACTGCACGACCTCAGCTACCAATATTGTAGTGGGAAAATGCCATGGGGTTCTGCTGTAATGCTAACACGCTCCCAAGTGCTTAATAAAACAGCTGCAAAACAACACGTTTTACATCTTTGCTCACCACCTGTGCTGCCTTATGCTGTTAATTAACAGCATGCCCTTTAATACACTCATTCCAAATTACCTCTTCACAGTGCAGCAACAGGTCATGAGCCATACAACCATGCTGCATCTAACAGATATAGATCAATATGCAACATATTCTGACAGTATTATTTTTCAAAAATCAGCTGATTAGCAATTCATCAAAATTTAGTGATTAATTACATTTATAATTCTTCGGTGTGGACCTAGCAACCACTGCAAGCTAAGAGACATAGGCCCAGAACCAGTTTTGGCAGTTTCACTCCAGTGGACACTGATAACATGATGATTTAGTTGGGAAGGTTCCCTTTGTTTTTGTTGGGACAACTTTTACTTATGCCATATGATTGTTATATTAGTGATGCCCTTAAAAGGGGCACTTCTGTGCTGATTTTCATTAGGTGTCATTGGTGACAGTGGATATAGCCCCATATCACAAAAACTGCCATAATCTGCTAGCTGCCACAATTTAGCAAAAAAAACTCAAAGGCACAGGGTTCACACTGACGTAGCACAAGGTTAAAGATATAGGGCAAAGTAGAGGGGGCTTAACTCATCAACTGACCCTTCATGCCAACACCCAAAGCCAACAGTACCATTTCTCAGCACTAATGCTCTTAATCTTGATGGGCACAAAATAACCTCATCAAATTATATCAAAATTTAAATTTAGAAAGCATAATAGATGCACTGGAGTGGTTTGAAAGGCAGTACTTTCAAATCAGAGTTCTGACATCAACAATTTGAGTTTTGCTTTCACTTGATGTCATTTGAACCCCTCAAAGAAATTACTATCTTGCAATAATTTCTAGAATTAATTTTCAGTGTAATATATGCTAGTTTATTTTTTTAGATAATTTACTGTACAAAAAACTATTACATCACCAGCCATATGATGCTCTATACTGTTTACTCTGTCAGCATCATCCTCATTGAACTTTCACATGGTACAAGTGACCTCTACTGTGTTCAGTGTCATTAAGCTGAAAAATATAGGACATGAAAAGGCCATATGGCTTTTCAAACCAGTTTCTTTTATAGATTGTGCACAATCTTTTCCATAATGAATTCTCCCCAATCCATCTAATATCCGTAAGAAAAGCTGTGAATTTTCTCCTTACCCCCCACCCCTCCCTCCTACCCTACAGGTAAATGACAATTGAATGCTTATCTAATCATACGCTGTATACTATAGATCCCGAACTAGTTGCCTTCTTGATATTTTCATGGTTCCAACAACTCAGGAAACACGTTAAGTACAGATAGAAATAATTGAGTGCTGTGTTATCATATAACCCCAATTCCTTTCCTAACCAGATATTCCTCAATTTTTGCTAAGATATTAATTGAGTCTGTTGCTCACTCGCAATTTTGTGCAGAAAGTGATTTTTCTAATCACAAGTCTTGCTCAAGTTCATGTGCATAATAATAAGTAAAAAACATTATATAAAATAATTGACTATAGATGGTAAATAATGAGATGGGTGGCAATGAGTTTAAGTAATTCAATGTCAAGATCCCATTAACAATTAAACCTCAAGTTTATACCGCTGTCCAAACCACTTGATTGAACTGATACCTTGTAAATCTCTGCTAACTATAAATTATCTTAGACCTAGCAGCAAAGATTAAATAAATGTGAAAATAAATCTGGAGCTTGAACGCACAACAGATTCTAACTGATAAATGTCAGTCTTGTGTGAATGTGATATGACTGCATAACTCAAACCGAAATATCACAATCTACAGTACGGAAGGAGACCATTCGGCCCATCATGTCTGTGCCAGTTGCAATAAAACTTTTTTTAAAAAAGGAAAATGGATGCGTGATTGATGAACTATTCCTCTAATAAAAATAAGCTTCCACAACAACGTGAAAGGCAATTAGAGCCCCATGTATTGCAAATCAATGTTAAAAATGCAAAAGATCTAAATAGCTCACTTCACTGGGGAAAGAATTTTTATCAAATTCTGAAACACAAACTAAAATCGATCTTGACTAATAATTAACAAAACAAATCAAAACAGCCACTTTATTTTTCTTTATTATTTATGAAATGATTTATGTTACATAAAAGTGTGATATTTCTATTATAAGCAGTATAATATGATTTAAAATATTACAAAGAATTTTGATTAACTTCACTTTATTATTGTTTAAACTGTGAGGATTTACTGATTCTGACAGTGCACTGATATTAATACCTTCATTAACTCGGTGTTTTGACCTGTGCATTTTAATTGAGTTCCTTGTACCATTATGCTCAGTGACTCCTCCATTGATATTCCTCCTGTGGTTATAAGATCACATGATAACAACTGAGGAAGGACATCCAGTTCATTCAACCAGAAATACTCAAGTCCCACCATTGCAGCATTCAATTATTTCTTGTGATTCCAGGGTTTTCAATCCCACTACTCTATTCTGAAGTCCATTCCAAGTATTGACCACTTTGTGTGTGAAGAACTTATGATACAAGTCTTAAATGTGCCTTTCACTAGTTTGAACCTGCGTCCCCTTGTGACTCGCCAACTTTTGAACAGAAAATGCAAGACTGAGAGTCATCACAAATCCATTCTCATGTACCTCCCAAAGGCCAGCTCAGAGGAATATTAGCAGATCCTGAGAACAGGTTACCCATCTGTTGCATCCTCAGCTGTAGTTGAGACATAGGGGTAAATCTCAGCAGAGAGGCCAATGATCGCGTGGGGAGCCTGTAAAAATGTTTCTTGCTTTTTCCCCCCCGAGCGATCGTGACTTAATTGAAGGCCCTTAATGTGGCTTCAGGGTTTTACATCTGCAGGCTGTGCAGTGGGTGCACTGCGCACCTGAATGATATGCTGGGACCTGGCTTATTTAAAAGGGCCATTGCAACCATGAGGGAGAAAGGAGTAACTCAAGGAGCTGGAGCAGCAGAGGAGGCGGCCAGCACCCAGGTTCAGTGACTCTTCGCTGGAGTTGCCGTTAGCTGGTGTAAGGAGCAGGAGAGAAACATTGCACCCGGCAGAAAGGAGGAAGCACCTTGCTGCTCCTGCCACCAAGACCTGGCTCGAGGTGGCAGAGAAGGTGACCAGCAGGATCACCATCACCCGGACATGGATGCAGTGCAGGAAGTGCTTCAGTGACAATCAGGTCAGGAAAAGTGAGCAGTTAGTGATTTACAGCACACCCCCCCCCCCCCCCAACACCCTGCCCTGCGAAGCCTACTCCATCACATCACTCCTCACACCCACATAAGGCTCAGTGTCAAGTTACCTTCACTTTCTGTGCACTTCTTCATGTCCCCATTGTGCAATCATTCCCACTCACCCCAATCCTGATGCAACGTGATCAATCTGTATAATAGTCACCCTCTGATGCACCTCTTGCATTGTCAGCCTGACCCAGGGCAATGCATCCATTGGGTGACCCGTCACCTTCACTCACTCACACATCTGTACTTTCTCCCCTTGTGGGAGAAAACAGCGCAAAATGCAAGGGAGAGGAGCCTGACTGGAGGGGGCCTCCACAAATAGTGGCCCTTAGGGGTGGAGGAGGAGGCAGTTGGGGGTGCCCCGCAAAAGTCTGGTGACAGAACTTTAACATCCCTCACACACATCGTGAATTGATGTAGTCAATGATTGATCTGTTGCACACCTCAGTATGCTCAACGCAACATTACTTCTGCAATGATTCTTAATATTGCTGTATGTTCTCTTTCAGGGCCTTCAAGGAGCGATGAGGTGGACGAGGGCGATTCCTCAGAGAAGCTCCATGCCTCTGAGGAATGGACGCAGTGTCACATTATAATGAGCCATGCACCAGCGCAGATAAGCACACTTTGTTGGGTCCTATTAGAGAAGTAGTTGGGTTGTCACCTGGTGAGTCGCCACACACAATTGAGCACGAGCAGACAATGGTGGCAGGGGCAGCTGTGGAGAGTCTGCGTCAGTGGGCGCACCCCTCTCCAAGCTCTGCTCAGCTGGACACACTTTTCATTCTCCTTTTCACGGGCCACCCTTAAAAAGGAGAATGATACTGGCAGACTTGCCGCGCTTAGTCTCCACAGAGGATGGAGAAGTCCACTGCCAGCATTAGTGGACTGGTGACGCAGGTAAATATGGGAATATCTGCGATGGAGGGAATGGCAGCCTCCATTGCGCTTCATGCACAGCTCACAAATGAGTCTATTCAGGCCCTGGCAACGGCTGTGCAGACTCAGAGTGAACAACAAGCTGCCACCTTAAACAGGCAGACAGAAACATTTGTCAGCCTTGTAAATCCAGTGCTAAAGAAGTTAAGGAGAGTATTCAATTGAAAGAAGAGGCCTATAATGTTGCCAAGAGTAATAAGCCTGGGGACTGGGAGAGTTCTTTTTAGAAATCAACAAAGGACGACCAAAAAATTGATAAGGGAGAAAATAGAATATGAAAGTAAACTAGCAAGAAATATAAAAACGGATTGTAAGAGCTTCTACAAGTATGTAAAAAGGAAAAGAATAGCAAAAGTAAACATTGGTCCCTTAGAGGTTGAGACAGGAGAAATTATAATGGGGAAATCAGGAAATGGCAGATGCATTAAATAAATATTTTGTATCTGTCTTCAAAGTAGAAGACACAAAACAGTGGGAACCAAGGGGTAAATGAGAGTGAGGAACTTAAAACAATTAATATCACTAAGGGAAAAAGTACAGGACAAACTAATGGGACTAAAAGCCGACAAATCCCCTGGGCCTGATGGCCTACATCTGAGGATTCTAAAAGAGGTGGGTGCAGAGATAGTGGATGTATTGGTTATGATCTTCCAAAATTCTCTAGATTCTGGAACAGTCCCAGTGGATTGGAAAGTAGAAAACGTTACCCCGCTATTCAGGAAGAGAGGGAGAGAGAAAACAGGGAACGACAGGCCAGTTAGCCTGACATCAGTCGTCAGGAAATGCTGGAATCCATTATTAAGGAAGTGGTAACAGAGCACTTAGAAAATCATAATAGGATTAGGGAGAGTCAGTGTGTTAGGAAAGGGAAATCGTGTTTGACAAATTTACTAGAGTTTGTTGAGGATGTAACTGGCAGGGTAGATAAAGGAGAACCAGTGGATGTAAGTTATTTGGAATTTCAAAAGGCATTCGATAAGGTGCCACATAAAAGGTTGTTACACAAGGAAAGGGCTCATGGGGAAGGGGGTAATATATTAACATGGATAGACAATTGGTTAAAGGACTGAAAACAGAGTAGGGATAAATGGGTCATTCTCAGGTTGGCAGGCTCTAACTAGTGAGGTGCCGCAAGGATTGCTGCATGGGCCTCAGCTATTTACAATCTATATTAATGACTTAGATGAAGGGACCAAGTGTAATGTATCCAAGTTTGCTAATGATACAAAGCTAGGTGGGAAAGTAAGCGGTGAGGAGGATACAGAGTCTGCAAAGATATAGACAGGTTAAGTGAGTGGGCAAGGTGGTGGCAGATGAAGTATAAATGGGGGGAAATGTGAGGTTATTCACTTTGAGAGGTAGAAAAACAGAATTGGAGGACAAGAGTAAGGAAGTCTTACTACAGTTGTACAGAGCATTGGTGAGACCTAACCTGGAGTACTGCGTAGAGTTTTGGTCTCTTTAAAGGCAGTGCAACAAAGGTTCACCAGAGTAATTCCTGGGATGAGAGGGTTGTCCTATGAGAGAGATTGAGTAGAATGGGCCTGTACTCTCTATAATTTAGAAGAATGAGAGGTGATCTCATTGAAATATATAAGGTTATGAGGGGGCTTGAGACGGTTGATGCTGAGCGATTGTTTCCCCTGGCTAGAGAGTCTAGAACGAGAGAGCATAATCGCAGGATACAGGGTCGGCCATTCAAGACTGAGATGAGGAGGAATTTCTTCACTCAGAGGGTTGAGAGTCTTTGGAATTCTCTACCCAAGAGGGCTATGGATGCTGAGTCATTGAATATATTCAAGGCTGAGATAGATAGATAGATTTTTGGACTCTTAGGGGAAATCAAGGGATATGGGGATCAGGTGGGAAAATGGAGTTGAGGTTGAAGATCAGCCATGACTGATTGAATGGCGGAGCAGGCTCGAGGGGCCGTATGGCCTACTCCTGCTCCTATTTCTTATGTCCTTAAGGCATCACAGATGTCCTCTAAGCTGTTGTCCAGCAGAGTGGTAGGATTGACATGGCCCTGGCCCAAGAGAGCGATGATGGCGAGAGGGGACATGAAAGTGGGGACTCCTCTTAAAGTGCCCCCGCACCTCATCTGGTACCCGCAATGCTGCCTCCTCTCCAGATGGCTGAGACTGCTCCTGCACAGGTGCACGTGGAGCCATCTTTGGCAGGGCCCTCACGGGCTCCAAAACCCAGAGGTCGTAGGCTGAAAGTATCTAATCAAGGCATGAATCTGAGCAACATGCCATTACCTCTGCTGAAGCC
This sequence comes from Heptranchias perlo, assembly GCF_035084215.1. Taxonomy (NCBI): domain Eukaryota; kingdom Metazoa; phylum Chordata; class Chondrichthyes; order Hexanchiformes; family Hexanchidae; genus Heptranchias; species Heptranchias perlo. Next base: position 8,247,126 of record NC_090356.1, read on the forward strand.
ACAGAGGAAGCGCTAGGAAGAGGAAGTCTATAGTTTTGTAATCACCAAGGGTATGCACAAGGATGTCATGTTTTTCATTTATATTTGTTTTTTGTGAAATGCACATTAAATGTCATAATTCTCAACACCACTGCCGTGGCTTGCCCATTCTTGAGTCCCTTTTGTGAAAGCGCCCTTTCATGTGCTTCACCACGAACAGCAAGACTTGATGCCACCCATTGGGCGTGTTTACAATGGGTGTATGTGTGGTTGTAGGGCTGTTTTGTGCAACTGGTGGGTGGGTTGGGGCTGGTGGTGGTGGTCATTCCAGGGGGTCTGAGTACTTCACTATCTTCACTTTTCAGATCTCCTTATGAGAATCTATCGAATATGAGTGACTCCCTGGCATCATGAGCAGCCAGGTGAGCCGCTGCTCTGCCGATGCTGTGCCCATCCGCCTCCTCAATGTTGATGGCAGGTGCGGCTGCTTCGCATGCGCATGGGACCTCATCCACTAGTAACCTTCTTGAGCGATGTTGTGCAGGACACAACATACAACTATTATTCTACAAACCCTCGCTGGTGCGTACTGAAGGGTTGCCCCAGATCGGTTGAGGCACGTGAAGCGCATCTTGAGCATTCCTGCAGCTTGTTCAATAACAGACCTGGTGGTGCTGTGACTGTCATTGTACCACAGTTGTGCCTTGTTGGTGGGGTTTCTCAGAGGTGTCATGAGCCAAATCTGCAAGGGGTATTCCTTGTCGCCAAGGAGCCAACCCTTAAGTCTGTTTTGTGCGTGAAAGAGGGTCAGGATTTGGATTCACACAAAACAAAGGAATCATGGCAGCTGTCAAGGAATTTGGCACACACCTGCAGAAACCTCTTCCAGTGGTCGCAAACCAGCTGTGCATTGGTGGAGTGATATCCTTTTCGGTTGGTGAACAGTCCTGGCTCACGAGGGAGACCAGCGCGAGAGCGGGGATAAAAAGAGGAGCGGTGCCGAGAGCGGGGATAAAAGGAGGAGCAGTGGTGAGAGAGGCCCGAGACCGGAGACAGAACGGGGATAAAAAGGAGGAGCAGGCAAAAGAAAATAAAACCTAAAAAGTGACATCAGCACAAGGGAAGGAGCTAATTGGTGAGTAGCTGGTGAGAGTTTTTCTTTTTTGTTTCTCATAGGCTTAGTAGTAATCTAATAAATAGAGGCATGGCAAGGCACCTCAGTCTCATCGAATGCACATCCTTTGCCATGTGGGAACTCCAGGACGCATCTCATGTCCTGGACAGCCACGTGTGCAGGAAGTGTCGTCATCTGGAGGAGCTCGAGCTCCGGGTTTCGGAGTCTGAGCAGCAGCTGGCGACACTGCAGTGCATCCGCAAGGCATATTTCTGGAGGTGGTCACCCCACAGCTTAGGAGTATGCAGGCAGCGAGGGAATGGTTGACTGCCAGACAGACAAGGGGGACCATGCAGGTTGTGCAGGAGGCCCCAAGTGCATCTCACTCTCTAACTGGTGAGGAAGAGGGTTCCTCTGGGGAGTGCAGCCAGAGCCAAATCCACAGTAGCACAGGTGGCTCAGCTGTACAGGGGCGGGGCGGGGGGGGTGGGGGGGGGGGGGGGGGAGAAAGAAAGGTCAGGAGAACAATAGTGATGGGGGATTCAATAGTTAGGGGAACAGACAGGCATTTCTGTGGCCGCAGACATAATTCCAGGCTGCAGAACATTCTGAAGGTGGAGGCTGAACAGCCAGAGGTCGTGGTCCATATCGGTACCAATGGCATAGTTAGAAAGAGGGATGAGGTCCTACAAGCAGATTTGAGAGAGCTGGGAGAGATTAATAAGCAGGACCTCAAAAAGGTAGTAATCTCAGGGTTACTTCCAGTGCCACACGCTAGGAAGTATAGAAACAGGATAGAGCAGATGAATGCATGGCTGGAGAGATTGTGCAGGATGGAGGGCTTTAGATTCCTGGAGCATTGGGACCAGTTCTGGGGGACATGGGACCTGTACAAGACGGATGGGTTGCATCTCAACAGGGCTGGGACCAATATCCTTGCAGGGAGTTTTCTTAGTGCTGTTGGGAGGGTTTAAACTAGCTTGGCAGGGGGATGGGAACCTGAGCATAGATTCAGAAGGGAGAGAAGCAGAGCTGGAAATGAAAGGCAGAGGAAACAAAGGTTAGAAAATAGAAAATAGCCAACAAAGAAGTTTGGGGTGCTAAATGGTATATACTTCAATGCAAGGAGTCTAGTGAATAAGGCAGATGAGTTGAGGGCACAGATAGACACGTGGAAATATGATGATATAGCTATTACTGAAACATGGCTTAAAGTGGGGCAGGAATGGCAGCTCAACATTCCTGGTTACAGGATTTTCAGACAAGATCAAGAGGGAGGCGTGGCAATATTGGTAAAGGAAACAATTACAGCCGTAAGGAGAGGTGATCCGTTAGAAGGATCATCAAATGAGGCCATATGGGTTGAGCTAAAGAACAGAAAAAAGGGGCAATCACACTAGTGGAAGTGTACTATAGACCCCCAAGCAGTCAGAGAGAGACAGAAGAGCAAATTTGTAGGCAAATTTCTGAAGTGCGAAAATAGTAGGGGATTTCAACTACCCTATTAACTGGGATAGAATCGGTGTAAAAGATATGGAGGGTGCAGAATGCTTAAAATGCATTCAGGAGAACTTATTTTAGCCAGCAAGCCCAACAAGAGGGGGTGGGGGAGGGGCAGTTCTGGACTTAGTTTTAGGCAGTGAAGCTGGGCAGGTGGAAGGAGTAACAGTGGGAGAACATTTTGGTGGTAGTGATCATAATTCAGTTAGATTTAGCATAGTTATGGAAAAGGACAGGAGTAAAAGTTCTCAATTGGGGAAAGGCAAATTTTACTCAACTGAAGTGATTTAGCAAAAGTGGACTGGAAACAGCTACTTGAAGGTAAATCAGTGAGAGAGCAGTGGGAGGCATTCTATCAGGAGATAGTGAGGGCTCAGAGCAAATATATTCCCACAAAGGAAAAGGATGGGAATGCCAAATCTATAGCCCTTTGGATACCAAGGAGCATACAGAGTTGGACAAGAGAAACCGAGCGCTCAATACTGCAGAAAATCTAGAGGAGTATAGAAAGTGCAGGGCTGAAATTAAAAAGATTAGGAATGCAAAGAGAGGGCATAAAAAAAACTGACAAGTAAAATCAAGGAATTTATAAATACATAAAGAGCAAGAGGATAACTAAGAGTAGGGCCTATTAGAGACCAAAAAGGTAACTTATGTGTGGAGGCGGAAGACATGGGTACGGTTCTTAATGAATACTTTGCCTCTGTCTTCACAAGAGGGGGACGATGCAGACATTATAGTTAAGGAGGAGGAGTGAAATATTGGATGGGATGAACATAGTGAGGGGGGAAATATTAAGTGGATTAGCATCTTTGAAAGTAGATAAATTGACAGGCCCGGATGAAATGTACCCCAGGTTGTTAAGAGAAGCAAGGGAGGAAATAGCGGCGGCTCTGACCATCATTTTCAAATCTTCGCTGGCTACAGGCGTGGTGCCGGAGGATTGGAGGACTGCTAATGTTGTACCGTTTAAAAAGGATATACCGAGTAATTATAGGCCAGTCAACCTAACCCGGGTGGTGGGCAAATTATTGGAAACAATTCTGAGGGACAGTATTAATCGTCATTTCGAAGGGCACGGATTTGTTAAGGGAAGATCATATCTGACTAATTTGACTGAATTTTTTGAAGAGGTAACAAGGAGGGTCGATGAGGGTACTGCGTTTGACGTAGTCTAAATGGATTTTAGCAAGGCTTTTGACTAGGTCCCACATGGCAGAGTGGTCAGAAAAGCAAAAGCCCATGGGATCCAAGGGAAAGTGGCAAGTTGGATCCAAAATTGGCTCAGTGGCATGAAGCAAAGTCGACAGGTGTTTGTGACTGGAAGGCTGTTTCCAGTGGGGTTCCACAGGGCTCAGTACTCGATCCCTTGCTTTTTGTGGTATATATTAATGATTTAGACCTAAATGTAAGGGGCATGATTAAGAAGTTTGTAGATGAGACAAAAATTGGCCATGTGGTTGATAGTGAGGAAGAAAGCCGTAGACTGCAGGAAGATATCAATGGACTGGTCAGGTGGGCAGAAAAGTGGCAAATGGAATTTCACCCACATAAGTGTGAGGTAATGCATTTGGGGAGAGCAAATAAGGCAAGGGACTACATAATAAATAGGAGGATACTGAGAGGGGTAGAGGAACAGAGGGACCTTTGAGTCCATGTCCACAGATCCCTGAAGGTAGCAGGACAGGTAAATAAGGTGGTTAAAAAGGCATACAGGATACTTTCCTTTATTAGCCGAGGCACAGAATATAAGAGCAGGGAGATTATGCTAGAACTGTATAAAACACTAGTTAGGCCACAGCTTGAGTACTGTGTACAGTTCTGGTCACCACATTACAGGAAAGATGTGATTGCACCAGAGAGGGTACAGAGGAGATTTACGAGGATGTTACCACTACTGGAGAATTTTAGCTGTGAGGAAAGATTGGATAGGCTGGGGTTGTTTTCTTTGGAACAGAGGAGGCTAAGGGGGGGATTTAATGAAGTTGTATAAAATTATGAAAGGCCTAGATAGAGTGGATAGGAAGGACCTATTTCCCTTAGCAGAGGGGTCAGTGACCGGGGGCATAGATTTAAAGTAATTGGCAGAAGGATTAGAGGGTTGCTGAGGATGGTGGGGGTCTGAAACTCACTGCATAAAAGGGTGGCAGAGGCAGAAACCTTCAACTCATTTAAAAAGTACTTGGATGTGCACTTGAAGTGCCATAACCTACAGGGCTACGGACCAAGTGCTGGGAAGTGGGATTAAGTCGGATAGCTCTTTTTCGGCCGGCATGAATATGTTGGGCCGAATAGCCTCCTTCTATGGCGTAACTTTTTATGATTCTATTCTATGATGTGCAGTTCCTCAGATTGCTACGTGTGTGCAATCAATTGCGACTATACCCATGGCAAGCCAGTCAGAGAGTGGAAGCCCACTGCTCTGAGTCTGGCTGATGTTGTCGATGTAGCCTGATGCCTTGGCAAACAAACCACCTGCGAAATGTTGTATACACTTACGTGCAGATGAGAGAGATCCTGGTAATGTCACCGGTGGCGCCAAGGAAGGATCTGGAGGCGAAGAAATGGAGGGCAGTGGTGACTTTAACCCCGACAGGCAATGCGTGGCCACCAGGCCCAGCCAGGATCAGCTCTGCATGAAAGAGCCTGCAGATGTCTGCAATCACCTGGCAACTCAATATGAGCCTTTGTAGGCACTGCTCCTCAGAGAGGTCCAGAAAGCTCAGCCTCTGTCTATAGGCCCTCTCACATGGGTAGTGCCTCCTGCGACGCGGCCCCTCCGTTGGTCCCCTCTCTGCTCTTCTGCAGGTGCTTGTGGGCGCACTTGTCATGTGGAGCTGCAACTCCCAGAACCGCATACCGTGCCTGCCGCGGATGGTGATGTGCCTCCTCTTCAGATGAACTGCTGAATAAATCCATTGTGCCCCCCATCCTGATGTCAGTTTGAAAGGGTCCAAAATGTAGGTAAATATGTGCGAACACAAGAATTCTGAGTGTGAACAAAGAAATCTCAGTCTAAACACACAGAACTCCCAGCCAAAGGTTTGTCTGAGAGAACTAATTGCCATGCTGCAGAAACTCACCCTTTATTCATGTGTCAATCACTGGTTTAAAGATCCAAATGGCTGCCGGCTGCAACTCGCCTCAGTTTCCACGGCGTGTTTTAGAGGCTACAGGAGACACGTTCAGGTCGAGTTGAAATCGCTGATCTGCCTCGATTCACTAAAATTTAATGCCCTTAACTACGTCAACTACCTTAATTGCACCTTTAAATATCGGCCCGCAGGCTTTAAGTGCCGGCGGGACTTCCGGGTTCCAGAAGCGCACGCACACCCTGGTGTATCTGGGACAAATGCGGAAGATGGAGGGTTGGAGCCAGGATTTGTTCCCGCTCCCAAATGCTACAATTCTCACTGGCCCACCACCTCCACCCCCCCACCGCCCCCAACCCACCTGTCCTTCAGGGTTAAATTATGGTCTAAATTATCCTCAATTTTTTTTTTAAAATGAAAAACAGCACCGAAAGCTGTCCTGGCCCAGACATGTGTCTCAATGAAACGAGCCGGGCAGCAGGATAGATGTCACTATTTGCCAAGGTACTCACACGTCATCTCAATGCCACAGCCTCCCTACAAATGTGAAAACCATTGGTTTTCATTTGGGACACATCATGCAGGTGTAAAACTTGCTATTTAAGCAAGTTGGAAACTTTAGAGCCACTTTTATACAGTACTATTATTGTTCAGATTCCACTGTGCTTACACAGCTAAATCTGGTTTCCCTATCCTAGTGGCAAACAATAGATGCCTCAAAAAACTAGATTTATCTGCCACATGAATAAGGGAACTGGATTTTGTCGTATAAATACCAGGAGCTGGCTCACACATGCTGGCCTCCTGAAATCTGAACCAGAACAGTACCAATATGAAAACACCTTAGTATAAGGCCATTATAGAGCTTTATGACACATATGTAGACTGAATACTGATGGTTTATAAATAGTGGATTATTTCTAAAACTAGCACTTATTTTGGCCAAGAAATCTAAAGAGTGTGATGCCCTGATCAATGTACTTCCACATCTAATGACAGCAGTCTTTTAAACTGTCTTCCTTTGCACCAACTTTTTTTTTTTAAAAAAAAGCATGTGCAATTGTTCAACACATCACAACTTGAATTTCTCAAAAACCACTGTTAGAGGCTTTACAAACTGCAGCCAGTCTGGACCTCCGGTCTAATTGTGGGAAAATTACTGGGTTGTGTAATTATTCTGTAACATACCCAAATAATATTACCTCATTGGAAACAATGGGGATGACGGCCATGCATCAAACCAATGTGTATACTTTCCTTGTATACAATTTAATGTCACACTGAAAACAATGAGAACTCATGAGTGAATTCCTGGCTTGGAAAAAAAAAAGTCAGTCCAACCACAATTTTTTCCCCCAGAAAATGAAATTGCAATCACAAATCAGTCTGCGATAAATTAATCACTAAAAAATTTTTTAAAAGTGTAAGTTACAAATCAGGGATGGCTCAATATAAGATGGCGATGATCATACTGGTCCAGTTGGTGTTGGGATTAAATACGAAATAAAAAGGAAGCTTGTACCGCTTTTTAATAAAATGGTACGTTTCAATACAATTCTCTGTCGAATGCTCTGAACCATGTGCTGATATACTGTGGAGGAGAATGTCAGCTTGTAACATTTTAACTTTTGAAAGAGGATGGAGAACACTCCTTCGTCCCACTGTATGTTCTGGGTAGAATGACATAACTGAGGGCAGCTGAAGCTGTACTAACTTTCTGTAGAATTCTGTAGAAGTGGAGATAGCCAAATGTCACAGAACATTATATAGTGCAGAAAAGCAAGAAATTATTTGCAGTGTTTCTCTCCCACCCCCCACATGAAATGTCTGTAGGAAAGAGAAGCAATATAACTCCTCTAATTGGGGAAAACAGTACAGCCCTACAAGCTGTTTCTCCACAACAAAGCAGAACAGAAGACACAACATTCGTGAGTTACTAAGCAGAATCACTTTCCCTTCCTCTATGTGCCAATCTTCCTCATTTAAGAATTGAGGAAGATTACTGACCACTGAAATTATCTAGTCAACGTGAATTGTCAAATCATCTACTGGGATCACATTTTAAGAGACTTTGACTACTCAGTCAAAATAAGAAAATGTAATCTTATAAACGATCATTGGAAAGGTGATTTTTAGGAAACTGCTTACAGCTTTAGGTACCCTAGCAACAAAAGGACATTGATTTCTTGGAGAGGGTTCAAAGAAGAGCAATAAGAATGATTCCAGGACAAGGATCTAAAAGTTAGAAATTGATGCTTGCATTATGAACAAACACTCAGGTAAGGCAATTTAACTGAATCAGAATATAAAATGTTTTACTAACATGCTCAAAGAATTTACCAAAGCAAAAACAAGTGCGAAAACAATGATGCCGTAAAAAGATAGTGGTATAAACTGGGCGACATGGACATGTTGGGCCGAAGGGACTGTTTCCATGATGTAAACTTCTATGATTCTATAATACAAATTACTTCACTCAGGAAAGGGAAAAACTCTGAGGAATACCATGATATTTCCAATAATCAATATATTAAAAGCTTATATCTATGAGCACTTCCTAGGAATTTATAATGGACAAAGTTCATATGTCCACATTCTAATGCAACCTGACTATGTAAACCATGTTGTAGCTGCAACCTCCTGCCACTGGAGGTGCTTCAGCATCACCACTGGTGGGAGGTTGTAATTACAGAAGGCAAGTTTCCATTATAAGTGTGGACATAGGAATTTACACAGGAAACACAAAAATAGAGACAGAATGTATGAATTTAAATGGGGAGTAAATTACATCTGCATGCCCTGGTCCAATTATTCTCCTATCTAACCCCACTTCACCTGTAGACTACACTTGGTCTTGATATGCCATGTGCAATGTCACAGAAGAGAAGTTGATTTTTTAATTTTTTCTGTGAAAAACCCAAATCATGAAATGACAATTCACTTACAGCAATGAATATATGCAAAGCTACAAAAACTGCTGCATGCCAAGCAGAGAAAAATCATGCTTTAAGGTGTCAATAGCTAACTAATCAACTGCTACCAGATGTGCAATTTCCTTTTCAATTTTAATTACAGAAACCGCTGAAGGGTACTTTGTCCCAAGAAACATTAAGGCTTAATTTAAGGTAAAAATCAGCAAACGTGCATTGCATAAATCTTAATCCATGGTAAATTGACTCAATATTGTAGCTTAGCTTTCTTACCATTTTATTTTTCTTGCCAATTTTCTTCCTTCCTCCTCTCCACATCACTCTCCTAAGGGTTTGATTTTTCCTGGCATAAGATTCCTTGGGCACCAGTCACCCTTCAGTACCTGATCATTCTTAATGCGCGAGTCTAGAGACAGTGAGGGCCTGCTCTGCCCACGGATTTGCGACAGAGCAAGATTCCCGTTCACCTGCAACCTGAGCTGTTTGTATACCCCTTCCCAACTTGCGGGGATGTCTTCTTTTATATGATTGGGGAAGATGGCCGGCATCCGTATAGGTGCATCAGAGGCACCTGCCTGACTGACCCACTCCAATGGCCAAAACAAATTGCCCAAAATTTTTACCTGAAGAAAAGGCCAATTATTTAAGGTAACAGATGCCTTCTGGATCCTTTCCAGCTTTTGAAAGGCTCAGTATGGGACCCACATCAATCTTGACTACCATAAATCCCACTGTGTCTAAGGAGAATGTAATGGGTGGAATTCCTGGGGTGGCCCAGGAACTCCCAGATACCCCACAAAACAGGGTGTGCGCGCGTGTGGAAGTGGTAGACAATAGACTAGAATTTCAGCCCAATTGTGGCAGCCTACTCCGCTAAAAGGGGCATCCTCAACCAAATTCCACACGTCTGTATATTCAAGCACAGGTCACTTGCTCGCGATTAGAGTTGGAGCCTTGGCTGATCTTCCCTTCCCTAGCTCGGAAATGCTGAAACCAATTGTCGCACCCCCTACATCCACTGCTAACTAAATTCAACCAACTCACTGTCGCCCAGGAATCAGACCTGGGATCTTGTGGTTTGTAACACTCAGTGATGTATTACCTTTACTTAACTGAGTCATTGGTTCCTTTTCAACTTTGTGGTTTTATTTTTACTGCTGAAATCAGTACTGCAGAAAACATCTCACCTGGCTTCCCAAGCTATATTTTTAAAATCTTTTTATTGGGCTCCTTTTTGAAAATATTTCTTCTGTCTTTAGATCTCCCTGCAATGCTCCTGACTGGAGAGAGTTAGCTTGCAAATTAATTACTACCAAACTGCTCAAGAGTAACCATTGTTTATTTGCTCTCAGATTTTCCAGTCGTCTCTTTGGGGAAGTTGCTGGGCTCTGTTCTTGACTTGCCCAGAGATCGTGAACTCAAGTGTAGGAGGAAAATCGGAATGAAACCACATCACACCACCCTGTGGCGCAGTATATTGGTACACTATATCGCACAACTGTTCATGTTTTGAAACCACCTTCAAAACAAAATACAGAAGTGACAACTGCCCTTTTGAAATAGCTACTGTGAATAATCTTTATTCATGGCAGCCACTTATCATCCCTGAATCAAACAATTTTAGTTTCCAAAAATATTTAAGTTCTCATATGTAGATTAGAAATAAGTGAAGAGGTTTCCACAGCTGGCATTGCACAACAGCTTGCATTTATGTAGCACCTTTAACGTTGTAAAACGTTCTAACGCACTTCACAGGAGCTTTATCAGACATAATTTGACACCGAGCCACATAAGGAGATATTAGCCAGGTGGCCAAAAGCTTGGTCAAAGAGGTAAGTTTTAAGAAGCGTCTTAAAAGGAGGAGAGGTAGAGAGGCGGAGAGGATTAGGGAGAGAATTCCAGAGCTTAGGGCCTAGGCTGAAGGCACAGCCACCAATGGTGGAGTGATTAAAATCGGGGATGCACAAAAGGCCAGAATTGGAGGAACAGAGAGATCTCGGAGGGTTATAGGGCTGCAGGTGGTTACAGAGATAGTGAGGGGCAAGACCATGGAGGGATTTGAACACAAGGATGAGAATTTTAAAATTGAGGCGTTGCCAGACCAGGAGCCAATGTAGGTCAGCGAGTACAGGGGTGATGGATGAACAGGACTTTGTGCGAATTAGGATACAGGCAGCAGAGTTTTGGATGAGCTCAAGTTTATGGACGGTGGAAGATGAGAGGCCAGCCAGGAGAGTATCGGAATAGGTCAAGTCTACAGATATAGAATTTGTTTCTGAATGACTATCTAGTACTGTAGAAAAAACAAAATACTTAATTACACTGCTTGACAGAACACTTGGCATTCCGACTGCCACAAGCAGATTCTCTACAATTTTTCAGTATCAAGGGGTCGCGTTTGTTCTGTGAATTAACATACACCTACCAATTAAGACCTGCTGTAGAGACCCATCTGCCTCAAGTACACCTTGAAGTTAACTCTAGTACCCAACAGGTGACATGAATAAAGGACTTTTAACTACAAAACTGGGCTTATGAATAGCAACATTCAATTTAATTTGGCAGATTTCTAGCCACAGCTGTGTAAAGGAATAATTATCTAATAGAAGAATGTAGTTTAATCTGTGGCCAGTTCAGAATTTCTATTTTACATGCAGCAGTGCAACAAAGTTCTCCGTCAGTTGGTATTTCAAAGATGCGACAATGTGTAAAATATTGGATAATAAGGTGTCTGGCTATTACAGCAGTACACTCACTAAAATTAATTTTGAATTTTAATTGTTGTTTATCATGAGCTCATGCAAATAACATTTCTAATTTGAAATCTCATTTCTTTTTAAATTAAAAAATTGTCCCTCTGGATTGCTTGTGCATTTGTATAATCTAGTGCTGTGATGCTAGACCATCTTGCCACCTAAAATGACATTGGTAGCAGATATAGTGTAGTGGTTATGTTACTGAATTAGTAATCCAGAGGCTTGGACGAATAATCCAGAGAATAAGAGTTCAAATCCCACCATGGCAGTTTGAGAGTTTGAATTCAATTTTTTTTAAAAATCTGGAATTAAAAAGCTAGTATCTTTAAAAAAAAAAGGTGACTGTGACGCTATCAGATTGTCGTAAAAAAAACTGGTTCACTAATGTCCTTTTGGGAAGACGACCTGCCGTCCTTACCCGGTCTCGTCTATATGTGACTCTAGTCCCACACTAAAGTGGTTGACTCTTAACTGCCCTAGCGAGCCTCTCAGTTAAAGGCAACAAGGGATAGACAATAAATGTTAGCAATGCCCACATCCAGAGAATGAATAAAAAGAAAAGAATTTGGGAAGGACCAAGTACCATCTCTGACGAACTGAATTTCCAGATGCCTGGTTCCCTTTATTTCAAAAAAAAATTTAAAAACAAATTATAAATTGTGACATCCCTGACCTAGCTGGTTGAAATCAATGGAAAGGACAATCCGGCAGGGTGTATAACGGGCTGTCGATCTGCTACTGCCCATTTCTTGCCACTGTCAAGTAGAGGTTTTCAGGTGATCACAATATGTAGCTGTGGAGATAGAGAAGATTGACTGGATAAGCGAAGAAAAAAAAAATCATGACCCAATAATAAAATCTAATATTTCCCTAGATGGTCACGATTTGGCTGCTCATTGCATCAAGGAAGGAACGGTGATGACCAATCCAAGGACTTAAGAGAACATCCAGTCCCTGCACATCCAGTAATCCAGTCAGTTAAATAAAGGCATGCTGGAGAACAGTGAGATGATGCCCCCACAATGCATTTTTGGACCTCAGATCTACAGGAAGGCAACTCACCACCAGACTCTTTGTAAAATTCCAACTATTCAAAATAATCGTGCTTAATCTGAACATGCCTTTGATCTTTCTGTCCATTTATGTTCAAACTGCAAGTGCACATTGGGGGATGTGGTTGTTAGGAGTCGACAGCAATGTGAGGAAGCTGAATTAGCATGCACACTATTAACATTACAACACTACTTAAGTTATTAACTCGGCACTTATATTAATATAGCGTTGAAGGAGCTCAAGTAACATAAGTAGGTAATGAGTAACTCCATCAAGGCATTTAATCAATGCAGCAGTTTCGGTTTGACTGCATCTCTGGCTCTCTATCAATACCATGTTTTTTTTATTGTTTTAATTTCATCTTCCTTCTGTCCTTGTCCTTGGACAGAGCAGATTCAGCGGTTGTATTGCATGGAATAGTTAATTATTTCCATGACAGGAGGACCATGGAGCGATCCCCAAATATCACTGTATAACAAGTGCCATGGCAGGAGAAGGGAAAGAAGCCAAGAAAAGTCAGAGCGAAATGAAGAAAAAGGAGAAATAACTGAAGTGGTAAGGCACAACAAGCTTGTGTTCCACCAGCCACACCCACAGACTGAAGGGTTTGAATTCACCAATGATCTGAACCTATCAATGAGTGCCTAATCTCAACTGCGATGTCAGCAAAGTAACAAAACCAGCAGCTGGCGATTTCCAGGAGAGAAGGGAAAGGAGAGAATGGCAAGTAGGTCAGTGTGCATCACATTCCCTCATCACCTGATTAGAACAAGCCACGTGGTCAGTTTGCAGTGTATTAAAAGTATAGCTACATTTTCCACCCAGTCTGTGGACAGGAAATCTAGTCCTATTTCCAGTCCAACCCCCAAGATTGACATAGTTTGCACTGAAGTCATGAAGCTAGGGTGGACTAATTTTATTCTCTTTTTGATTAATATTTGCAGTTTTATGGATACTCAAAATTGTTTCCACGAAGTGGGCAACCAAAGTCCCAACTAAATCCATGTATAGAGGCTATGTGGCAGCCAGCAGCAAAACAACAAATGTCCCCGTAAGTGAGTGACAGAATAGTCTGAGTTACAGTCAGCTTCAGGAATGTATCTCATAGTAGACCATTACATATGCTACTTATGCCATATATGTTTCAAATATACAATTGGATAGATAAGCGTGCCACGATTCTGGCCACTTCCCAGCACTCCTTACTCATGTTCACTGCAAAAGACAACTTCCAAAAGTAGGCCTACATTTCTATGAGCCAAAACGTAACATTGTGCAGGTTGTAAATGCATATAGCTTGCACTGGACTACTGCTGGACTATACTAGAATTAGTATGAGATGCCCACCGTGTAACAAAGTTGCTTTATATAATGCCTTTCACATAAAGAACATGCCAAGGCACTTCACATAAGCATGAGGAAAACGGACACCGAGCTAAGAAGGGAGAGATTAGTAGGGCGATAGAAAGTTTTGTCAGAGAGGTAAGTTGAGAATGTTTTTAAAGGAGAGATTTAGGAAGAGACTGCCAGATGGTGGAAATATTTCTAATCTCTGAGGGGCAAAAAAAATCATGCTGTTAGACCACATTTTAAACTTCAACTTGTTTATTGGGAGAAAGAAATTTACACAAAATGTTAAATCAGCAAGTCAAGTCGCAATGCAGTACTTAACTTTTAGATACTTTTAACTGTTTTCTCAGAACCAAATAACAAAGCTTTTCAAGATTCTTATTAGCCCTTTTACAGTAGTTGACATGCATTTTACTCAAGTATCTGCTTTGGTGCTTGCAGATTTCTGAGTTTGAACTGAAGAACCAACAGCTCCCACTCACATATAGCTGGTCCAGGCAGCTTCTTTCACCTCAGAATCGAAGAGCCACTAAGTAAACTTCTACCAAGAAGCTCTGGATCCTCACACCCCAAATGTTTGATTATTAGATCAATCACTCTTGCTGTTTTCACAAAACAAAAGCCCATTCTCTCGATGGCCCAGCCATCGGAGATGATAATGGCATCTGAAAGCTTGCATTTTTTGACATTTGTCTGAAAGGAAGTTGCAAAATAAATTATCCATTGTTCTGTAAAAAGGTCCTTAATCTGTTTAGCAGAATTTAAAGGCTGCTGGGAGTCCCAAAGCAGGCATATGGATATTCATAGACACCCTCATGTACAAAGAAGAAAAAGCCCTTCCAGGAAGCAGTTAGCAGAAACCAAATTTGTTATTGATACATTATGCTTCCAGACAGGAGGTATATATTACCCTCACCTATAGGCTCTCGTATTCGATACACCTGAGCAGTGGGTCATCAACTCCATTCCAAACAGCATAATCATGCCAAAATACAAGCATAAGTGTTAGTGTGCAGCAGTCTATAACATGACACTCTCTTTTGGTATGTGCACAGTTTAAATTGTCTTACATCTGTCTTTCACTTTTTATTTTTCTGCCTTTGTTTAAATTATATCTTGCCAAGGGTCCAACATTAGATGATGATTCCAATTTTTGTGAAAACTCATTTTATTTAGTTAAGTTCATTAAACCATGAGTACGTTTCTTGGTATAATTTCAAAAGTATCGCTAAGTCCCAACACAAATTCTCTCAGCATCTGGCTGTAATTAATTTTGAAATAGAATTTAGTTTACACACATCTCCATTTGATAAGCAAACCTACTGTATGGCATCATACATAATTGATACCTTGTATGTGAACATCAATTCTAAGTTAGTAAAATAACCAGGCATTCTAATTTAAATTGTATCATTGAAATACTGATTTAGATATAGAAGTTGAGTCAAAATGGCTCAGTGAGTCTATGCAGTAAGTATTTGAGCCAGAAAAACCAGGAAGATCACAAGTTCAATCCCTGGTATGTGATCAGTTAGCTGACATGTGTCAGAGCAGTAGTCAGGACACTAAAATTGGTCTCAGCACTCCGGTTTAGGAAGTGGAAAATCAGCCTTGATGACTGATGTGGACATTTGATGAGAACTCAGCTGCAATTGACCCCCACACTGGAATAGCCACCTATCTTCATGTTCAAGGCTCACACATGAAAAACAGGCACTTGAGTAAAGGCAGAGGGAAACTGATATCCATGTAACCATACTTAGCAAGGAATCAATTCATTCAAAAGACCAGGAACAAGGAGAAACTTAGAGCAAATTGGTGAGGAAAAAACTAAAGATTGCTATATTCCAGATTATCTTTGAAAATGAGGTCTATCTCAAGACTCCTGTGCTTTAGTAGATATTTTCATCCTGATAATATAATGTCCTCTTTCCCCTTCACAGAGTCTTCCTGCACCATGCACTTTCCCTGGCCAAGAGGACAAGCTGGTATCATGTTATCAAGCCTCAGCTGCTACAAAGCTCATGACTCTGTTTTTTCCCCTCCTTAATGTGTGCAAGTGCCTGACCTGCGTTTAACACTTCCCCACAATGTAGCTGAGTTTCAGAACTCATTCTGTGGGAAACACAGGTATAAACCCAGGCCTTATCACTTGTGTATTGAGTCATTGTGCTGATTTTGAAAAAGAAATGAATGTTTTGACAACAGTACCAAAACTAAGCACCAGAATTCAAAACACATGTGTAAAATTATAATTGTGACTTTCACTTTTAAGGATACCAAAAATAGTATGTAAAATGCACAAATCTACTACCCTGAAGCCTAACAATATCAATAACAGCCATTGACATTCTTGGCTTCACTATCCTTTCCGATCTCAAATGGTAAAAGAAAGACCTTGCATTCATATAGTGCCTTTCACGGCCTCCAGACGTCCCAAAGCACTTTACAGCCATTTAAATACTTTTGAAGTGTAGTCACTGTTGGAATGTAGGAAATGTGGTAGCCAATTTGCATACAGCAAGGTCCTAGAGTGAGACTTGAACCCAAACTCACAACCTTCTGACTCACAGGCAAGAGTTCTTCCAGTGAGCCATTGCTGACACAATATCCTCAAAGTTCTCTCCAGAGCAGCTCAGTTTCCACTTTCATACCAAGCATTTATTTTCCTTTAAGTCATACTCCTCTATAAAGCTGGTCAAAGACTTGAGTAATGTTCCAATATTTAGGGAGACTCTTCTAACACCTCTCTTGTACTCCTGGACTGGACACAAAAAAGCCTGCAGTCTAATCGGTAATTCTTTACTCGTATCCAACTTTTCTCGATCATTCACAACCTTTCTTCTATTTTGTTGATATCACTATAATTATTTGTCCTGTGATGCCATTCCTTCGAAGCTCTAAACACACCTCAATGTCTTTGCTCTTCTTCGCATGCGCACCATGTTGAAATCAAGACTCATACTGTCCTTTAGCTGAATTCATTCTTTTCCAGGAACACAAACTATGTAATTCCTCCCCCTCCCTCCAGGCTACAGGCTTTTAAAACACAAGCTTGGTTTCACCCACTCATTTTTTTGACTATGCTCTCCTGATCTTTTCAACTTTGGTGGTGTCCTGCACAATGGGCTTTGGCCCTTTGTGGCACTGCATTTTAGAGCAATAATATGCTGAGGCATGGATTAGGATATGGGTACATACTCACAACTCACCTCCCAGTGAATTACTTATGTTAGCATGTTGTTGTGGAGAAGCACAAGACAATCGCTCCACAGGGAGGGAGGAGGAAATCTGTTCTCTTCAAACTCAGACCCCATTGGCTGTTTTGTACATTTCGTGCAAATTGTAGAGATGCGTAGGTAAAGCCATGGGAGCAAATTTTCCCTATCATCTTCAGTGGAGGCTCCCCAATGAAATAGCCTTAGGCACTCACCAATTGGGAAATCAGAGCTGTTAACCACAATTTACCACTCTAAGGTACAGTGCATCAGAATTCCCCAATCATTTTTTGAAAAATTTCCTTCAGTGAATCATCACACTGCTGGACAGTGAAATGATCATTTATGCCCACAGAATATTACAAGATTTCACATTGCTATTTTATTAAGACAATACTGCAAATTAACTATACATTTGTCTACACTTCTAATTCAAGTTTAATGTTTTATTGTAAGAAATTTCCATTTTCTCCCAAGGCCATGCAATGACTTTACACAAGAGGTTGGATGATGTGATCAAGTCTATTCTGAATTTGAACTTGTTTTTTTGAGCTAAAAAATGAATAATTCGATTTAAGCAGTTGGAACAAAACTGGAGGCTTTTGAGCACAATTCATATTCAAATTATCCAATAATTTGAATGAAACAAACTTCAAATTAACAGTCATGATGTGGAGATGCCGGTGATGGACTGGGGTTGACAATTGTAAACAATTTTACAACACCAAGTTATAGTCCAGCAATTTTATTTTAATTTACCTGACGAAGGAGGAAGCCTCCGAAAGCTTGTGAATTTAAAATAAAATTGCTGGACTATAACTTGGTGTTGTAAAATTGTTTACAATTGTCAAATTAACAGGAGTAGACTGTACACAGATTATCCAGTATTTCAAATTAAGCAATTTCAAATTAACAGTAAACTATCACTGAAAGACTCCTACTATTTATTAAGTTTATAACAATTTTATATGATTCTGAAAGCTGAATATTTTATGGATCTAGAAAACACAATCATCTTAACATTGTGTGCGCCATCCAAAGCACTATATATACACTATTATACTCTGGCTACCTCTAGTGATTGAAGTCAGTAGTGCAGCACATTCACTGCTGCCAACCTAATTCATTTAATAACACATAGAATTAAAAGTACATTTCATATTCCCATATGTCCTGTGTGCAATAACATGTCTCTAAAAATGTTGCTTCTGATTAGCTGATTACTATAACAATGCACCCAGCAAACTCTTACTTCAAAGAACATCTTTAGCTGACATTAGGCACACTCATCCAGATACAGTACTGGACATTGTCCAGAATTTTTTTAAAAATTAATTCACAGGCATCGCTGGCAAGTCCAGCATTTATTGCCCATCCCTAACTGCCCTCGAGAAGGTGGCCTTCTTGAACCGCTGCAGTCTGTGTGAAGGTGCTCCCACAGTGCTGTTAGGTAGGGAATTCCAGGATTTTGACCCAGCAACAATGAAGGAACGGCGATATATTTCCAAGTCAGGATGGTGTGACTTGGAGAGGAACGTGCAGGTGATGGTGTTCCCATGTGCCTGCTGCCCTTGTCCTTCTAAGTGTAGAGGTCACAGGTTTAGGAGGCGCTGTCAAAGAAGCCTTGGCGAGCTGCGGCAGTGCACCTAGTAGATGGTGTACACTGGAGCCACGGTGGGCCAGTGGTGGAGGGAGTGAATGTTTAAGGTGGTGGATGGGGTGCTAATCAAGCAGGCTGCTTTGTCCTGGATTTTGAGACACAGTACCCAGTTCCGCCCCAAATTCCACCCTCTGGCCCCCTACCCACCCTCTCCACTGGCAGTCTACTGCAAAACCGCCTTCCCCAGTCCCAGGAATTTAGGGGTCTCAACTTAAAACAATTGAAATTCTGAACTCAGTTAAAATCTTCTCCCAGTGATCCCAGCCAGTCCAAAATACAAAACTACTGAAATTTATTATTACGTTTGTAGACGAGCTAGTTTTAATGTTCTAGAGGAGCCACTTTTTCAATCTCATGTTGCCAATCTACAGAACTGAAACTGATGACAGAGCATGCACTGGTTACATGGTATGGTGTTAAACAATTCCATGAAAATAATCACTTACAAATGCTCGCTTCACAAATCAGGAGAAAATACCACAATAATTTGGGTTCCAATTCCTATTCTCTTAAATCTTCTGGGGATTTCACATCTAATTTTGTTTTTCCAGGACTTGTATGTTGGAAAAGCCCATGGTCATTTGCAACTGTTTCTAATTTGACACATTCATAAGACCAGATAAAATGCCCAAGCATTGAAGTGTCTTTAGGAACATATAAAAAGATTTCCCTGCAGTTAAATGGGTAACTAAATGGCATTTCTTTAACCATTCATAAAGTTGCTTGCACAAAAATGGAAATTCATCAACACACCACATTACAAACCATCACAAGCTTGTGACACTACCAGTTTCCAATTAGTTAGATGTCAAATGGTACACTACAATACGAGATCGAGATAGGGAGGGATTCTAAACACAATGACCCTATTATACAAAGTAGCATATTTACAGTCAACAAATTTGGAGATTAATTTTACTAGTTGAGTGCTATTGTTAAATTAGTTGTTGCACTGGCATAGAGTGGTTTAATCCTGGCTTTAAACAGGATCACATCATGAGGCAGCAACACATTTCATAAAAGCTCGAGGGGTTTATGAACATTACATACTTGTACACACTCCACACTGTTTTATTTATCCAGTATTCCTGGATCACAGGTTTTGATTTCTCTTATCTTCCTGTTCTCCTGATTTCAGCCACTTCACTGTAGAAATCTACAAGTCCCCTCATAGGGAGGAAGTGAAAAATTAGAGAACTCACTGAGCCACTATTGCACAACTCCTGGCAAACGTCATCAGAGAAAGGCAGAGGCCAGGAAACAAGTCATCCACCTGTCCCTCAGCCACATAGCCTGTAGAAGAGAAAGGGGGAAAAAACTTGCATAATAATTTTTAAAAATCAACACTTAAAAGAAATGAAGGCAGCATCCTGTAATTCTGAAAATTCCTATGAACAGGTGCTATACATCTTCAGAAAAACCTATGACTTTTGTTTCCTGAACTGTACCTAAACCTGAACTCAATACATTCTCTGCTTCAGTTTGAGCTGACCTGATACTGATTGCAAAATTGGCAAGATTATGTTGCAGTAATCTTGTAGCTGAACCAGAATGACTTCTTTCAAAAATAGTAATAACAACCCATCAGAGCAAAGGCGCAAATCAAAGCTTTATGACTGACACATGCAGTTTCCACTGGCCCATCATAAGCATTATATAATTATTTCTGCTCATACTTTTCATTTTGAATGAGAAATAATTCCCGTACAACAGAGACATTAGTCCTCAGTTACTTGCCAAGCAAACTGTATATTTTGAATGCGAAGGGAGTTCACAGTAAATCAGGTCACCTATAACAATTAAAAACCGAGAATTTATTTTTATTATGAAGTATACAGCAGCTTCACAGTGGAAATATTTCCACAAGGTGCATACTATTTGCCTCATCTAACCAGGGATTATAAGAGCGATTTTTCACCTGGAAGGGATCCATGAGATGAAATGTTCTCTTGAGTCATATGGGTGAATGAATGTTAAATATATGCACATTACTTAAAAATGAGCCTTCGCTCTGTTTCCTGCTATATGCACTCTTCAAACCCTGGACGCAGGGACAGCCTGAGTCAGTGGAGGGAGCCTCCCGTAAAAAAGTGAAGAGGGGCTTATATAGTTGCTGTCAGAGCACAGCAGTGCAAAGCCCCATTACCAAACGGGCAAATTTGCTGGGAAAGAATTCTTTTAAAATGGTCAGTTTGCCGGCTGCCTTTTTATCGTGCTGGGGCAGGCCTTCAACGTCTGCCGCAACAAGTCTCTGACCCCAGAGTGGCATAACTCACTGGCATAGACCAGGGAGCCCACCTCCCATATGTAAATGACCCCAGGAATGGAAATATGGTTGACGTTAGTGATACAGCTCAGGGATGGGCAGAAGTCCTGTCCCACCTGAGATGCACCTAAATCGAGGAGGGGTGGAAAGCCTATTTTGCTATAACAAACTCTGGCCAAGAGGACAATAGGCTGACGTGCACCTAGGCCTCCACCAATATTGCTCTGAACCAGACAACAAGGGGTGTAGAAAAGTGATCCAAATTTATTGACCGCTGAATCTCTGACGACTACCTCAAGTCAATTTCATCCAGGTGAGAAAAGACAGATTTGCTCCCTGAAAGTAAAATTGATAAGGAGACGTCTCCCATCAGTGGAGAGAAAATTTGAAGGAAAGTGCCTGGCCTCTACTCTGCGTATGTTGAGCTGAAATCAAGAACTCAGCATGACGGGGTGAATTCAAACCTACATCCTACCACTCTGATACCACATAACAGCACTCCAAACCAGTCACATATCCACTATACAACAGCATTAAAATCCTGATGCAAACTACACCATCAGAGTTGCACACAGAAAATAAATCAACTAATTGTATTTTAATTGTAATAAGAGAGTGACAATCAAGATTATATTTGATTCAGTTGATTTATTTTCTGTTTTACGAGAGTGACAATAGAGTATGTTTCGTCCACAGCTCAAAGCTGCCATTTGGTGGTAGGAGATGCAAATTATAGATTCTCAGCTGATGGCATGCCATTTATTTTTAATGGTAAAAGTAACTATGTTACATAGAGCTCATTGGTAAGACAAACTACTTAAAGTTCTAAAACTTATTTTTGCAAGATAATGCTTAATGTTTTAGAGGCTGCAGTGTCTCATATTCAACCTCATTCAAGGAGAGATACAAGTTAAAAATTCCAAGTTAGTCTAAGCTAAACAGGTACAGTAATGTAGTGGTTATGTTACAGGACTAGTAATCCAGAGAACCAGTTCAAATCCCAGCATGGCAGTTAGAGAATTTGAATTCAGTTTTTTTTTAAAATCCAGAAATAAAAAGCTGCTATCAGCAAAAAAA
The DNA here is from genome assembly GCF_035084215.1 of Heptranchias perlo. Classification (NCBI taxonomy): domain Eukaryota; kingdom Metazoa; phylum Chordata; class Chondrichthyes; order Hexanchiformes; family Hexanchidae; genus Heptranchias; species Heptranchias perlo. Next base: position 8,269,121 of record NC_090356.1, read on the forward strand.
AGTTACCACGAAGCTATCAGATTGTCATAAAAACCCAACTAGTTCACTAATTACCTTCCTTCAGGGTAGAAGACCTGCCGTCCATACCCAGTGTGGCCTACGTGACTCGTTCCATCCAAATGTGGTTGACTCTTAACTGCCCCCCGAAGTGGCCTAGCAACTCTCAGCATCAAACCACCATCAGCAATTCAAGAAGGTAGCTCACCACCTTCTCAGGGATGAGCAATAAATGCCGGCTTTATTCTCAGACAACGAATCAATCTTACTTCATCTGGATGAAATTGAATTATGAGACAGGTGTCAGACTCAGCTTTCAATAAAGTTTTGCCAAGCACCATGCTGAAAAATCTTTTGTCTGCATCAGTCATTGTGCTTTGAATACATAGGGGTAAAAATCGGGTGTAAAACGGGGCAAAGCATGACAATTTAGCAGTGGGACACCTTGTGCCCAATCTGCAGCGCTTGTCCCACTGCTAAATTTGTAGGGACCATTTTTAAGGCATCCTGGGCATTAGGCCTCTTAAATATGTTGATGGGGACCCCTCTGCAAAAATATGTTCCCCACGAGCAGCACAAGGCTCATGATACTTCTTCCAGGACCCGTGACCACCAACTACAGGTAAGTTTTTTAAATTAACCTTTCTTGGAGCCAGGAGGAGCAGGGTTGCCCCGCCCCCGACTCCACAGCCCTGGCAATCGGTGCACTTTGTTGCACGATCCATCCCCCTTCCCGAACTTACTTAATATTTTTTGTGGGGTGAGCTACCCGTGGAGGTGCGACAGGCGCCGGCAGCTCGCCCTGAAGATGTAGGTGAGGCCAGGGACCCAATTTCGGGTCAGCCTCAAGCAGCCTCTGTTCGTGCGCACACTTAAGCTGCGCCCAGTCTGCACCCAACTAATTTTTATCCCATAATGTCTAAAACGTTAATAAACTGTGTGTAATTTGCATCTCCTACCACCAAGTGGCAGCTTTGTGCTATGCATTTAAGAAAAAGTAGGGCAGGCAAAGTGCTTCTAGACTTCTGCAAGTCCATTTCTAAGTTGGCAACCAGTAGGTGCAATAAAATGACCCAGGACTTTCCCTGTAGATCTCTACTTGGCAACCCTTGTAGATGAGGAAATCTTGATTGAATTTATGACTGAACTGATCTGTAGAACAAGACATCAGAATGCCAACAATTTGCAACACTGGAAAGTAACTGTGATGAACAAAATTCTCTTAACTTATGAAGCCAGCTTTCATTTTTTCTCTCCTAAATCCATGCCCATCCCTCCTGTAAAACTCCCAGTTTAAAGTGCTCCAAACAGGTTTTCGTCCACCCAATTGGGATAAACCAATGTCACAAACAACATTCTCCACGGCAGTGATTGTGGTGCTTCTCAACCTGCAGTCTTTGAGATGGGTGACCACAGCTTTCTCCTCCACCACCTCCCTTCCACTATACAGCTTGGTGGGACTGCCCTCACCAGGTTCCACACTAGCTTATCCATTTGTAGCCAGAGCATCGCACCGTTACCTCTGGAGACCCCCCCCCCCCCAAGATCCAACCATGGGCCCCTCCTTCACTACCCCAGGCGACATCATTGACAGACTTGGAGTCTCTTTCCACATGTACACTGATGACACCAAACTCTACCTGCCCACCACTTCTCTCAACCTCTCCACTGCTTCTGCGCTGTCAGACTGCCTGGATGAATCATAGAATGGTTACAGCCCAGGAGGCAATCATTCGGTGGCAGGACAGGTTGAGAAAGCAGTTAAAAAAGCATACGGGTTCCTGGGCTTTATAAATATAGGCATAGAGTACAAAAGCAGGGAAGTTATGTTCAACCTTTATAAAATACTGGTTCAGCCACAACTGGAGTATTGTGTCCAATTCTGGGCACCGCATTTTAGGAAGGATGTGAAGGCCTTAGAGGGGGGGTACAGAAACGATTTACTAGAGTGGTTCCCTAGGTCTCTCTATTCCTGCACCCCCTTTAGAATTATACCATTTAGTTTATATTGCCTTTCCTCATTCTTCTTTCCAAAATGTATCACTTTGCACTTCTCTGCATTAAATTTATCTGCCATGTGTCTGCCCATTCCACCAGCCTGTCTATGTCCTCTTGAAGTCTATTACTATCCTCCTCATTGTTTACTACACTTCCAAATTTCATGTCATCTGCAAATTTTTTTTAATTGTGCCCTGTACACCCAAGTCCAAGTCATTAATATATATCAAAAAAAAGTGGTTCTAGTACCGACCCCTGGGGAACACCACTGCATACCTTCCTCCAGTCCGAAAAACCACCGTTCACCATTCCTCTGTTTCCTGTCACTTAGCCAATTGCCCCTTTTATTCCATGGGCTTCAATTTTGCTGACAAGCCTATTATGTGGCACTTTATCAAACACCTTTTGAAAGTCCATATACACATCAACCACATTGCCCTCAGCAATCCTTTCTGTTACCTCATTAAAAAACTCAATCAAGTTCGTTAAATACGATTTGCCTTTAACAAATCCGCGCTGGCTTTCCTTTATTAATCCACACTTGTCCCCAACGTAAACTCAGGGCCCTTTCCACTGATTCCATCTCCCTTCCCAGCCACTGACTCAGGCTGAACCAGACTGTTTGCAACCTCAGCATTCAATTTGACCACAAGCTGATCTCACCATTCCTGTCTATAAGAATTTCAGATCACCTTTCCTGCACCTAAAAGGAACAATTGGGCCAACTCCCATTCACATTACATAAAAATCCTTAATTTTTGACAATTCGTACCAAATAGGTAGCTATATCAGTGCGAACCACTTTGCATTTTCTTGACACAAGAATCTGACCTCTCACTCAATAAGCGCCAATAATGACTAATTACTGTACATTACATTGTGATATTTTGATCCATGGTTGCTCGGTCTCAATGAATGAGTCACCTTCATATTGCTAGTGGAGGATTTTTGCCAACCGCAGAGAGACACTGAAGTGATTATACAGATAAATGAGATTTTAATGGCTTAGTGGCAGCATCGGTGATAAAACTGTGCAGCAATTGACAGTTCTACAGCTCTTCTGTTAATTAAGAATTCAGAGCGACAACAAACGTTCAAGGTCTGTAAGCTTCTGGGTTATTGATCAGAAAAGTGACATAACTGAAGACCAAATGAAAGCACTTCTTCATGCAGTACAGCCAGGTTATCAATAAAATGACATCAGCCAACTTACTAAACTAATCGCATTCAAGAGTGTAACCTCCTGCTACAGCTGCAGGGAAGGAATGAAATGGTGAACAGTGCTGTAGGCAATCAATAAGCAGAGGACCAGGCAACTCACCACAAGGGAAAGTAACTCCTAAGCCTCCATCATGCAAGGGACTGGTGGAAACATGAAGCAGGCTACCCATCAGCCTTCTGAATTGAAGGGTATAGATGGCCCCTGGGGATCAGAGGAGGAGGGCAGAAATACAAAACAAGATTAAAGGATAACTTTGAATCAAAAACTTGTAACACAGCACAGGGACAGAGTAACAGGCAGTAATCACCCTCCCCTAATGTAGGAGCCAGAGTAATAGATGCAGTGCTTCTGTACTCAGTGGGGATTAGGTAAGCTTTCCAGTTAACTATCACTCCTCTTTCTCAATGATTTGACTTTGCCAGGTAAAGTAGTTCCCTCTCCTCAGACTTCTCTGTCCTCACCAAACTTCACATCAATTCCCTCACCCACTCGACCTTGCCTCACTACCTTTGAGCTTTCAATCACTGACAAGGTCATTACTGATTACTTCCTTATCTTTCTCAACATTCACATCCCCCTGCCACCCCAACCCCTCTTGAAGAAAAAAAAATACCCCCACAGGTCCCTCGCCAGCATCATTTCTAGCTCCAGGTTCCCTCTCCTCTGGCCCTCCATGTCAAGATATCACCTCTTCTGCTGATCTGCTAAATAGTTAAATTATCTCCTTCTTAGAAAACCTTGTCCCAATCAAACACCTCATTGTCTCCAAACCCCTGTCCTACTTGCCGTAATACTACACCCACCAATCCAAGCACACATGCTGCATACTGGCCAATTGTCCCCAACAGATCTGGCTTATTCACTTCAAGCACTACTGCCTCTCCCTCCAAATTCTCCTAGGACTCCAGGATCACCCACTGTTACTGAAACCTTAAATAAAAATAGAAAATGCTGAAGAAGCTCAGCAAGTTAGGCAGCATCTGTGGAGAAAGAAACAGTTAACGTTTCAGGCCGAAGACCTTTTGTCAAAACTGGAAGATGTTAAGAGTTAAAGTTTTTAAGCAAGTAGAGAGCCAGGTAAAGGGGGGAAAAGAGGGGACTGGAAGAAAGAACAAAAGGGAAGGTCTGTGATAGGTTGGAGGGCACGAGTGATTAAATTACAAAAAGGGATGATGGTGCAAGGCAAGGAAGGTGGTAATGGGACAGGTTAAGAAACAAAAGATTGATCAGGAGTAGCTGTAAACGGCAGCAGCAGAACCCCCATTACCAGCACTTGCCGACCAACTTTTTTGTTAACGTTAACTCTTTCTTCCTCCACAGCTGCTGCTTGTCTTGCTGAGTTGCTCCAATATTTTCTGTTTTTATTTCAGATTTCCAGCATCTGCAGTTTTTTGCTTTTGAGCCACTGAAACCTTTATCGATGTCCTTTTCATTTCTAGTCTCAACTTTTCCAGCGCCCTCCTAGCCATGTAAATTATACCTTATAAAAATTCCAACTCATCCAGATCTCGGGCACCCACATCCTATCCAGTACTAAACAGCACTCGTGCATTGCCTCAGTGCTCGCTGACCTCCACTGGTACCCCTCCCACGTCACAATGAATTCAAAATCCTTGTCCTCGTTTACTTGGCCTCGTCCCACCTTAATTAACTCTGCAAATTCCTCCAGCTCTAGCTCCCACTTCACCTTCCATTCTTTGGAGTCTGGGGTTCAGTGCACCACCACCCCTCCCCCATTTCACCATCGGTAGCAGAACTTTCAGCCGTCATGGGCCTAGGCTCTGGAATTCATTTTGTAAATTCCCCGGGCCCTGCCTTGGTAAAATTTCTCTATCTCCTCAAAATGATCTGTTTGACCATGACTTCAGTCAACTCCCTTAATCATCTTTGCAGATGACACCAAGATTGGTGGCATTGTGGACAGTGAAGAAGGTTATCTAGGATTGCAACGGGATCTTGATAAATTGGGCCAGTGGGCCGATGAATGGCAGATGGAGTTTAATTTAGATAAATGTGAGGTGATGCATTTTGGTAGATCGAATCGGGCCAGGACCTACTCCGTTAATGGTAGGGCGTTGGGGAGAGTTATAGAACAAAGAGATCTAGGAGTACAGGTTCATAGCTCCTTGAAAGTGGAGTCACAGGTGGATAGGGTGGTGAAGAAGGCATTCAGCATGCTTGGTTTCATTGGTCAGAACATTGAATGCAGGAGTTGGGATGTCTTGTTGAAGTTGTACAAGACATTAGTAAGGCCACACTTGGAATACTGTGTACAGTTCTGGTCACCCTATTATAGAAAGGATATTATTAAACTAGAAAGAGTTCAGAAAAGATTTACTAGGATGCTACCGGGACTTGATGGTTTGACTTATAGGGAGAGGTTGGATAGACAGACTTTTTTCCCTGGAGAGTAGGAGGTTTAGGGGTGATCTTATAGAAGTCCATAAAATAATGAGGGGCATAGATAAGGTAGATAGTCAAAATCTTTTCCCAAAGGTAGGGGAGTCTATAACGAGGGGGCATAGATTTAAGGTGAGGGGGGAGAGATACAAAAGGGTCCAGAGGGGCAATTTTTTCACTCAAAGGGTGGTGAGTGTCTGGAACGAGCTGCCAGAGGCAGTAGTGGAGGCGGGTACAATTTTGTCTTTTAAAAAGCATTTGGACAGTTACATGGGTAAGATGGGTATAGAGGGATATGGGCCAAGTGCAGGCAATTGGGACTAGCTTGGTGGTATAAACTGGGCGACATGGACATGTTGGGTCAAAGGGCCTGTTTCCATGTTGTAAACTTCTATGATTCTATCTTCTCCCAGGTTCCGGCTCGATATCTATTACCGCACCTCTCTTTTGTGATGCGCCTTGGGACATTTTACTACATTAAAGACACTATATAAGAACACATTGTTGCTGTGGATGTGATGTATTGACCAAATACAGCATTAACTAAAAGATCAATATTAACTGCTTTTATATTGTTCATGTGCCCTTGGCTGCTGCTTGTGCAGCCAGTGGCAACCAAGAGCTAAAAGCCCTCATCACTTTTTTTTTAAAAATACATGCTTCCATTATTTTCAGTAACAAAAAAGATTAACCTTCTCTGTGCCCTAATCATTTAACAAAAACATACTTACTTCACAGCAATCAATTAGGATAAACTCCAAAAATGATTGAAATATTTTAGGGACCTCAGGTAGATGGTTGTAGAAGCTCAGTGTGCTTGGTCCTTACAGCGACAAGCCAGCTACAGTCCCAAAAATATACTTCACTCACTAATTTGTTCTTCCTGTATAACACCAGGCCGCATTGCCTAGAGATTATGTATGCATGCCACAATGTATACATGTCACAACCAAAATGTAATATTCTGGTCTCAACTGTGCTTACATACAATCTGGTAAATTATCTTTCCTTACTGTTTTGACAGTCAGGTAAACACAGCAGTTTAGATTCTTATCTCAGTGGTTGCCTAAGTAAATTTTAACCAGAGTTTCTCGATACACCAATATAAAGGGGATTATGATCAGTTATGACTGGTTATCAGGTGCAAGAATACTATTTGTCGTGTGCATGCCACTATTGAGAACTTCCAACTTTGAACAAATTTATTTTCCATTACAATTTCCCCACTACCACTGCATTCCATTCTCCAGGGAAGCCATTTCCATGATCTCTCTACTCCCATGGTCTCTATCACAGACAAAGCCATTTTTGACCATGTTCTTGTATCCCTCATTACCCACATCCTCCACCCCTTTCCAACCCCACTTACTTAAGTGTCCATCTCTGCAAAAAGTCCATCCGTCCGTCTATCTATCTATCTATCTATCTATCTCAATGACTTGGATAAAGGAATAGGGAGTTGTATATATCCATGTTTGCAGATGACACTAAGTTAGGAGGCACAGTAAGTTGTGTGGATGGGAGCAGGAACTTACAAAAGGGCTATGATGGACTGCAAGTGGGAAAAACTATGACAGTTGTGGGGAAGTGCAAGGTCATCCACTTTGGATTTAAGAAAGACAAAATTGGAAGATTTTCTTAATAGTGAGAGATGAGGGTTTGTGGAGGAGAAAAGGGATTTAGGTGTTTTTTTTATTCGTTTATGGGATATGGGCGTCGCTGGCAAGGCCGGCATTTATTTCCCATCCCTAATTGCCTTCGAGAAGGTGGTGGTGAGCTGCCTTCTTGAACCGCTGCAGTCCGTGTCGTGAAGGTTCTCCCACATTGCTGTTAGGAAAGGAGTTCCAGGATTTTGACCCAGCAACGATGAAGAAACAGCGATATATTTCCAAGTCGGGATTGTGTGTGACTTGGAGGGGAACGTGCAGGTGGTGTTGTTCCCATGTGCCTGCTGCTCTTGTCCTTCTAGGTGGCAAAGGTCGCAGGTTTGGGAGGTGCTGTCGAAGAAGCCTTGGCGAGTTGCTGCAGTGCATCCTATGGATGGTACACACTGCAGCCACAGTGCGTCGGAGGTGAAGGGAGTGAATGTTTAGGGTGGTGAATGGGGTGCCAATCAAGCGGGCTGCTTTATCGTGGATGGTGTTAAGCTTCTTGAGTGTTGTTGGAGCTGCACTCATCCAGGCAAGTGGAGAGTATTCCATCACACTCCTGACTTGTGCCTTGTAGATGGTGGAAAGGCTTTGGGGAGTCAGGTGGTGAGTCACTCACCTCAGAATACCCAGCCTCTGACCTGCTCTTGTAGCCACAGTATTTATGCGGCTGGTCCAGTTAAGTTTCTGGTCAATGGTGACCCCCAGGATGTTGATGGTGGGGGATTCGGTGATGGTAATGCCGTTGAAGGTCAAGGGGAGGTGGTTAGACACTCTCTTGTTGGAGAAGGCCATTGCCTGGCACTTATGTGCCAAGTAACATTCGCGCCCGACATCAGCCCAAGCCTGGATGTTGTCCAGGTCGTGCTGCACGCGGGCTCGGACTGCTTTATTATTTGAGGGGTTGCGAATGGAACTGAACACTGTGCAATCATCAGCAAACATCCCCATTTCTGACCTTATGATGGAGGGAAGGTCATTGATGAAGCAGCTGAAGATGGTTGGGCCTAGGACACTGCCCTGAGGAACGCCTGCAGCAATGCCCTGGGGCTGAGATGAATGGCCTCCAACAACCACTACCATCTTCCTTTGTGCTAGGTATGACTCCAGCCACTGGAGAGTTTTCCCCCTGATTCCCATTGACTTCAATTTTACTAGGGCTCCTTAGTGTCACACTCGGTCAAATGCTGCCTTGATGTCAAGGGCAGTCACTCTCACCTCACCTCTGAAATTCAGCTGTCCATGTTTGGACCAAGGCTGTAATGAGGTCTGGAGCAGAGTGGTCCTGGAGGAACCCAAACTGAGCATCGGTGAGCAGGTTATTGGTGAGTAAGTGCCGCTTGATAGCACTGTTGACGACACCTTCCATCACTTTGCTGATGAGGCGGTAATTGGCCGGATTGGATTTGTACTGCTTTTTGTGGACAGGACATACCTGGGCAATTTTTCACATTTAGGTGTCCGTGTACACAAATTACTAAAAGCAGGTGCACTGGTACAAAAAGTAATCAAAAAGGCTAATAGAATGTTGGCCTTTATCTCAAGGGGGTTAGAATACAAAAAAGCGAGGAAGCAATGCTTCAGTTGTACAGAACCTTGATCAGACCCCATCTGGAGTACTACGTTTAGTTTTGGGCACTGCTCAAGAAAGCTATATTGGCCTTGGAAGGGATACAGTGCAGATTCACCAGAATTATACCAAGGCTTTAAGGGTTAAGTTATGAGATTGGGTTTCATAAATATGGCTTGTATTCCCTCGGGTTTAGAAGGCTGAGGGGTGACCTAATCCTAGGTTGTTAAAATGATTCGATAGTGTAAATAGATAAACTATTTCCTTTCGTGGGGGAATCCAGAACAAGAGGTCACAATCTGAAACTTAAGAGCTAGGCCATGTAAGAGTGAAATCAGGAAGCTCTTTTTCACACAAAGGATAGTGGAAATCTGGAAATCGATCTCCCAAAAGACTGTGGATGCTGGGTCAATTGAAATTTTCAAGACAGAGGTCAATAGATTTTTGTTAGGTACGGGTATCAAGGGATATAGAACCAAGGTGGGGAAATGAAGTTGAGATACAGATCAGCCATGATCTGATTGGCTTAGGTCCACTCTCTATATAAATGCAAGTTGTTTGGTTACGATTGGATAGGTAACAACAAGCATCTCCAGCAAAGCCTTCGCTTCCTGCCCCCACACCATTGCCTCCAACATACCCCAAAGATCTATCTTTGGTCCTCCTCTTCCTCGTCTATATGCTGTTCCATGGCAACCTCATCCATAAACATGGGGTCAACTTCCACATGCACGCTGATGGCACCCAGCTCTACCTCTCCACCACTACTCTTGACTCCTCCACTGCCTGTGTTGTTAAACTACTTATCCAGCCATCTTGGTGAGCTGCAATTTCCTCTAGTCAAACATTGGGAAGACTAAAGCCATCATCTTATTCCCCTTCCACAAACTCCATCCTCGTCACCAATTCCATCCCCCTCTCCAGCCATTGTCTCAGACTAAACCAGACTATTCCAATCTCAGCATCCTATTCGAACTTTGGACACCATAGCCTCTCAATCACAAAGACTGTCAGCTTCCTAATCCGTAACCCCTCCACTCCTGCCTCAGCCAACCTGCCGCTGAAATTCTCATCCATGCTCTGGTCAGCTCCAGCCTCGCTTATTCCAAAACTCTCCTGTCCGGCCACCCCTGTTCCACCTTATTTAAATTTCAGCTCATCAAAAACTCTACTGCCCATATCCTATCCCGCATCAGATCCCACTCACCTATCACCCATGTCCTTGTTTAAAGTATTATAGGTTAATTTCTGCATGTATTAACTGTCACAGATGATTGTACAGTAGTGTACTTATTTTTATATTACTGCAGCTGCATGGATAAAGGTGCCATCATGTCACAGAAGTTAGCAGCTTGACATATCACAATGACATCGAAGGGGCAACATTACCACAATACATTAAAGTTGTTGTTTATCGCCCAAAGAGGAAACTGGCTTAACTAAGTCAAGAAAGGTAGGGAAGGGAGACTAGACACCATGACTTGTTCCTTGTTAGTAACTTAATGAGCTGTAGCAGTCAAGGGGCTGGGGGCATGAAGAAATCACCTCTACTGTTCTGAAAATAAATATGCTTTCTAAATTACTAAGCTGGAGAAACATTACATCAGATTCAATGAGCAGGCTTATTTTAAATCCTGTTTCACCCCTGCAATGGAAACCAGCCTGTCTATTTAAATGCCAGAGTTTTCAAGTGTTTTCATCATTTTTCATCATTCTTAGTGCTGGGATAAAGTTTCTTCAAAGATTTAATAGCGCCATGAAGCAAGCATGTTAAAAATGTTGCATGGTGGTCTTAAAATACAAATGTTGAAAACACATTTTTGGGCAATAAAAAATTTCACAAAGTTGCACTGAACTAAGAAAGGACTAAATAAACCTCTTCAACTGCTCCTTTAATGCAAAATACAAAAATACACACTAATCAATGTAGATTGAAATCCTCACTGAAGAAACAAATCCTTACCTCATTAAATAAATATTTTGTCCAGCGGTAGATTGTGAGTTCAGTTTATTAAGAAGCATTTTAACATCAATATTTAATTTACTATTTGTAACCAAAAGGTACTTTATTTGCAATCCTGAAGCAATGATGAAATAAACAATACAAATATCCACAACTCATCTATTCAGTCCTGACAAGTCTAAGTAATGTATTATATGGCTCATTAAATCAATATAGCCGAGTTGAAGCTTAATGAAAGAAGACACATTTCTACACAGCAAAAAGTAGACAAGGCCTCACTTAAAGGAACAGTATTTATGCCAATAGTCTTGTTAATGTTGTTTAAATAATCTGCAGTAAGTTTACCATTTTACATTAAGCACGAAGCACAATGCAAAGATTAGCCTATTAAATAAGTACTGTGCCACATCCTTAGCATCACTTTCAGTACCAAGAATTCCAGTTTGACGCAGTGCACCTGTGTGGTCTCTGGTTCCTGGGCTAGGCCCATTCCCTACAGTTTTTATGATTTCTAGAATTGTTTGAAACACAGAGTCAAAGACAAATAAAGTGCGAGTCACAGACAGACAGGAGGAGCAATGCATTTTTATTGCACTCATTACAAAGATGTCTCACAGTGCTTTACAGGGCAGTTACTATCAAGTGGACATTGAGTGCGGAGGTGGGAATGGCTGAGGGTCGAAAGGACAAAAGCAGAGACAAAGAAGCGTCTTAAGAAGATTTCTGGAGGTAGCAAGGCAGAGATGCTGAGTGACAGCGCTATTGAGGGCGAGGACAAAGTGGCTGAAGTAACAGCCACCAATGGTGGAGAACAAGTGGGCTATAGCTGGAGGAATGATGGATGTGCACAGGGACATAGGGCCGGAGAAGATTATGGATGTAGGCAGAGGAGAAGCAATAGCAGGACTTTGAAGGAAGGACAAGAATCTTAAAGTTGATTTTCTGGGACAGGAGAAGCCGGTGGAGCTTGATGAGGACAGGGGTAATGGAAATGCAAGCCTTGGTCTAGTAAGGACATGGACCAGGACATTGTGGACAACCTGCAGTTTATGAATGGTAGGTGCGGGAAAACTGGCAAGGAGAACATTGGAGAAGTCCACTAACAAGGTGCTAAAAGTGTGAATTAAGGTTTTGGTGGTGCGGTGTAAAACATATGATATTGGCTTGATCACCCTTTAAACAGCTCTCCTGATTTTATTAACTTCAATAGAAACGGAATTCGGGAGAGGTGTTTAATGTTTTACGGATTGCCAAATGTCTAAATTAATCACAATGAGTCTTTAAGTCCACCCTTCCCCTCTCCCACACCTCGTCACCCAACAACACAACTTAACATTTATATAGCACCTTTAACGCTTTACAGGAGTGTCGTCAAAAGAAAATTTGACACCGAGCCACATAAGGAGATGAGGACAGGTGACCAAAAGTTTGGTCAAAGAGGTAGCTTTTAAGCAGCATCTTAAAAGGAGGAGAGGTAGATGTAAAAAAAAACTGGATAGCCCAGTGGTGAAGGATAGAATACTAGAGCCTGGCCTTCAGTTGCTTCCAAGCCTTTATTCACAGAGGTCCACATTACACTCACACCACACCCTAGATCCGCGCTCTCAAAAAAGATACACAAGAGTTCCCAACTGATACGCACCACCCGAATACAATCAACACTAATTGATATAAATCACAAATACAATTAACAGTAGAGAGGTGGAGGGGCTTAGGGCCTAGGCAGCTGAAGGTACAGCCACCATTGGTGGAGCGATTAAAATCAGGGATGCGCAAGAGGCCAAAATTGGAGAAGCGCAGAGATCTCGAAGGGTTGGAGGAGGTTAGAGAGATAGGAAGGGAAGAGGCCATGGAGGGGTTTGACAACAATTTTAAAATAGATACATTGCCGGACCGGGAGCCAATGTAGGTCAGCGAGCACAGGAGTGATGGATGAACGAGACGGTGTGAGTTAGGATACGGGCAGCAGAGTTTTTGGATGAGCTCAAGTTTAAGGAGTGTGCAAGTTGGGAGGCTGGCTAGGAGAGCATTGGAATAGTCAAGTCTAGAGGTAACGAAGGCATGGATGAGGGTTTCAGCAGCAGGTGAGCTGAGGCAGGGGTGGAGACGGGCGATGTTATGGAAGTTGAAGTTGGCGGTCTTGGTGATGGATCAGATATGGGTGTGGAAGCTCATCTTAAGGTCAAATAGGACAGCAAGTTTGAAAACAGTCTGCTTCAGCCTCAAACAGAAAGACGGCGTCAGTGGCTAGGACCGAGGAATAATGGATGGCAGAAAAGTCGACTGCAGCAGATAGAACTTATTCCTGTGGCCAACATAATGCACTTGGAGTGGATTAGCCATTCCTGGCTGTTCCAGTAACTAAAACCCAAAAACTCTTAATACTTTGATAATGCCTCATTAAAACCTTTAGTATTCCAGTTTGCACGAGTTCTATGGGGGTGAAGAGAGGGGAAGCACGTGTTTTGTTTCTGATTTACAAATGGGATTTTATGGTGGCAAATTGCATAATATTATTGAGTATTCAGTTCTGTATGCACGTCCCTTTATTGCATAATAGCTCATTTCTTTTAACAGATAGAGTGGAAGACATCTCGGTAAATCAAGATACCTGAAAATTAATGCTTCTTCTGAAAGCTGCAGGTAGTAAGTTGAAATACATTTAACAATGGTAGCTTCAGTTACTTTCATTTGAAGTGGACAGCATATAATACTTACTTGAAATTGGAATAAAATTGATAAATTAGTGGAATTAAGTTCAATTAATGGGCCTAAAATAGAGAATAATGAATGTTGAGTAATAAAAAAAAATGCAACAAGACAAGAAGTTCAGCTGATACCATAAACATCACAAGCAAAGTTCCAGTGGTTTTTAACTATTATATCTAAGCCCCAAAATTTGATTGAAGTCTTAAACGAACTTCTATGTTATTAGAACAGGGTAATGGTTACTATACTATAGACCAGTAGTTTTCATATGTTTCTGGCTTGAGGACCCCTGCAAGTATAGACACATTACCAGCAGCCCCTGTCCTAACTGCTCAAACACAGTGTCAGCGAACCAAAGGAAAACAGTGCTATCTCTGTACGAAACTTTGTTTAGTAGTATACAGCAACAGAATTAACATGCTAGCAAGTCATACAGAAATCTAATGACAGACAAATAACTATGATGACCTTTTAGATCTCCTGAAATGCTCTAAGGGTCAGGGGTCGCAATTTGAAAACTAATACTGTATTCTTTTCCTTCCCAGTAGCAACTACAAAGTTTGTCACCTCCGTAAAATTGCAATCATCGCAATGGCTAGTCTTTCAGGGTGGGTATCACCACACAGCTACATGGAGTGTTCTAGCTAGTGTCAGAACACTTGTCACAAATAAAGACCCAAAGTGGAAAGAAATCTTTATACAAAGTAGTATTTTGTCCAGTTCATTTCTACCATACTCCAGACATCCTCTTTATTACAAATGCAAACCAATTCTTAAAAAGAGCAAGAAAGCCAGCCATTGACAGAGAGCCTGAAATTTCCAAACCGTTACAAGTGCCCTGTGATTAACCTCAGTAGTTTATAAGTAACTGGATTTTGCTATTTAAAGCAATGGCCTTAAAAGGCATAGGCCGGGTTAACAGTTAAACATCACAATCATACTCCAGAACTAAGATAGCACGTGAGCAATACCAAGGGAGATCTGCTATTAGTTATAAAAACAAAGAAATCCACAGGCATGATTAAAAGGCTGCAGATTTTTTTTGGGTTCAGGTGATGGTTATAATCCACTTGAACTTCATTCTTGTAGTTTATGTCATTATCTAAATGCCTTGTAATCACTCCTGGATATCCATTGTTCTGCTTGAGTTTTTTTTTGGCGGGAGGGGCGGGGGTTGATGGCTCATTCCGTTTTTGGTCAACTGATTGGCCAGAAGTTGTCCTCTTTCATTAGTAGTGCCTTCCCCTGGAATGTAGGTGCCACTAAGAACCAGACTACCCATCCAAATTAAAAATACATGCCACTAAATTTCAAAGACAAGTTGGTAATTGAAGATAATGCAGCCAACGTCCTGCACTGCTCATTGGTCGTGGAAGGCTTCAAGAAAGCCGGTGGGCTCAATGTGGTTGTACTCCATGCTCATCCAGGCATGCTAAAGGTAGGTCAAGATGGCCATTCACAGGTCCAGGTTGGACACGACCTGCGGGGGTGGTCGCTCTGGCTGCCTGCCTCTCTTCCGCAGCCTTGTCCGCGCCCAGGTGGCCCAGGAGAAGGAGCACGCAGTGTCCGCCGGGTCGCTTGAAGCCTTCTGCAACCAGTGGGCACTGCAGGGACTGGAGGGTGTGGTGGACACTGGGAATATTATTTCATAAGTTTTCTATTAGTTGTGCCCCTCTAAAAAGGGTTTTATCGTTTGACGACACTGGGGCAATCCAGGGTTTTTTCCATTTGATGACACTGGGGCAATCCAGGGTCGCCTTAATTAGGAAAAGGCATACTTAAGCTCGCAGCAGTTGTCAACGAGGTCACCGGCTTTCAGTCTTCTGATATTTTGTGATGTCCACGAAAGGACTAACTACTGCAATATTGTTACTGCAGGTTTATTGAATTTACCAGGCAGATGTTTGCATTGCAAAACATTGGGGTTTGAGGAGACAGATCGTATCACAGAGTGCAGAACTTGAGCAATGTGCCTGTTGAACCCCTGGACTGGATTAGTCAGTGAGAAAGATTCTGCTACATTTACTAACGGTTGAAGCAGATGATATCTCAATATTGGCACAAACATGACACTCCATTTGAATGAGTATTTAATCTCTCTCTACAAGAATCATGAAAAAAAGCAATAAAGATCAGCAGGACTACTTGAGAGGTATTAGTAAGTGGCTACCGCCTAATTAGTTATATTATACAGTATTATGTTAATGTATTCCAATACATTCCATTAGTGTTCCAATTTTTTTTAATTATTGGAAAAATTTTAGAATTCCTGAAACACCACATTATGTAAATACAAATGAATGCAAAATACAGATGCAATCAGCATAGAACCATAAAAGCAGTGCATCAAAAGTGAGTAATACCAGTCCAAGGCATCATTGTAGAACCAAACAGAATTCACTTGACTTTAGGTTGCATTATGCAGGAAAGAGCTTAGTGCTAAGTCTTATCTATCAAGAGCAAAGCTCTTGGAGAATTTAAAAATCAATACAAAAGGTGCAACAAAATGAGATGAAACAAAATAAAATAAATTGATTCAGGGAGGCATCTACCAGGGAGAAGGGCTGAGGGGATCACTCCATTCAAAAGGAGGAGGCATCAAAACAATTCCCAAGAATATGTAAAATCAGGGTCATAAAAAAATTAAAAGTGGGGTGTTCAACATTCTCTTCTCTATTATAAAATTGAGACATGTAGCATAGGCAGTTGAGCAATGAAAGAGCAGGGAATATGATACAGTACAGGTAATATAGTAAATATACTCTTTAAAAAGTGCATTCTGAATAATGTTTTCAACTGCAATAGATATGATGCCACGTTAACAGCAGTCAGTTTATTCATAGTTAATTAACACGTGACCTCACTGAACAAAGGGTTTACTTGGTTACTTTTTATGGTGAACTACACAAAAATGCACTATCCTTTATATAACTTAATTGCTCACACATAAAAGTAATATATCCCACCTGTGAATCTTTCCCTTGTGTCAAATATCATACAAACTCACTTTATAGAAGTTGGTGCAAGTGAATTTTGATGCAGTAGTATGTGAAAGAAAAAAATATAGCTAGTAATGAGAGACATTATTTGCATTCACAGTACCTTAGATGTGATCCCATGACCACTAGGTCTTGTATTATAATTATTGGGGTGTCTTGCAAGGACGCAAATGTTCCAATACGTCGACATACAAATTCATCTAATGCTCGTTGTTCAACGGAAACTACATTACACCTATGAGACCATGCTTCCCGTAACTGCCAGTAACACTCCTGAAATATTTAGATCACTCAGCAGTTGCAGGCCCTAGAAACGGTCTCCAGTCTCATTACACGATGACCCCCCTCCCTCCCGTCATTTATATAAACTATTTATTGTCGCACTCGCAGTAGCCACAAACATACTAAATGGAAAACACACTAAATACTCATGTGGCTCAATGCATAAGGAGACTTTGCTATAGGATGTGCAGAGGAATTTGTTTCTTCTTCAGACCAGAGTGAGCATAAGGTAGCTGTACTCAATCAGGACCACATTATTTTAAACTCAGCCTAACACAAGCTGCATTTAAAGTGTTGCTGCATTTCTTTTTTTTTAAAAACGTAGCGCAGTATTGCCAACCTTGGTGTGTTAGGACATAAGATTTTCTGACCACGGCGAGTGGGGTGGATTAAAAACCCATTTAAAGGGATAAAAACTTAATGAAGTATTTGGCACTACATTTGTGTGTTTCGGAAAGAGTTGATGATGGTCATATCATTTTTGTCACGGTTTACATCACTGAATTGCGTGTTTGGGCACGTGTGGAAAAAGATGTTTATAAACCATTGCGAAGAGGCAGGTCAAACATTTTTTTCATGATGAAAAATAAAAAGAAAAAACTACAAATGCTGAAAATCCAATGAAGGACACACACCCAAAATTTCATATCCTGACTTTTCTCTCATTTTCAGATGCTGACTGGGCTGCTGTGTATTTCCAGCATTTTCAATCATTTATTTCACGTTTTCGTGAAGATTTATTACAGAAATGGGTTTGCTTTTCAAAAAGAGGACGCAGGAAAAAGTAAATTCTTCACACAAAAGGAAAATAAAAATTACTCCACTTGGCGAGGCTGTGTCTAAACACTTATGTGGTTAGAATATAGACAATATATATTAACGCGATTACTCTTGATGTATAAAAACTTTCTGATGTAGCTTGTGTTGAAATTTATCCACAAAGAAATACAGCAACTTAAGAGCGATGGGCATGGCACTGACATTAAGGGGGAAAAAAAGTGCCTACCTGACGTTTCTTCCTAAATTTCTCAAAGGCTTCTTGGAGGGTGAGAGTTTCTTTCTCTTTCCTGCTTTCCGTGCCACAGTCCTCCCAAAAGTGCCCAGTAACACTGGTGTTCTTCCTCACTGATTCCACAGCCACTTCCTGCTGATTATGAAGCTGAAACTCTGCAGCCATGAGAGACAGGAGAGGGCAATACTTTTTTAAAAAAAAACAAAAAATAAAATTAACTTACAAACAAAATTCAAGCAAAGAATTTAAAAGGAAAGGAGGGGGGGGGGGGAAATCGAAGTTTTTGTACTGCTTTTTCCTCACTTTACTTCGAAAAAAATAAAATTGCAGGTATGCCCAGGCCGGCTGTTAAAGGAGTTGGACATTATATCTGATTTAAGTCACTGATTAATCTGTCCCTGGCTGGGAGCTGACTTTCTTACTGTGACTGTGTCAGGAGACACCCGCTGCTCTGTGCCATAAAATACTTTTTTTCCCCCCCCATTTTGCTCGCTTGACAACTCCGCTAAAGTTCTTCGGGGTTTTATTCCTGTGTTTATTTTCTTTTTTTTTTGTTTTATTTGAAACTCCCCAGCTTGTTTGAATCTGCCTCCTCAGCGATGACCGAGCGGCGGCCGCCGCCGTCGCCTAGCAACTGGATCGGCCCAGCCGGCCTCCACCCTTTGCCGTGACTGCGCATGTTCGTTGATCGCAAAGGCTCCCGGGAGCTGTAGTTTTCGCTGTGAGTAAACAGGCCCCGTGGAGGTGCTGGAAGCCCCCCCAATTGGACTACAACTCCCACACTGCCTTGAACCCATTGAGGCGGCTTCATAGACTGCAACTCAAACTGAATGGACAAGCAAAGGGAAGAGAACAATTGACAGCTGATGTCAATATTTACAAAGACCAACTTTACAATGCAGAGAGGTTAAATAAGCATGCATTCGTGCGCCTTTAATGATCATAACTAGGAATGCCGTTTACAAAGTCATCTACTGGAATTGTTTTATTTAGTTCTATTTGTAATGATGAAAACTTCAATCCTGGCTTTGAAAATGTTTTAATTAAATCATTTCTATTCCGTTTTACACGTGGTTTTATTCCACAGATTACAAATAATACAATAATTTATCTTTATTTAATGCTCATCAAGGTGAGGGACATTAGTGTTGGGAAATAGAATGCTTCCTATTTCAGGTACTCACTGTCAGCATCAAGCACTTGGAGTCAGGTACAGTACAGTACAGTACAGCACAGCCAGGTGCAGCATAAAGCTGCCCAAAATATATGCCCCTAGTCCAAAAGACCATTTCACATAGCCTGTAGTCTGAGTGAGCTTGCCAATTAGTCCTGAATTAGGAACAGTTTGGTGGTGTATGCCGATGCTTATGGGAACTCAATTGCCCAAGCTCATTTCACGAAGAAGCATTGAAGTTTACAGCGCAGAAGGAGGTCATTTAGCCTATCATATCTGTGGTGGCTCTTTGTCCCAAATTAATCCTAGTTGCATTGCTCCCTCCCCATAACCTTGTATCTTTTCTTCCAATATTTATCCACTTTTCCCTTAAAAGAAGTAATGGTCTTTGTCATAACCACTCTGTGTGGCAAATATGTTTTTGTTCCAACAACCTGCTGTGTTTTAAAAAAATTCTCCTAACCTCTCTCCTCACTCACTTAGTAATAATTTTAAATCAATGCTCCCTCGTCACTAACTCCTCAACCCCCTCCAACCAAAGGAAATAGTTTTTTCTTTTGCACTCAATCAAACCCTTCTTAATTTTAAAAACCTCCATTAAATCTCCTCTTAGACTTATCTGCGCTGGTCGAAATAGTCCCATTCACCTCACTAGCCTGTGCTGAATTTGAACTTGGGTCAAAGTGAAAGGCCAGTGACTCACCCATTTATCGCCCAGTTCACGTATTTATTTATGATAATTATTTATGAATTATTATAATAATTACAATTATGATATTGTGTTGAACTGGGAGATGACATTTGATTGTCCAAAAATGCAGATTTTCACTGTTTTCCATCTGATACAAGTGGACTAAAACCTTCAGTAAGTGACATTGGTAATAGGAAGGACTGTTGCCCATCAATGCCACTAATCCTGTGCAAAAACAAAGGGTTTCTACCATTTTAAAAATGTGTATAGCAAAATACATGCTGACTAGCTCTCAAGCTATGACGTAAGCTGCTGCCCTTTGAGTTACAGAAGTGAGGTTTGTCGTATGCAATAATACCCTCAGTCTTTGACTTTCAGTTTAAGAGTCTATCAAAATAGCCTGGAATTGTATGTTTTAATATACAGGACATAATTTGCAAATCAAGTATTAAAATGCTTCCAATCTGTTTTTGTAAGAAAAAGATTTCAGTACGTGACTTTGAAAAATATTTCCCAGCAATCGTACCCCTGATCATTAAAGCATTTTATAGAGTTCTATCCTACATTTAACAGTTCTTAAGAATTCATGGTAAAAAGCCAAGATACCATGTCAAGGCTATTCCCTTAGGCAAGGTTGAACAATCAATAGAATCGAGACTAACTACCTTGCAGTTTCAGGAATAAAAGCATAAGCGTAAACATTGTGGAGGCCAAAGGGGCCATGCACTTCCCCCACCTTCGAAAGTGAGTAAATCAGTATTTAAGTCACCTTGGAAAAGTGCTGGATTATGATCTGCAAGTCAACAAGAAAAGTCTATGCCTTTGAATAAGGGTGAAATTTAAGAGCTCCTCTGATGGCTTAGTGTATTGGTGTATCATGTAGTGTGGTACTAAACCACACAGACCAAATGCTCCAGTCTGTGCTAAGTTAGCTGATTTCAGCCAGGACATTGGCCTCAGTATTCCTGGCCAGGGAAGGGAAGAGAAAAAATCTATCAGAGTTCTTGCTGATCCAATAACCATGACTGGAAAGTGCATGTGTGAACAGGATTGAGCTTGGGTGTGATGCCAAGCACTGTCAAATAGCCTGCTGATATTCACTATATTAACTCACACATGAAGAAATGCTCACTTGGGTGAGGTACCATGGAACTGTACCTTCAGGAGAGCAGGGAAGAAAATTGAAAAAAATAGAGAAAAAAGGATAAAAGTTGAATAAAGATTGTAAGCTAAATATTCCAGTATCAGAGTGGTTTCAACTACCCTGTTTCCTAAACTACAGCAATCCATGATCCAGAGATGAAGTACCAGGCAATTTTAATGTGTTGACTTTTCTGTCATCAAATTCTGATGAGGGAAATTATAATGATGGGAAATTGTGATAATGGAGAAGACTGCCAGAGGACAAGGATAGTCTAGTAAGGTGGGCAGATGGGTGGCAGACACGGTTCTATGTCGAGAAATATGAAGCAATTTTGGAAGTAAGAATAGGGGAGGGAAGTATCCCTTAAATTATAACATTTTAAATGGAGTAAAGGAGCAGAGGGACCCTGGTGTGCAGATACACAGGTCATTAAAGGCGGCTGTGCAAGTAGACAAGGCCATAAAAAGACAAGCAGGATCTTCGGTTTTGTATCTAGGGGCATAGAATACAAAAGCAAGAAGGTAATGTTGAACTTGTACATGAGTTTAGTTAGGCCACAGTGGAGTTTATTGTACAGTTTTGGGCACTCTGTTATAGGGAGGATATAAAAACAATGGAAAAGCTGCAGTGGAGATTCATGAAGCTACTACCAGGGGTGAAGGGTTACAGTTATGAAGAAAGACTTGAGACGTTCGGGCTTTTTTCACTAGAACTCAGAAAATTAAGGGGTGCCCTTACAGAGGTCTTCAATGTTATGAAGGGTTATGATAAAGTGAACAGTGGTAGACTGTTTCCTTTTGTCTGAGAGACAGTAATGAACGGGTGCAAATTTAAGATAATCACAAAAAGAATTAAAGGGGACGTTAGGAAATAATCCTGTACATAGAAGCTGGTTAGAATGTGGAATTCTCTGCCTCAAAACAATATTGATGCAAAGTCCATGAGTAGTTTTCAAAGGGAATTAGATAATTGTTTGGAAAAGAGGAACTGTAAAGGGTATGGGGAGTGAGCAGGAGCGTCGACCAGACTAAATGGTTCATGTGGAGAAAAACATCAGCACAGACTTTTTGGATTGAATGACCTGTTTCTGTGCTGTAGTATTCTATTATGTAGTATCCTGCAATTGCTTGACAAAACTGTTGCCTCACACAAATTATACACATTTAGATCGGCACACCAAAACAAAGTTGACTGTATAATGAAAGGAATTTAACCGTTCAAATTGCTTTCAGATTCAAGAAAAGGTGATTTTGCAAGCGGTGTTCTGAATAAAATTGTCCCTAATCATTAAACGATAATGTGTGTTTTTCCTGCAATAATGTGCGATGTACAGTATATGACAGATTATGAAAATGAAAACCACTTGTCTTATTTAAAATTGTAATGTTAAACCCAGTGTTTAGTTGCTAGATTTTGTAGTATGACTGGTATATGGAGCTAAACCACATCATTGGCGGACGTGCCTTCAGTTGTCTAGGCCCTAAACTCTGGAAATCTGTCCCTAAACTTCTTGGCCTCCCCACCTCTCTCTCTTCCTTTAAGACGCTCCTTGAAACTCATCTCTTTGACCAAGCTTTTGGTCATCTGTCCTAATGTCCCCTTCTTTGGCTCGATGTCAATTTTTTTTTGTCTGATTAAGCACCTGTGAAGCGCCTTGGGACATTTTGCTACATTAAATGCGCTATATAAATGTAAGTTGTTGTTGTTGAAGACCATTGGATAGCATTTCATTTGGGACTTAAAATGATAGAGGGAATTTGTGCTCAGTAGAATTATTTCTCATGTGTCTTTACTGAGGAAGAAGAAGGAATGATGCCCAAAAAAAGCAGAGGAGGAGCCAGAGATTATGCAAATAATAACAGCTATGGTTCAATGAATATGCACCCACAAGATTTGAAGGAAATGGAAACCTGAAATTAGTAAGGAGTCGCACAACACCAGGTTATAGTCCAACAGCTTTATTTGAAATCACAAGCTTTCGTACAGGACAGGGGGGTGAACACCTGCCTGATCAGCCTGGACCAGGAGAAGGCCTTTGACAGAATATCCCACACGTACATGACGGACTGCTCTCCAAAATGGGTTTTGGGGAGGGAATCCGCAATTGGATCCAGCTGCTCTACACAAACATCAGTAGCGCAGTTTCAATCAACAGATGGGAATAAGAAAGCTTTCCGATCAAATCTGGAGTCAGGCAGGGCTGACCTCTCTCCTCCATCTTGTTCGTGTGTTGCATCGAACCCTTTGCTGAGTCCATCAGGAGGGATGCGGGCATAAGAGGGGTGACGATCCCAGGCAGCAGAGGCACTCAGGTCAAGGCCTCCCTGTATATGGACGACGTGGATGTCTTTTGCTCGGATCAGCTGTCGGTCCGCAGATTGATGAGCATCTGCGACCAGTTCGAACTGGCCTCGGGGGCCAGGGTAAATCGTAGCAAAAGCGAGGCCATGTTCTTTGGGAACTGGACCGACCGATCCTTTGTCCCCTTCACCGTCAGGTCGGATTACCTGAAGGTGCTGGGGATCTGGTTTGGGGGAGCTGGGGCGTGCACCAAAAACTGGGAGGAGTGTATCTCCAAGGTTAAGCAGAAACTGGGACTGTGGGATCGACGATCCCTCTAGATCGTGGGCAAGAACCTGGTCATCAGGCGCGAGGTGCTCTCAGTGTTGCTGTACGTGGCGCAGGTCTGGCCCATACCTCGCTCCTGCGCCGTGACAGTCACCCGAGCCATCTTCCACTTTATCTAGAGATCAAAAATGGACCGTGTCCACAGGGACACGATGTACAAATCTCCAGAGAAAGGGAGGAAAGGCGTGCCCAACGTGGCCCTCATCCTGATGGCCACCTTTGTGTGCGGCTGCATCAAGCTGTGCATAGACCCTCGGTATGCAAACACAAAGTGTCACTACGTGCTGAGGTTCTACCTGTCCCCGGTGTTGCGAAGGATGGGCCTGGCCACACTGCCACGGAACGCTCCGTCCAGTTGGACCGTTCCGCCCCACCTGTCCTTTGTGGAAAAGTTTGTGCAGAAAAACACCTTTGACCACAAGGCGATCAGCAAGTGGTCCGCACGTAACGTCCTCGAGACCCTGCGGGAAAAGGAGATGGTGGATCCTGTCGGTTGGTTCCCCGAGCAGACTGTCAATGTCATTTGGCAGAACGCCTCATCGCCAGAGCTTTCAAACAAGCACCAAGACCTAGCTTGGCTGGTGGTGAGAAGGGCCCTTCCCGTCAGATCCTTCATGCACTCCCGGACTCTCAGCGCCACCGTGCGCTGTCCCCGAGGAGGCTGCGGTGGAGACGAGACCGTAACCCATCTCCTTCTGGAATGTGCCTTTGCAAAGAAGGTCTGGAGAGAGATGCAGTGGTATCTGTCCAGGCTCGTCCCGAGCAGTTCCGTAACACAGGATTCTGTGCTCTACGGGCTGTTCCCGGGGACGCACTCTGAGACGGACATCAACTGCTGCTGGAAGACCATCAATTCGGTGAAAGACGCCCTTTGGTCTGCCCGAAACTTGCTGGTCTTCCAGTGCAAGGAGCTGTCCTCGACCGAGTGTTGCAGACTGGCACATTCCAAGGTCCAGGACTATGTGCTCAGGGATGCACTGAGGATGGGTGCGGCCGCCGCAAAGGCTCTGTGGGGAAAGGCAACAGTTTAGAGCCTTCCCGCCATTGTACACCGAGGGGCTGCAATCAGGGAAAAAAACCCTCGGGCAGAATGTAAAATTCAAATTGATGTAATGAAATGTAATGTACCTGTAATGAATCTGTAATGAATCATTTGTATTGGTTGTGATGCAATGAGGCACCCTAGAGTGTCATGAACTGTAATTATGTCCAATGTGTTCATTGAACTGTACTTGATGTAACCTGCAAATTGTATAATCTGTATTGTGTACGTTTGGAATGTGATATGACAACTGTATTGTATGGATTGTTGCAAATTTTATGAATAAAGTACATTAACTTGTTAAAGGATGGTTGGCAGGGTTTCGGGAGGAAGAGGTTATATTTAACTAACCTGATGTAGTTTTTCAAAGATGTTACTAACATGATGGACTATGGTAATGCAGTTAATATTATATACTTGGATTTTCAGAAAGCTTCTCACAAGGTTTTGCATCGACAATTAGTGACTATGAAGGACTCATAAAATAAAGGGTTTGACAATGAATAAATGATTTAGCTTAAAAACAGGAAACTGGGGGTAGTTATAAATGAAAACATTTCAGTTTGGAAAGAGGATATCACAGGGGTTAGTCGTAGGATCCTTGCTATTTTTAATGCATATATTAATAAGTTAGACAAAGGTATCATGAGCAGAATCTTCAAGCCTGTAGGTGATCCAAAATAGAAGACAGAGCACATCATGTGAAACAGTTCAGAAGGATTTGAATCTTTTAGGTAAATGGGGCAATATGTGGAAAATGCACTTTAATTTCGATAAGTGTAAAATAATGAATATAGGTGCAAGAAACCAAAACACGTTAAATTGAGCAGTCACATATCATGCTAATCAAGAAATGTGTCTGTGAGTTATAGTGAATAAATCTATCAAATCATCAGCCGGGTTGGTCGTAACAGGAAAGGTAGTATCAGAGGATGAAGTACAAATCGAAGGAGGTTATATTACTGCTGCATAAAGCATTGCTCAGACCCTGTGTAAGTCCTGTGTATGTTCCTGGTGACCTAATCATAGGAAGGATATTGTTGTCCTTGAAAGATGAACAACCAAGAGTTGCCAGGTATCAGGAATCTAAGTTATGTGCAGAAGTTACGGGAGCTGAGCTTGTTATCTTGGGAAAAGAGAAGAAGTTGCGGTGATTTAAATGAGGTTTTCATGATTATAAGGGGATTGACAAGCCTGATCAAAGCGAATTGTTCACTGTGGCAGAGAGTTCAAATACCAGAATACAAAAATTAAAAATCAGGAAGGCGCAACATGATTAATGCGTTTTAATTATTTTTGTTCAATTTAAAATGAGCTGCATTTGGTAGTACCATTAAAACTCACCATGTGGAGGGAGTGAAAATTGGAGAGTGCCATACGGGGTCACTCCCATGCATCTGTTCGAAGTTGATGAAAGAGCAGACTAGATAGAGGGCTGTGAGCTGGTTGTCCAGCCATTCTTTTAGATAGGAACAGTTTGTGGTGAAACAAGTGCTGGGAAAAAGGAGGGGGAGAAAATACAGAAGTTTATTGCAAAATAAATAGTAAAATAAAATTGGTTTTAAAAGTTGTTTTATCCACAGTGAAAATCCAGTTGTAAAATATTAATAGTAATTTCCTATATGTTTATATTACACGTTCGGCTTGGAAACTAAACACTCCTTTATAACAATGCAGTTTACAGGGCCATTTTAAATTTAAATATACAGCACTCTGAGAAAGAAGTGTATATTAGGATTTGCCAGCCTGCTCTTAAGCTGAGACAAAGGAATTTCTAACAATCATTGAAGCCCTGGCTTCTACTTCAAACATTCCAGCGCCGAGGCCAAGTTACACATTTGTATAAAAGGACAAAATATAGAATTTACTATGAATTTGAGTAGACAGATCCCAGGGTTAATCACGGGTACATCAGGAAAAATTCCAAGAGTTTGGAATGGGAGTAAGAGGCGGAAATAACCCATGCCAAACTTGGACAACATATTATTCCCAATCCTCCAATAGTTGCACCTATACACCATGGAATTTTAGGAACAAGAGAAAAACTAAAGTTAAAAGCTGTGTCTTCTGGGACTTGCATTTTTCAGGGCTGCATATTTCCCCAGAATGACAGGCCTAAATGGCATAAAATAATTCAAGCAACGATTCAGAATTATGAATGTAGCACACTACTGAAGGTAGCTGGTTTGGTTCAGTAATTTTTAACTTGTAACAGGCAGTGGACTTCACAGGTTTACAGGAAGATCCAAACGTTTCATTTCACTTGATAACAGTTTATCAACAAGACCAAAATGAAATCTTAATGAAATCAAAAGAGTTAGTAATTCTAAACTCAAAGAGAACATTTACATGACCTTTCATTAATAATTTACCCAGGTCTAATTACTTTCTCACTCTTAACTACGCACGCATGCACACCTCTGTCAATTTTATTTTAAATGGCTTTAACTAGTCTGCCAATAATAAGATAGGCAAACAGTACCAGTCTGTCAAGATCAGTGGTTGATTCTGCTGACAAGAATCAATCTTGCAATTGATTAGTATTCTCTCAGCTCATCAGTTCCTCAACGTCCTCAATTATTTTTGTATGAAGTTAAATGCTGATCATTGGTCAAGTGAAACAGCAGGGGATCATGGCAACATGGCTCAGCTCTAGATCAGGTAATTTCGCACAGAAACAAGTGCTTAAATATCTTTAATATTGAACCATTAGTGCATATTATCCCAAATCCCCATTTCATCTGAATTATATTTATTCTTAATCACTGTTGATGGATTAACAAACAAACTATGTGGGACATGAATCTAAAAAGAAAGAGCATTCTTGACTCTATTTAACTGTGGCAGAGCAGGCCAGAAAGGGAATGGGTGTTTTTTTGAGAGATGAATACAGGTGCAGTTTTTCTGTGCTGGATTTGAAGCAATAGAATTTAAGAATGCATTTTAGTCTGTTTACCACTCCAAATCTGCTCCAAAGTGGGTACAAATTGCCAGGCCCAGGACATTTATTGTTTAGAATGATGTTAGGTACTTACATTTACCTACTGATCTAATCTTGCTTTTGTACAATTTTACTTATAATATATTTGATTCATATCTTTTAGCCTACGCTATAAATTATGTCAGTGTGGTATTTTCTGTTGCTTTGAAGTAATTTGGAAGATGCATTGAATAGATTGTACAATTTCTGGTGAACACTCCAATGGTAAAAGGCTCGTTGTTTGTCCCATAGTATGTATCAAGCATAAGGTTAAATTTCAGTTCATAGGTTTGCCAAATAAAACTGACTTTTTGAACTGGGTACAAGTAAAAAATCTTGGGGAATATGTGCAAATTGTAACAGTTACCTCTCCCTCCAATTGTTTATACAAGACTGTGCCTCTTTCACAGTGGTCAGATTTAGACTAAATACTCTAGGGGAATGTGTTGAGTAATGTTAGCTGAAATAAATACTTAAGAAATGAAAATGGATTTGGCTCTCTACCTACTGACCGAAGTGACAAGAATTAGTATGGTAGGAATGAAAAAATGACCCTCAACTCATCATGTCATTTAGACCCATGTTATGGGGGTGCACAGAAAATATTTATCTCCCTTCTGCATTTGTATCCTGTCCATAATCCTTCTACTTTCTGTTAAATCAAAACCAGGAAATCTATTTCCTTTTCAATATTTCAATCAAATCCTGCACTAGGTGGCAGCCTATTCCATAAATTGACTGTGTAAAATAACATCCCCCATCCTTCAACCATGAGCAGTGGTTATACAGAAATTAGACCTAAACTCTGAATTCATGTTGTTGCCATGTGATCAAGAGTATACTGGACAGCGAAATTGTTCACCCAGGGTGCTTCAAACTCAGACTCGAACTTTTTTTTCTTTATTTCCTCTTCCCAATGTTTTTTATTTGTTTTCTTATTTATATTCGCATGAAGTAATTCAGTAATTTTATAACAGGATATTGAGATTAGAATAAGATATATTTCATAATCAAGAAATTATAAAAGTGTTAAATTATGAAGCATGATTGCATAGACAAGGCTGGCATTCCCTCGAGTATAGAGGATTAAGAAGTGATATAACTGAGGTGTTTAAGATGATTAAAGGATTTGATTGGGTAGACGGAGGGAAACTAAATCCTTTGGTGGGAGAGTCCAGAATAAAGGGGCATAACCTTAAAATTAGAGCTAGGTCATTCAGGGGTGATGTCAGGAAGCACTTCTTTATGCACAGGGTAGTGGAAATCGCAAACTGTCCCAAAAAGCTGAGGCTGGGGGTCAATTAAAAAATTTCAAAACTGAGATTGATAGATTTTGTTAAGGATATGGACCCAAGGCGGATAAATGGAGTTGAGATACAGATCAGCCATGATCTAATTGAATGGTGGAACAAGCTTGAGGGGCTGAATGGCCTATTCCTGTTTCTATGTTAAGCTGAGGGTTTAGTAAATTTAGTAGAATTGTTTGCATTTGTCTTTTTATAAACCCTTCTACCCTCTGAAATATTAAACCTTGTTGGGAATTCTTTAGTCCCTGAACATATTGTGAAGAACTATGTAGCAGCAATCAAGGAAAAAAAAAAGAAGATAGAGAGAGCAAAGAGGCAGAGTAGAATTAATGAGAGAGATAATCAGAATGAACAGAAAAATTCCCAAGAGAGTATAGAACAAAAGGAATGGAAAGCCAAGTGCCTGAGCAGAAAAGGACTGAGAGCACATGAGAAACACTCACAAAGGAGGTAAGAGACAAAGAAAGAAGATAAGAAGACTTGAAAAGGAATTGGACAGAAAAAGGCAAATAATACCAAAAGAGAAAGACAGGAAAACAGGCAGATAAGAATCATGTGAATTTTTCATGTGTAATTCATTTTTGTTAGAATTATACTGATTTTTATATTGTAACTGGGATGTAAAGTAACCATATGGAAATATTAAGATAAGATTGTAAAAGGTGATTCTAATTGTAATCAATGTTAAGGGCTGATTTGGGATGGGATATTTAATAAATGTTCAGTAGGTTTATTGTGTCTATTTATTAAACATGGTATACCGTAGTGAATGTAAAGTACTGGTGGATGTGGAATTACATTTTAGTTAAGTAGCTGTGGCTTTGGGAAGCTGGAAAACCATTACATTCAGAAGACAAAAAATATCTGACTCTGTCCATAGTGGGTTACGATCTCGAACATTTGGAATACTGGATCCAGGCTTTGTTCATCTTCTCCTCTGTGTGAAGTTAAAGAAAAATTATTTGACTAAATTGTCACTGGTTTATAATGGGATCATTTCATCTCTGTATTTACTGAAATATACTGGCTGATCTCCTGTGACATTGCTTACAGATAGCCAAGGATGTGGAGTAAGGTTGTAGTATTAAAGCGCTGTTAAAATAGAGCTGTGCTTAACCTGGCCTGTCACTTTGAACCCATTGTTCAGATACTCCCTGCAAGGAATTGCTCACAAAGGGATCTGTAGTTTGATGGTTGTTTGTAAATCTTTGGCTTCTGGCTTTGGGGAAAGGTCAGAAAAAAATAGCCAGCAATAATTAGCTTTATTTAGAACTTTAAAAAAATATATTATTTTGCATGTGTAATAAAGTACGACATTTAAAGTATGATGGATGTCTGCTGGATGCTTGACAAGATGACCAGAAAATGATTAGAATGTGGAACTTCCTACCGCATAGAGTGGTTGAGGCGAATAGCATCAATGCATTTAAGGGGAAGCTAGACAAACATATGAGGGAGAAAGGTATGCTGATGAGGTTGGATGAAGTAGGATGTGTGGAGCATAAATACCGGCACAGACCAGTTGGGCCAAATGGCCTGTTTCTGTGCTGCAAATTCTATGTAATATGTGTTCCTCAATTAAAGATGATTAGGGGGAGGAAGAGAATATGATACAAACATTTACATTGGTGAATAATATTACTAATTTTAAGTTCTTTAGACTCAACATAGATGCACAAAATAAGAGGGTTTAGTTGAATTTACAGGACTAAGTTTAATAATTGGGTGTAATATGTTCTATTGGAGGATGGTAGATGCAAAATGAAGAATAAACTGCAGTTTAATGTGACTAATGCAATGCTTGTGGTCTTATTTAAAGGAGTATGAACTTCGTGAAAAGTGTTTTGGTGAATATTTATACATTTGTTTTACAGATGCACAACATTATGATGCAAAGCTCATCAAAGTGTGTCATTGTCTCAACCGTGTATGATGTCATCAGCCAAATATGACACACAACTCTTCTTCTTCCTCCCTGATGAGAAAGGATTACCAAGTACTTTTTTCATAAAGACAGTGCCCCTTTAAAAGGGAGGTTGATACATTTTTATTTCAAGTAGGTGGGTGACAAATTTTAAAAATATATTAAAAAATCTTACATCTACATACACGTCATGTCTGCAACTCTTACTTCCTGTTATGTTTTTGTCACGCTTTTGGGTCAACCATTTCCTACATTACAACAGTGACGACACTTCAAAAGTACTTCATTGGCTGCGAAGCGCTTTGGGACGTCCTGAGGTTGTGAAAGGCGCTATATAAATGTAAGACTTTCTTTTATTATAAATCCGTATGTCCACATTTGTTGTGGCATCTGCCTTCCTACTCTCGTCATCCTGTATTTACACCCTCCCACCAGTGGTGATGCTGTAGTTTTGCATCTCCCAACTTGTACTGTAGACAATCTCCTATGTTCCAACTGAAATTGGAATTACTCCTGAAATTGCTGCAAGTTTTGCCAATTAACTATAGATTATATCAAATCAAAGTATTATGTAAAAACAAGCATAGATTGTATGACTTATCAGCTGCTGGAGATTGACTAGTGGTACAATAAACCTTTAATGTAGGGCTTTAAAGGAGGTTTAACATAGAAACAGTGGAAAATATGGAGGCAAGAAATAGGATGGTCATTCAGTGATTGGCATTATAGGATAATTATCTACATACAATAAATAACCCTTAAATCGTTATTTAGCTTTTTCGATGGTAAATTGCCTGTTCCTTCTCCTCCCAGCCTCCCTGGACCACTCAACGACTGTAGCAAAGATGGTGGGTGGGTTCCAATGTCACATAGAACTGATCTCTAGGAGGTATGCAAAAGCAAACCATGGATGACTCTCGAATAGGGTTGCCAACTCTGGTTGGACATATTCCTGGAGGGGTCATCGCGACCTCCTGCCTCCAACCACCTCGCCCCCACACTCCTGCTATTGGTCACCCAACATGGCCGTACTTGCAGAGCACTGCCTTCACAAGCCAAATGAAAAGCAAACACACCCTTCATTACCCGATTGGATGATTCTTGACTGCCAGTCAAACAGCCTTTTTTCCCACGTCCAATAATTTTGTAACTAGTAAACAGGTGTTCAAATAATTTTTTTTAATGTCCCTATGATTTTTCTCCTGGGTTGATCACAGCAGTATCCTGGAGACTCCAGGGTTGGCAACCCTATTCTCCTCTCATTTCTTCCTTCTCAGGGGTGAAGCATCTAACTTCAAGCATGGAGAATTGAATCTGTCTCCCAACCCCTCCTTGGCAGTCAATTTGTGATTTTTAATATTGTAAACATTTGATTGGAGTTAACATCTATTGGAAAATCATTACATGGGTTTGACTTTATTTCCTACTTCACACCATCAGAAAGTTTTGGATATTCACCAATGTATAGTTTTGTTTTACTTCAATAGTTTTATATTTTCTAGAGATTATGAAAGAAAGATGAAATGAATTCTACTGCCAGCTTTAAACCTGGGTCTGCCAGATACCAGCTGCAGCTCGTCTGTTAGATTGTTTATGTCCCAATTGGCAAATGAAATAGAGAAGCAGAAATTAGGATTACATTTTTTTCTCCATTTAAAAATATTTATTTATTTTAAACTGCTTACAATGACAATTTTCAATGACAGCTTTGAGTAATATTTCAGCTCGGCTGTAATTGCTCAAATTGATTTTCGGTGGGTGTGGAATAAAACCAGCAAGGCTGTGCTTGTATTCTGATAAGGCCCCTTGTATCCTAGCAACAAACATGGCTGCCTTTATGAGGAAAGTGCTTTCAGTTGCTGTGGCAGACTGAAAATCTGAGTGCCTTAACTTCATTCTTTCACTAAGGTAAGATTTTTTTTTGTTCAAAAATCTTTAGGGTCAGTAAATGAGTCTATCTTGTATGTGTTTACCAATTGCCACTGTTTACTGTGATTTTGAAGAAGTGTTTTCAGCTTGGTCTCATTTGTTTCACTAACTGCTGAGCTCATAGTACCTGTTGTGAAGTTACATTATGTATATTTTTTTCAGGTGGATCAATTTGATTTTTTTTTTCTCCACAGAAACTTTTTCCTATTGGCCATGACTGTGCCATTTACTATAATCCTGGCAGGACTAGTGCTTCGAGTCTGTACTGAAACACCGCAGTCTTTGGTACGTTGCACTCTTTTTTTTTTACTGTGACCCAGCATTAGTTCAGGACAAGGTGTGGTTAATGCTGCTGCTTGCTGAATTACAGGAAGTGACTTCTGTGACATAACATTTCCCCTTGAACACGCTTTGTGCACAAACCAGACTGAGAACTTTATATTACATAGAATTTTACAGCACAGTAACAGGCCATTTGGCTGAACAGGTCTATGCCTGTTATAAAACGCAAAAGATCTTTGGCTTAAAAACAAACCTGCCTCTCATTCATTCTTTGAATTAATTAAATACTAAACTTTGGTTAGAGAAGGAACATGAAGTCTGGAGGAACTATTGTGCAATAGTTCCACTTCTGCAATTTGATTTTTGAAAATAATTGGCTGAAATGGTGCATGTGACAATTAGCTCATGATCAATATGAATAAGGAAAGCCTTTAGTCCTAACTTAGCTCAACTGGCTAGAAAAATTACAGCCCCCCCCCCCCCCCCCCCATTGCATAATCATTAAATGACCCCCAAGGGTTTTACAACCATTACCTTACCCAGAGGGCCCTTCCAAATGTTCATCATTCTTTTGTATGATGAGCTTCCTGATACTCCTAAGTTTTTTAATACCACCAGTCCCTCCCATCCTACTGTTAAGATTTACCTTTAACTGTCTAATATCTTAAATGCCTTTTTTATAAGGACCTGTCTCAGTCTCTTTAAGAGCTCAAGTTTCTTGGACCTTTCCCTATAAATTAATCCTTTGACTCGAGGGACCAGGCCTCTGGCTCTTCTCTGTATTGCCTCCACAGCTAGAATGTTTTCTTCATACTTTGGTTACCAAACCTGAACACACTACTCGAGTGCTCTAGTTAGACTGCATCTTTTACAATTTCATCAAATATCCTTTGACCTATACTCTAGTGATTTAGGAATATAATTCTGTATTTTATTTGCTTTGTTGATTGCTCCACCATAATGACTGGATCTGTTAAGTGCCCAGTCTACTAACACTCCTAGATGTCTTTCAACTTCTGGTTTTACCAAATGTGATTTTGTTTTTTAAAAAACAAACATTTGAATAGGATTGTCATGTTTTGAACCAGTCTTGTTTGAGTTGGCTGTACAAAAATTTTGACTGCAAAAATTGTGTACCCACCCCCTTTCTATCTTCTGCAGTGTAAGGCTTGCTAGTTAATAAGGGTTAAACTGAATTTACATTACCAACAGAGCAAACATCAAAATGCAAAAACCATGACCCTTTCTGGTTTTGGACTTGTGAAAAAGTTGAGCTGACCTACATCCTAACAATTAAATCTTGGCCACAAGCCAACTGAAGTGCAGATTATTAGTAATCAATGTATAAGAACTGAAAGGTTTTTTTTGTTCATTCAGTTTTGGACTCTTGTATCGTCCACAATTCCTGCCTCAAGACAAAGGAGAGGCAAACTTCAACCAGGCCTGTGGTGATGCCTTTCTTGAGTTAACCACTAGGAGGTGTACATGAATCATTAAGGATGGCACTTATGAGCTTTTGTACAGAAAAAACCCCTGCATTTCTATGAGCTGCCAATTGTGGCTGGCACTGCTGATAATTACAACTTTCCTTGTGAATTAGTAGGAGTACTAACCCATGCTGTACCATTTTGCAGGATAGTGTTTGCCCTTGCTGGATTTGGGTTGAGTCTTAATTGCAATGTTGATGATTTTTCACAATGAGGCACATTTGAACTCTCCTTTTACTAAATATGCTGTTTAAGAAAGAGACTGACAAATCCATATTTCGAGCAGTGATTTTTTTTTTACTGTACAAAGATGTGTTCTCTCTCATACTTCATAATAAAATGAAGGAACAGTCTGGGCAGTCAGGCTTGACCTATGATTATCTCCCAAGTGAAGATGTATGTACCTCTGCAAAACTTGTTGTTCCATCTCTGGGGTTCAGAATCCAACCTACCTTTTTTTTGAAGAGCTAGTATTAGGTTAGGACTATTGATTGGATGTGCCCAAGTTCTGACTGTCATTAAGTGCCCAGCTGTGACCATGAGCAGTCTAGTGTGTCAAAAATGCAAAACAAAACCAGTGGTGCTACATAATTAACCACAAAAGCAAATACATATACAGGCCATGATAAATTATTCAAGCACTACCTAAATAAAGAGGAATCTCCTCATCAAGCCCATGTTATAGGAACCAGCAAGTGCGCACACCTGGCATTACAACCTCTTTGATAGCAGCTGGTGCCTCAATGTATTGTGCGGTGTTGTCACATACTGCACTAAACAAACTCTACTAATAAGGTACAAGTTTCTTTCTGATTTTTAAGTATACCATGTATAAGTTAGACCAATAAGAACATCAAAGATGGAATGAGGAAACACCTGTTTGATCCATTAAACCAGCTCCATGTGGGCGGGGGGGGGGAAACCTGTAGTCTACCTAAGCCATCTAATTTCCTGAAGAAAATCTACCCTTGTCTCTTTTCTTCCCCCAACCCTGCAATATCTTTCCCCTTTCCTGCATCATAAAAGCTCACCTACTTCCTTGATCCCTTCCCCCTGCCAACTCCTGATTACAGTTGACCACTTCATCTCCATCATCTCTCTTCAGTTGTCTAGTTGCCTGGGACTGCCCTTGCATGCTTCCACTTTTATCTGATGGAACACAGCCAGTGTAACTCCAACAATGGGGTGAATGTTCTCCTCCCTCCTGTGGGGGGGGAGAAGAAGAGTTAAACATTGCAAAATGGGACCCCAACTCGCTGCATGTACACCCATGGCTGTTTTTACACTGCCGGTTTGTGTGCCGTGTCTGTGCCCCGCTCTCTGGGGGGGGGGGTACCTCAATATAATTAAATTGGGCTCCCGTCGTGCAGTTGGACGCCTGATTTAAATTTAACACTGGCTGGGTTTCCCAAGGCTCAGGAAACCCGGCATCTGCTGGATCAAGCAGATACCTGCTTTTTATAGCCGATGCTCCCCATAACCCCTCAAGGAAGCTTTCTGCTGATCACGGCCTCTCCCCTTAATCTTCTCTGCCATAAATGAGAACAACCCCAGCTTCTCTAGTGTCTCTCCGCATAACTGAAGTCCCTCACGCCTGGTATCATTTTTAGCAAATCTCCTCTGTACCCCTCTAAGGATAAACCTGAGCTATCCAAAACCCTGCCCACCTGCATCCTGTGCTGCACCAAATCCCACTCCCATCACCCCTGCCCTCACTTACCTACACAGCATTAAGTTTAAAATCCTCCGGAAACAAATTGTTCTGTGATCTCTCATTCTCCACCCTATCTCTTTTTAATCTCTTCCTGCACCCTGACTGGCCTCCTGTGCACTCCCCCATCTTTCTTCAATCCCCCATTGATGGCCTGGGCCTACTGTCTGGACCTCTCTCTCAACTCCTCCACTCCACCTTTTTTAAAAACCCATCATATTGACCAAGCTCTGTCACTCTGATCTTTTCCTCCATGGTTTGGTGTCCATTCAACCTGGGGGTGACTCTCTCTCTGCTCAGAGCTCTAATACACTGCACTGTAATTCAAGGTTGTAGTTCAAAATATTCTTGATTATAACAAGCATGATGTGTGAAATTGAGGCAAGATTGGCAAGTAAATTATTGGTTTTCCTTTGGGCCTGTTCTAATTTAACATAAAGGTGTAGTGTTTTTTTAATAATGGGTCAAAGATAATTACGTTGTCTAAAGTAAGTGTATCTAGCACTGGAATTGAAACCATTTTGCAATGTCACTGTGACAAAGAGTTA
Source organism: Heptranchias perlo (assembly GCF_035084215.1). Classification (NCBI taxonomy): domain Eukaryota; kingdom Metazoa; phylum Chordata; class Chondrichthyes; order Hexanchiformes; family Hexanchidae; genus Heptranchias; species Heptranchias perlo. The sequence continues at coordinate 8,305,769 of NC_090356.1, forward strand.
GGGCTTGAAGGTCAAGTGCAGTGTTTTGAAATGCAGTTTTTTTTTTCTAGCTGTTAATCCTTCAAATACTGAGACTTTCTCTACTATTGAAATGCACCATTTTTTTCTTATGGCCCACTGCACATCGGTTTAAAACCCTTTTGAAAATGGGAAAGTTCAATTGAAGGGAACACTGACTCAGACACAAGTTAATTCCACCAATACAGTCTACAGAGTGTGAATAAGAAAGATGGGATAAAGGACCTCTGCTGACCAGGGTAGGTTCTATTACAAGTATATGCAGGCAAAATATCTAAACTGTTTTCTATTGATTGCTAAAGATTGAAGGATAATTAGAGAAGGGACAGAATCTAGCATTTAATATCTTTGTGATAAACTGAGATGCAAGTACTGATTTTTTTTTTAAAACAGCCCCTCTTGTGCTATATTATACGAAAGATGGCAAGTCTTTATTTTAGCATTTAAAATAATTCTAGATCTGATAGGATCTTATGGTCTAATGTCTGACTTCACTCTAAATTACCAAATGAGGTGTCTGCTGCAAGCTGCTTTTGCTACCTCCAATTTTCTCTCAGAACGTGCTCACTTACACTGGGTTACAGCCTTGTGGTTGATGGCTTGCTGATATCTCACTCTATTGCCTAGTGAGCATTGATAAGCTATTTGATAGCAGGAAATGGGTATATTTCAGTTTTGTAGTCACTGATATTCATACTCGTACAAACCTTCCAGTATGGGATAGCAATTGGGAGCAGGAACTCTCTCTCTCTTTTGTTCTTAGTCCAGGCCAATAATTGTAGTGATTCTATTTACACCTTTTGTGATCAGCTAATAGCAGAGGCCAAGAAACAAACCTGGTACCTTCCTTGTTGAAATGGCTCAGATCCACCTGTCAGTATTTAATTGACCAATTGAGGTAGATATGTCAGGTGATTACCAGGTAGTAATTCAATCAAAATGGTATTCCTGAGAAACTTGTCGCTTGATGGAAAATATCTTTTTAAAAAGTCCCTGTGTGGATAGGCAACTGACTGAACAGATCAATAGTTGGCGTGAAACAAGGATGCATGCTGTCGCCTGATTTTATTTAATCAAGTATTGGAAGCAGTAATGAAGCTGGCGCCAGAAGATGATATTGGAGGGATCTGCTTTTGCGGCAAGGTTTTAAACAAGCTGAATTTCATCTCGAGCAGGAGAGCAAAACGGGAGAGTGAATCGGCAGCCTGTTTTACACTCCGCCTGATTTTCTTTACGGCAGGGTGTGAAGCAGGCTGCCGATTTTGCTTTTGCCCTACCACCCAACACTCTTTCACCCCTTTTTTTAATATCGCAAGCTACTCAAATGTTGCTTCTTAGCCTTCATCCTGCAGGAGCCATTTGAACACAGCAGAAATGTGAATAATTGGCTCGAGGTTATGGTTTGCATGTAACACTTTTTTTCTGTAATTTAATTTGCAAAGGAACACGCCTGTGGTTGGTGGTTGCATCGCAATTTAGAATCTGAATAAAGCTGTCCAGTATTCGGAATGGTTTACTTCCTGAAATAGTAGGAATGCTGGAGTTACAGTCATTCATCAACCTGGCAAATATTTATCCCTCAACCAACATCAGTAAAACAGTATGATCTGGTCATTTATCTCGTTGCTGTTTGTGGGATCTTGCTGTGCGCAAATTGGCTGCCGCTTTTCCTACATTACAAAAGTGACTACCCACTTAAAGTATTTCATTGGCTGGAAGTCCTGAGGTCACGAAAGGCGCTGTATAAATGCAAGTCTTTTTCTTTCTTTCTTTCTCACGCCTATTTACTTCTTCTAGATCCCACCAGTTGTTCTCACTGAATGCTGCGTAGATCTCTTGGATGAGTCTGGCCTTTGTCCACAAAGCAGCTCTTGTCATTCAGGTACATTCTTAATATTGCCAAATCTAATACTACCCAAAAGAACAAGGAAACTTCTATTTTGTTTTTTGTTCCTGTGCTCGTCATCAGGGTGAGGGATGTCTCTACTGGAGAATGGAGCCCTCGACTTTGAGCACTCAGTATTAAGCATTCCTAGATCAGGTATTAACCCTAGAAGAGCACTCCCCTCTGCGCCCACCACCACCCCCACTGCATCAGCAAGTGTTTTCCATTTCCCACAGCAGATATCCTTGTGCCTGAATGATAGTGTTAAATTCTGCACTTTTACTGTCTACACCTGTTAAATCAAACTTAATTCAAATTATTTGATATTTCAAACTTTTAGCACTAAATTTCCACTTTGTTATTTACATTGATTAGTTCAAATTATTGGATAATTCATTTTTTTAGCATGAGAAGTCCTTTTGTATTATTGGACATTAAGCAGCAAGCTGTATCTGCCTAAACTTTCACTTATGACCTGTATAGTTAGCAAAATTGACTTTGCATAGTCTGGCCAATTCTGACCCTCAGTGAAAGGACGACGTTCTGACCCCCACTGCACCATCTAGCGTCCCAGCAAATAAATTTGCATATTCTTCGCACAATAAATTCCAACACCTCCTTCCCTCCCTCTCCATGCTGAGCTGACTAAAGTTGTATTCTTTGAATAATTACAGAATTACTAACTGGATCTTCACATCAGTTATAAATTAACTGCCTATCATTGGTACGGTCATATTAATGATTTGGACTCTGGAATCGGGAATTTCAAAATTTGCAGATGACCCCAAATTTTGGGGGGAGGGGGGTGCATAGTTAATACAATGTGTCAAAATGCAAGAAGACATTAATAAACTTGCAGAAAGGGCATGTGATTTGGCAAATGAATTTCAATGTAGATAAGTGTGAGGTGGTGCATTTTGGTAGGAAAAATAAGGAGGCCATATAATGTTTGGATAATAGTCTAAGTGGGGTAAAGGAGCAGAGGGATCTCTGTACAGATACACATCACTAAAAGTAGCTACGTAGGTTAATAAGGCCATCAAGGCAAAACAAGTACTTGGGTTCATTTCTAGAGGGATAGAATTGAAAAGCAGAGCAGTTATGTTAAACTTGTATAGAACCTTGGTTAGACCACACTTAAAGTACCATGCACAATTCTGGTCTCCATATTATAAAAAGGATACAGAGGCATTAGAGACGGTGCAAATAAGATTCACCAATATCAGGAAAGGCTGAACAGGCTGGGGTTCTTTTCTCTACAAAAGAGAAAGCTGAGGGGTGACCTGATAGAGGTCTTTAAGATTATGAAAGGGTTTGATAGCATAGACATGGAGAAAATGTTTCCACTTGTGGGGGAATCCAAAACTAGAGGTCACAAATATAAGATAGTCACTAAAATCCAATAGGGAATTCAGGAGAAACTTCTTTACCCAGAGAGTGGTAAGAATGTAGATTGTGCTACCACAAAGAGTAGTTGAGGTGAATAGCATCGATGCATTTAAAGGGAAGCTAAATAAGCACAAGCGGGAGAAAGGAATAGAAGGGTATCCTGACAGGGTTAGATGAAATAGGGAGGGGGGAGGCGTGTGTGGAGCATAAATGCTGGCATAGACCAGTTTGGCTGAATGAGTCTACAGCACAGAAAGAGACCAATGTAAACAGTTAGCTTCCCTCAAGTGTTTGCTGACTCTTTAGGTTATGGATTAATTGCCACGGTGTCATAGTATGCATGTAATATGAAGGATAGAGCTTGAGGTCCATAGGCATGTTGACGGTCACTTTTTTTAAGAGAAAGATGAATTGCAACATGATGGTACAGCGATTCAACCAAAACACAATATATAAAGAGCTCCTAGTAAGCCAGAAAGGATGTTGGGGGTTATATTTGTCTCTATACTCACTCTCAATTTTCAGACTGTTGCAGACATTGCTTTAAGAATGGAAGTACCACCTGCATCAGGTGCCATAATGGGACATTCCTCGATTCCTCGAATAATCAGACTGAATGCATTAACTGTGAGTAACCAAACAGTCTATCGTTATACTGATGTGACTAGACATTCAGGTCATTAACAATTTTGCTTGTGCAGTAGCAACTGTCAGCAGGAAAGATCAGTTAAAGCCCCCTTTCCAATTCCTTGCACAAAGCCTGATATCTCCTTAAGTATGTGTTGAACATTTGAAACTAAAGCTAAAAGTCACACAATTGCTGCAGTGATGGAGGACTAAGTTGGTATCCCAGCCTCAAATATTTGCACTGGGCAAGTTTTGCCAGTTGTTCTGGTCACCAAGTGAACTACTATGTAGCTGTAAAAAGTAACAGGACAAGCCCTGACACACTCAAGCGGATTTTACGTTGTCATCTTGTGACCGAGAAATTCCTGTAAGTAGAGAAGATGGGAGTTGGTTTCTGAGTTCAGTGACTACCCTCATGCAAAATGTCTCCAGTTTCTGCAGTAACTGCCAGCCCAGGTTCAGTGTAGGTCATTAAAAGCGTGTTAAAAGTTTGCATTCTTTGTCAATTCACTACAAGGCCATGAACCCAGTGTGTGGCAGCTGTTGTGTAGAATATGGTGTGAGCTTTGTTATTCAAAAGTGTGTGGTTGCCTGTATCCCAATAGAAAGATGCTGGGCCCAATTAACATTTAATGGCAGTGAGAAATAAGAGTAGGAACTATTGAGCAGCAGCTGCAAACTTCAGCAGAGAAGATAAGCAATGTTTCCTCAACATGAATCTCTGCTTCCATTACTCTACTCGCCCACTAGAAACTCTGGTTAACTGTTGAAGTCACAATGTTTTGTGTAGTCTATTGTTGCTAAAAGTTTTCTTGCTCTACTTGTCCCCAAAGCTTCCAAGACTAATGCTGGAATCCAATCCATTCTGTTAGTATGGGTCGAATATATTCTTGTGGCATGACATACCAGCCAAGCATACTTGATTTAATTTTGAGATAATTTTGTATTGTACTTAAGTTGGATGTAGAGGTAATAATGCAGTACGGAGCAGGTAAAAATTGTGCAACTGCGTAAGAAAACTTGTCCTTTTTGAGAGTTTGCTATTTGGATGTCATTAGCATTGCATGAATTTCACACTCATTAGCTTTCCTGTTGCAGCACATTCCAGCAGTGAAGCGAAAGTGGCAAACAGCAGCACAGTGGGCCCAACCATCCTTAAAATTGGTAAGACAATGAGCTGAGAAAAGCATAAAGATACAGTGAAGTTTATAGCTCTTGCTTAAGTAACATTTTATTTATGTCGTACACCAACAATAAGTGATTCTCTTTTTTTTAAAAGGAGGACCAAGAATAGCTGCCTCATTGTGTCTGGGAACACTATTTATCAGTTCATTTTTCATTCTGTCTGTGGCTGCATTTTTCTACTTCAAGCGGTCCAACAAACTCCCACATTTGTTTTACCGACAAAACAAAGGTAAAGACCTAACTTGTATTAGTTGTTGAATATGTTGTTCTAGGCAGATAAGATTATGCAGTTTGCCCTAGCCCTCTTTTAAAATCTTTTTTTAAAAAAAAAATCTTCTTCATTCCTTCTCTTGGGGTTTTCTTTCTCCATTTCCCGAGCCCCACTCCTTTGCTAAAAGGTCATGTGTTCAATGTACAGTACTCTTCTCGCTGTGTAACCAGTTGCTAAAGCTACAAGAATCTAGCTCATCTTGTGTTGCTATTGGATCATTTTCCTCCCTTGTAGGAAGTGCATATCCTTAACCTTCACTCAATCTCTTCTCCCTTTCCTTCCTTTCCATCTCACTCTTGATCCTACTAAGATCACAAACTTGCCACTTAACACGAGCGTGTGCTTGTACTCTCTCCAAGTTTCCATCTCGTGCTCACTTCTAAATAGCCTTGCAGCTTTTTGAAGGAAATTTTACTTCATGAATTTTTTTTTTAAATGGACTTTGGCTCCTGCCAATTAAAACTTCAGCAGTTTGTGGGCCTGCATGGGAGCTATTGTTGGACCTCAAACCCATGGATCACCAATTGGAAATTTGGGTGTATTTACATCTCTAAGTGATGAAATCAAAATGATCTGCATTTTACTCAAACAAGAACCTTCTAGTTCAAGAAAGTTTCTTATTCACAAAATGGGACACCTCAGTCAATTTACTCAATGCTGATAATAGTAGTTTCAATCTAATCCCTAATTGAGATTAAAGCTGCTTGTTCCAAACCAGTTAACTTATACTTGGTGTTGACAATTTTGATAGTTGTAGAAAGAACTTGGTTATAGGATTTCTGAACGTCCACTGATGCACGTCGGCAGAAAATTTAATAATTGTGTCTGTCACCAACTTATTGGTTTAACTTTTGACCATTTTCCACAAGCACCCATTTTCTTTCATTCAAACTTTGGGAATTGCTTAGTCACCAAGAGGAGAAGTTGTGCAAACACCATATTCTGTGCCCTCAGGTGTTGCTTTATACAATGTGAGCTACTCTGTTTATTTACAAAAAATTATGCAGATTTTAACCTGATAACTGTAATAATGCCTCACTACCGTAGACAAATATTGGGTGAATAATAAATCCATATTAAAGTCTGGCTCAAGTTGTAGAAAATGCATACATTCTCACACCTAATGCATTAAGATGTTGATATAGAAATTAAAACTCATTTTGAAAAGGAAACTATGAGGACATATTAGCAAATGAGAATGAGCTATTGACATTATTTGCTTGGCAACAAGGACTGTGTACTTAGCAAACATTTACAGAGCTCCATATAACTGGCACTGTGGCTATTCATCTTAATAACCTTCAATTTGGATCCGTTAAGATTAAGATGCCTTTGCAGTTTTAAAATGTGACTTGTGTGGTGATCTGATATTAGTGTAATGTATCATTAACAGTATAGAGCCTTAGACATATGTGGTACCATAATTTTAAAAAATAAACTCTGCCACCATTATTTGTACCCCGACACCGCCCTCCCTAAAATGTGTGGCGGCATCGCACACTGAATTCCCTAGTTAGGAAAGTAATCTTCCAGGTGGGGGCCATGTTCCTTGTAATCATCCAAGCATCTTCTAACAATGTGAGTAATAAATGGTGAGGTTTATGTTGCACCTAGCAATTTTGAAACCAATGATTTTGGGACCATAAGACCATTAGAGACAGGAGTAGGCTATTCGGCCCCTTGAGCCTACTCCGCCATTCAATGAGATCATGGCTGATCTGATTTTTACCTCAACTCCACTTTCCCGCTTTTTCTCCTTATCCTTTGACTCCCTTGCTGACCAAAAATTTGTCTAACTCAGCCTTGAATGTATTCAATGACTCAGCCTCCACAGCGTTCCAAAGATTCACGACCCTCTGGGAGAAGAATTTCCTCCTCATTGCCATCTTGACCGGGCGACCCCTTATTCTGAGACTATGCCCCCTAGTTTTAGATTTCCCCCATGAAGGGTAACATCCTCTCGGCATCTACCCTATCGAGTCCCCTCAGAGTCTTGTATGTTTCAATAAGGTCTCCTCTCATTCTTCTAAACTCCAATGAGTATAGACCCAACCTGTTCAATCTTTCCCAATAAGACAACCCTTCCATATCTGGAATCAACCTAGTGAACCTTCTCTGAACTGCCTCCAATGCAACTATGTCCTTCCTTAAATAAGGGCACCAGAACTGTACGCAGTACTCCAGGTGTGGTCTCACCAGCACCTTGTACAGTTGTAGCATGACTACCCTGCTTTTATACTCCATCCCCCTAGAAATAAAGTCCAATATTCCGTTTGCCTTCCGGATTACCTGCTGCACCTGTATGTTGACTTTTTGTGTTTCATGTACGAGGACACCCAGATTCCTCTGTACCGCAGCATTTTGTAGTATTTCTCCATTCAAATAATATTTTGCTTTTTAATTTTTCCTCCCAAAGTGGATGACTTCACATTTTCCCACATCATATTCCATCTGCCAAATTTTTGTCCATTTGCTTAACCTGTCAATGTCCCTTTGCAGACACTTTGTGTCCTCATCACAACTTGCTTTTCCACCTATCTTTGTATCATCAGCAAATTTGGCCACAAGACACTCTGTTCCTTCATCCAAGTCATTGATATATATTGTAAATAGTTGAGGCCCCAGCACTGAGCCCTGCAGCACCCCACTAGTTACAGATTGCCATTTTGAAAATGACCCTTTTATCCCGACTCTTTGTTTTCTGTTAGTTAGCCAATCCTCTATCCTTGCCAATATATTACCCCCAACACCATGAGCTCTTATCTTGTGCAGTAATCTTTTATGTGGCACCTTATCGAATGCCTTTTAGAAATCTGAATATACTGCATCCATTGGTTCTCCTTTATCTGCCCTGCCTGTTACTTCCTCAAAGAACTCTAATAAATTTGTCAGACATAATTTCCCCTTCATAAAAACCATGTTGACTCTCCTTGATTGTATCATGAGTCTCTAAATGTCCTGCTACTATTAACAATGGATTCTAGCATTTTCCCAATGACACATGTTAGGCTAACTGATCTATAGTTACCTGCTTTCTGTCTCACTCGCTTCTTGAATAGGGGTATTACGTTTGCGGTTTTCCAATCCGCTGGGACCTTCCCAGAATCCAGTGAATTCTGGAAGATTACAACTAATGCATCCACTGTCTCTGTAGCCACTTCCTTTAAGACCCTCGGATGCAAGCCATCAGGTCCAGGGGACTTGTCAGCCTTTAGACCCATTAGTTTACCTAGTACTTTTTCTCTCGTGATTGTTTTTAGTTCCTCCCTCCCCTTTGCCCCTTGATTTTCTACTATTATTGGTATATTATTAGTGTCTTCTACTGTGAAGACAGATACAAAATATCTGTTCAATTCCTCTGCCATTTCCTTGTTTTCCATTATTATTTCCCCAGTCTCATCCTCCAAGGGACCAATGTTTACTTTAGCTACCCTCTTCCTTTTTTATATACTTGTAGAAGCTTTTACTGTCAGTTTTTATATTCTTGCTAGTTTACTCTCATAATTTATTTGTCATCCTTTGGTTTTTAAAGTTTTCCCAATCTTCAGGCTTACCAGTAATCTTTGCCATGTTGTGTGCCTTTTCTTTTGACCTGATACCATCCTTGACTTCCGTAGTTAGCCATGGTTGGTTCACCCTTTTTGTGGAATCTTTCCTCCTCACGGATATATTTTTGTTGCGGGTCATAAAATCTTTTTAAATGTTTGCCACTGCTTATCCACCATCATACCTTCTAATCTGTTTACCCAGTCCACTTTAGCCAATTCCGCCCTCATTCCTTTATAATTGCCCTTATTTAAGTTTAATACAGTAGCTTCAGACCCAAGATTGTCATTCTCAAACTGGATGTTAAATTCATCATGTTATGATCACTGCTTCCCAAGGGATCCTTTACTTTGAGATCATTAATCCTGTTTTGTTACCCATTACCAGATCCAAAATGGCCTGTTTCCTAGTTGGTCTAAGAAACAGACCCTCATACACTCTATGAATTCCTCCTCAGGGCTATTTTTGCCAATTTGATTTGTCCAATCTATGTGAAAGTTAAAATCACCCGTGGGAGCGATGCTAATGGATAGTACCCATGTAGTTATAGTTCCCACATATACTTCCAGGGAAAGCCGAATTCTACACTCTCCTTATATGAATGTGCAGCACTCTGTTCTCGGGGCCTCTTGAAAGCTGATGAATTTTCTGATGCTGGAAAGATTCAAAGGGGCAATTGGCTTTTTAAAAAGTTGGCTTTGGTTCCCTTACTAGCTCAACAAGCTAATCTAGTAAGTAGCTAAATCCTACAGACCAGTAGGATTGCAGTCTGTGCTGAATTCATCAATTTTTGGCCAGGACAGTAGTGTGTTGTCACTACAATTGGCCTTCAGTGAGTTGCTCCAGGAAGTGCTGTGTATGAACATAGTGTGACCATAAAGTTGGCAGTGCAAACCAGTCTAAAATGTATGTTTCGTTGCTTTTCAGCTTCTATACTGCAGCCTAGTGAAATGGTAAGTTTTGGATGCCCAAAGTTTTGGCTTGGTTGAACTGTCCGATATTATACCATTTCAATTTACATAATTGATTGAAGCACAGAAGCTAATTTTCAACTGACAGGGAACGGAAAACCACCAGCAGCAGATCGGCTGCCCATTATGGAAAGAAAGATTGGGCGGAGTGTATAACATGCGGCCAATCCTCGGCCAGTGGTTTTCTGCTCCCTGCTGCACTTGAATATTACCCCCTGCTTTAAAGAATAGGTTGAAAGAAATGGGGATAGAGATGTGGGAACAAGGCAGGCCCATGGAATTAGGACCTGCTGCTCATGTGAAGGATGGACACCCTCGCAGGCTGATGGCCTGTTTCTGTGTTGTAATTTCTGGTGACTAATCATGATGCTCCAGGCGTTGAGTGTGGGGCAGGCTCACTGGTCTTTTCCCACCTGTCATTTTCGTTATGTTCGTATGGAGGGCTGTGGCACTGCTCTCGGGTAATTCAGGGTCCGGGGTGGTGGGGCTTGACGCTTAATCCCTCTGTCACTGCTGCTCCAGTCTCCTAGGCTCTGTTACCAGGCTCCAAGCCGCTAACTGTCATGGCTGCTTTTTTTTTTTCTCCTATGATTCTGCAGTCAGAAAGAAGAGGGTCAATCATAGACACAACTGCTTACAGGTGGATACCACAGCGGATGTACCAGGAGACAGACCTCTCGGCTGATCTTGCATTACTAGGAAAAATGCTGAATTGAATTTGACAGGGTTAACTACGATCAGTGTTTTATGTAATCGTAGAAACATGCAGCACAGAAGGAGGCCATTCAGCCCATCGTGTCTGTGCCAGCTCTTTGAAAGAGCTATCCATTTAGTCCCACTCCCCTGCTCTTTCCCCATAGCTCTGCAATTTTATTCCTCCTTCAAGTATTTATCCAATTCCCTTTTGATAGTTACTATTGAATCCGCTTCCACTGCCCTTTCAGGTAGTGCATTCCAGATCATAACAACACAAACACTTAATGCAACACAAGGAACAGTGTAAGACGTGCAATATAACTCTGTATTCTACCTGATCGGGATTTTGTGCCAATTAAAATGGATATAATGAAATGTAGAATTGGATCAGAGCCAGCTGTCTTTATTTGATCTGCTTGACAGCTCTCGGCAATTTATGTGCAAATGCTGTTGAATGTGCTCTCTGTAATTACGCTATCTCTTTAATTTGGTGGTAATGTGATCCTGCAATAATTCTAACCAGTGGCATTAATGTTACTAAGTTCTTCAATTGTTTTACAGGCAGAAATGATGAGGAGCCCCGTTAGGTCAGGTAATGGACTCCAACATAACCGACGGAGACAAGTTTTTTTAGGCACATATATAAATATGGATTTATGTGCGGGGGGCATGGGCTGTGAGGTTTAAAATGCCATATGATATTAACTGTTTTTGTAATTCTTTCTGCCTGTCAAGTGCATAATAGTCATCTTCGTAATCGTGAAAGGTTCAGTATGTTTCTCCCTAACTCCTTTTCCAGCCTCCCTCCCACTTGCTGGTAGAGAATTGCTCCAGTTGCTTTGTGCAGTGATGTAACTACATTCAACAAGGACATGTTTCGGATGTTGCCACACACGGTGACCAGAGCAATTTCTCTTTCCAACCTCACCTCCTTGTGGTTGGTTGCATAGAGAAGCCTTGACAGAAGCTGAATTGTTATTTGTTCCTTCTATTTCTCTTCCTGCTCCACCACACAATTTACATCCAGAAATGTAAAATTTATTGGCTGGCAAAAAATAATTTACAAAATGTCAATTCTTTCTGTGCCACTTCTGTCCAGGTGATTTCTTGGTGGTATCACCAGCCAGCAAACCTACTTAGCTCCTTGGAGAGCATGCCAGATGTTAAGATTCAGGAAGTTTATCTGTTCTACTAATGCTGTGGAGGGAATTTAATTTGGTATCAGGTCTGTGCCTCCGTCCCTCCTTTTCTAACCACCCCCCCCTCCACCCCACCCCTCCTACTGCCCAACCCCAGGGATCCACCAGTGAGACAAACCCCACATTCCACTTCTCTGTTCTGCCAAAACCTCCTGGGTTCACCCTCCCACAGTACTGCCAAAACCCCAGGACCATTGCCCCTCTTTCTCTTCCCCCTCCTCACCACCACCCCACTCCCCAACAATGCTGCCAAAGCTCAGGGTTCCCTCCCTCTGTGCTACTAAAGGTTAGGATCCTACATTGCATAACACCCTGTTATAAAATGCTGTATCCTCAGATTGGTGGTGAGCAATGCCACGTGCAATCTGCTAGTGATTTTAGTACTTAAAGGCTGAACCAATTGACTTTACATTCTGTAACAAAGGACAATGAATACTTTAATTGGTAATAGCCAGGCGATCTCACATAACTGTATAGCCAAGCAGCGACTCCTAACACTGGTATTTGTGTTCTGCTATTAAGATTTATGGGCATGTTTAGAAGGTGCAGCACTCCTCCATAACTGAGTGTTTGATTTGATTTCTCTCTCATTTGAGAGCACAATTGCGGATTTGAGCAGAAATTTCAATGGAAAGGAGCACTATATTGATTTATATTAGTTTACCCTGGTTCTCAAAGCTTATGAATGTGCTTCCAATTCTAATGTGGAATGTTTCTTTACATGGAGCTGGAGAATTTGATATACGTTGCCTACCATTGGCAGCTGTGCTCAGCCGCCTAAGCCTTAAATTCTGGAATTCCCTCTCTAAATCTCTCCACCTCCTTTTTAAGACGATCCTTAAAACCTACCTCTTTGACCAAGCTTGTGGCTACCTGTCCTAATATCTCCTTATGTGGCTCGGTGTCAAATTTTGTCTGAACGCTCCTGTGAAGCACCTTGGGACATTTTACTATGTTAAAATGCTGTATAAATGCAAGTTGTTGTTCTAGAACTGATTCCAGTGGTGGTGGATCTGCGATACGACGTGGTTGCTCGTGTTCCAAATTTTCCCCCTTTGTCCTGCGGAGGAGATTCGGAGACCACTGCCAGTACTGGTGCAGCTGCATCTGCTTTAAGCTTCAGGTTCCTGTGCTTTCCCCCAATATCTGAGGAAGACCCTTGGAAGCCAGCAACGTGAAAGCTACATTGCTAACCCGAATGGGCACCTGTTCATGGAAGCACTAAATCGCAGTTCCAGTTGCAAGCATTACCACAGTTTGTTCTTCAGCAGTGCAAAATCACCTCCGTGATGTACACTGACCGAGCCATGTGCAATGCTGCCTTTATTGACTCTTCCATTGCTCTCCCGGCCAGCCTCCCATCATATTCCCTCCATGAACTTGAATTCATCCAAAGCTCTACTGCCCATATCCTAACTTGCATCAAGTCCTGTTCATCCATCACCCCTGTACTCACTGGCCTACATTGGCTTCTGCTCCAAAGACACTTTAATTTTAAAATTTATCACCCTCATGTTCCAATCCCTCTATGGTCTCGCCCCTCCTGATCTCTAACCTCCTCTGTGAACTCTGCGTTCCTCCAGCTCTGGCCTCTTGTGCATTTCCACCCACCCCCCCACAAACTTCCTTCTTTCCACCATTGACAGCCATGCCTTCAGCTGCCTAGGCCCTAAACCCTGGCATTCCATCCCCAAACCCCTCTCTTTCCCCTCTATCGCTCCTTGTCCTTTTTTAAGACTCTGCTTAAAACCTACCTCTGACCAAACGTTTGATCACCTGTCCTAATATCTCCTCCTTTGGCTCCTGTGAAGCGCCTTGGAACGTTTTACTACATTAAAGGAGCTATATAAATGCAAGTTGTTTTATATCAATGGAGGGTGAGCTACTCCAGCTTTGGTGCTACTTAAAATAGATATGAAGACCGAGGCTCTGATGCCTTCTTGGTCACACTGATACCTTTGCCCAAAGCCATTTATATATAATCAATGTATCAGCTGACGTTAATTATTTGCACTTGTGCGATTGCCACGTTGTTAATCGGCTGAAGAGAGAATTTTTTTTTTAAAAAGATAATGCTTGGCACGTTGCTCCTTTCTGCTATCTTCGTTCATTTGCCTGCCTCTGATTTTGTATTTCAGTGCGAAAGCCGAGATATTCAAGAAGAGAAAGACTCTCTGTTTCTGCGGCTTCCGCTGCCACGAGCAACGTTTGACGCTGCACCGCCTTCTGTGTACATTCAAGAGACGGTATAGTTTTGATTTGTGCATTGTATACAAAAGATTCCCTGTACCGAAGGACCCTGTCAGCCTGCCATGTTGCCGGTGATGGGTACCGCTCCCCAGATCGCTTGATTGACACATAATCCGGGAGATACAAACGGCAACAAACCTATATATTGACATTTGGTCCAAAATTAGTGCCATACTGGAAGTATGGGATGGATTGCCCCCCACCCCCAACAAACTCCAAGCCTGGCATGGATTCTTCACTTTTTTTTTAAATTAAGCTCTTCACTAGAGTCCGAGCTTTTATTTTGAGGTATGAAATCGTGGAGAAACCAAAGGTTATTGTGTGACTGAAAACCATTTGTTTATTTCCCAGACAGGTCTACACCATCCAGCTGTTTGTAACCAGGAGGATCTGATTTTTTTCATCTTCACATGATTTCTTCAATCACATCAATCTTCAAATGCTGCTAAATTTACAGGAGAGTTTATATTTTTGCCCCCACCCTCTCCTGAAGGTGCTGACGTTTTCTGGGGCAAGATTCCATGGACACCGGCAGCTCCAATGCTCATTCTTCAGTTGTTGAGTTTAGGCCATAACTGATAGCTGGCTATTTGTTCGTGGGTTCAACATAGCTGATCATCTCCTCGCTTGCTATTCATGCAGGAGTCACTGAATAGCGTTCAGGAGTGAGAACCCTGGCCGAATATTTTTTCCCCCCCCTCCATAGTGTGTTCTAGTGACTCTCGTATGCATCGTGCCAAATGCTGCCTCCAGTGCGAGTAGCTAACTCAGTACAGATTGGGTGTACTAGCTCATTCAGTTCCACACTGGATTGTGCTCATACCCAGGGCAGACAGAGGGGAAGGTAACTGGAGTTGTGCTTTTAAGGCCGAGATTTCCACAGTTTGCAGCTCAGTCCTTCTAATTTGCTTGGGTCAGACAGCGAAAACGATTCCTTTTATCTAGCCGGTAGGAAGCTTTCACTCACTGGAAGTCTGGCAATTGATACTTTAACCCCCTCCCAAAATTCAGGAGCCTGGAAGAAATGTGTCTGATTTGAATTTGCGTCTAATGGTTTCATGTTATTATCCCAATCCTGAAATCCTCAATGTGGCAATTTAAGGTTTTCAGCACATGCTGCGAAAACCTGATCTGTAATGTGGTATCAACATCAGCTCCCACCAAATGTAAAAACCAGTCACAGGGATCTGAACGGCTGCTTTACAATACATGTTAGGGTTTCTGTGTGGCTGTAACCTGTTTATTTGTACTGTAGGGTTCAATCGTCTTCATTACTGGGTTTTTCCTTTGGGGAGGTGAAAGATTCGTCATGTCATTTCAATCCATAGAATCCTGTGACTCGCAGTGTGACACATAACGGTGATGCATAGTGTGACTCGCAGTGTGACGTAACTGGGATGAGGTGTTAAATAGCAAACTTAGACAAGCTGTTGGTACTGCTGTTCATAATATTGCTACCTGTACTTTTTCTTCCCCTCTACCTTTTCAATTTTAAGGCTTCAGGTTGCAAGTCTCTTTCCTCAGGATATGCTGTGCATAGTAGACTGTGTAGGATCATGTCCACAGCTCTGCTAAAACATTCAAAACTGTACTGTGCCAGACAGATGAAAATTTACCTCTTGTTTCTAGCTCCACAAAGGAATGATGGCTATTTTTCTGCATGGTCCCAGGTTTGTTTCTTTTTACTGAACTGCGGTGATGTAAGAATTCAAACACCCCAATGCTCATCTCCTGGATCTCCCCGTTAGTTGTACTTGTCCAGCTCAATTGACTGTTTTGGCAGTTTGTGGTCCTGCTACTGGTCGGACGAGGGGCTGGAAGTGCTCCTCCTGCTGGTGGACCTCAGCATGACGTGACTGTGGTCATGGAGAACTCTGAGCTCAGGAGATTGGGCTTTGGCCAGTGATCTCCAGGGGGAGATGGCTAACAGAAACCTCATCACTTCTACTCATTCACATTTAGCTGTAGGGAATTTTTAAAGTGGAACTTCTCAGAATGAATAGCATTGTCCTGATGCAGAGTAGAAGCAGGACAGTTAGCTTAATTCTCCCAGACTAGACATCTCAAAACTTAAATTTACTGTGAGAATGATTGTAGCATCAGCACATTTGACTGTAAAAGTGAGTCAAATGCAGCATAGGGAGAGTAGGCGAGGACTGATTGTGGTATTTTGAAAACTCTTCAGGTGCTAGGTAGTCTTTAAGTGAGGTTATGCGTTCAATCAGTTGGAAAGATATAATCTGTCACAAGCTTTGTGGTGTAATGCTGTCCCAGTACGTTTACTGACTTGCCAGGCAGATGAGACTGACTTGTCACATTTCCTTTTTTGATATTTAAAGAGTTTCAGCAGTGAAATGCAGCGTAGAGAGAACAATTCATTAAGTAACACTAACCTTGTTCAAGTGAGAGAAACTGTTGGGTTCCCTTTTCCACACTGATTATTGTAGCAGATACAAATCGGCTTGTCCTGAACACATGGGCCTTGTGTGGGGAAGATGATGGGGAAGCTCACTTACTCGAACGTGTTGTCTGCCCTACTGTGCAAGTTGTACCTCCTCTAATGTCGGCCTGGCTCAGTTGGTAGCACTCCTGCCTCCTGTCGGCAGGTTATCGAAGCCCCATTCCAAAAGCTTAAGTTCATAATCTAGGCTGATATTCCACAACTGTGCTGCTTTATTGGAGTTATCATCCTTCCAACTAGATATTAGACCAAGATTCTGTCTGGTGGTTTAGGTAGATATTAAAGATCCAAATGTCGCTTTCTGAAGAAGAATAGGGAATTCTCTTGGTCTCCTGGCCAACATTCCTCCCTCAACCAAACCTATGATAAATAGTGACTAGTGATTGCTCTTTGTGTGGCGTCTTGCTGTGTATAAAATGGTTGCCACGTCTGCCCACATGATTGCAATCGCTGCACTTCACTTTTTTTTTTAAGTGCTTTCAGACCTAATAAGGCACTGTATAAATGCAAATATTTCTTTCTGAATGGATGTAAGATCTGTTGGGCCCTGCTTTCTATTTCCCACCAATTCCACAATGTAAAACATGACCTAATCTTAAGTTGTTGCTGGCATCCATTTGTTCTCCCTTCTGCACCTTCATGCCACCTTTTTGAGAGAAGCTGCTAGAATGATGATGAATAACAGTATAATTTCTCTTATTGTGAAAATGGCCAGTGTAGGGACTTGTCCTCAACAAAGTTTTTTTTTGTTGTTGCCCCTGCCTTTACTCTGCTGATACTGTTCTTCCTTCCCTTGCTCTGTCGTACCTTAGTTTAAACATCAATGAAGCTACAAACCAAACCCTCGCTGCATTAAAATATTTGAAATGAAAGGAAAATGCTGTCAGCACCTGAAAAGAGATAAGACAGGTTAACGTCTTGGATGTAAATCCTTCATCAGAAATGGGAAATAAATGAACCTTTTTTTAAAGGACTAAACAAAACACACACAGGGAAAAGAACAATAGGTAAATAAAATGTTTATAGATTTGTTTAACTGTATCCCTTAGGTTGTGCAATCCTTATTTAAATAACCAACATATGGTTATTTGAATCGCTGGGTGCTCTGTTCTCCCATAATTTGATAAACAAAGAATTGGTTATTGTAATGATTTGCCAACACCTTGATATTCTGAACAGATTATTCTAGCTCCAGGACTTTCTCAACATTTAGGTCGATGGCCCACACGCAACCTCTGACTATAAACCCAATTCATCGCTGGCTGCTTCATGGGGAGTAATAAGAAAAAGAACAATTGTGCATTTATATAGCACCTTCCACGGCCTCAGGATGTCGTAAAGAGCTTTACAGCCAATGAAGTACTTTTGAAGTGTAGTCATTGTTGTAATGTAGGAAATGCAGGAGCCAAACTACACACAGCAAGCTCCCACAAATAGCTGAGATAAATGACCACATAATTTTTTTTGTTAGTGATTTTGGTTGAGGGAGAAATAGTGGCCCAGGAAATAATGGTGCTTGGGTTAATCCAATTCCATGCGGCAGTGTGTCCTTGTAGTATAAAGTGCATGAATAAAGCAAGCTTTCATGACTGGAGCTGGAGACAGAATAGTTCTCATTGAGGTAGTGTGACATTTTGTATCTAGTGAGATCTATTTGGTGCATATAATATAGGCCTGGATTTTCTAATGCGAGTGAACCTCTGGCAGGGCAAGACAGCCACATGCCCCTCTGATCCTGGCCCTATTTCTGGTCACTTGGGCATGGAGGGTGGGCTTTCTGACCTCCAGGAAGTTGGACCATATTGAGGGGGCAGTGAGGCTGTAGAACACCTCCCAGGTAACGTGTTGTAGCAGGAGAAAGGAAAGACACTGAGCTTAAGATTTGCCTGTTGCTGATGGGACAAGTACACGGCCACGTTCTGACACACTTGCACAGGCTGCTCCTCACTGGAACTCCTGATGTCCACCTCCACCAATAAACGCTAGTTGTTATTATACTTCACTCACCCACTACTTTTTTCTCTTGTTACAGCTGACAATTGTATAAGGAGTGAATTAATAGTCCAACTTATTGTTGGGGAGGTTAAGTTCATTTGAGAAACATCGATCCTCTTGGGATTAAACTATTGCAATTGTGCCAGGGAGAGGAATGGAGAACATCTGAACCAAATTGCAACTGACCTTTAATTGACCATCTTAATGTTGTTGTCCTTTTTAGTAGTGAAATGACAAACACTAGCAATAAGTTAAGAGATTGTTTTTTGAAAGAGAGATAAATCACCAGGATTTGATCTGAATACTATGCAAGAATAAATGTGAAATGTTACCAATTGAATGACTCAAATAAACTAGCCAAACTGATGCAGTGTTTAGCTATTGCAGGTTTTACTGCTATTGTACAGCAAGATGGTTTTTCTATGTGATATTTGCTTTTATAATTGTTTTTATACTGACTTGAGCATTGTTTTTTGTAATTATAATTTCAAGTAAAAGGACATTTCATCCATGGATTGTTTTTTCTTGCTTTGTTCCAAACTTCTCCACCTGCCTTAGAAAATTGCTACTCTGCTCATGGCCACTAGGTGCGCTAGAGTGGGACTTGGGCGATGGCCCATTTTCACTCCGGGGTGGGGGAAAAAAATCGACTGCCTGCCTGAAAATGGAGGTGGTAGTCGTCCTGTTACCCCCGACAATCGACCTGCTGTAACTCTGAGGCCCTACTGCTGGGTGACCAAGGGGCCTGTCTGAAACGAGCGACCGGCCTCTTTCCTGCGCATATTGAGATCCTAGTTAGGACTCCGATTGCCATTTTATTGGACATGTGGGTGGAGCTTGCTACATGAGGGCTCCGCTTGTGTACTGGAGATCCGAACAGGAAACGGACAGATTTTTTGCTTTTAAATCTTTTTTGTGTCTGGAGCCAGAAGGAGCAGGAGTGCTCAAAAATCACGTTGGCAGGTTGACCAGGTTAATCTTTTTAATGTGAGGAACCTTGGCTTGAAATGGTGGGTGGGGGTGTGATCCTGGCTTAAGTGCAGGTTTTCAGCAAATCAGATGCCAGGTTTGAACATTGGCAGCCCCACCTGCAGCCTGGACAATGGAATCCTGAACAATTGGACCAAGATGCTCCCATTACGGTTATTGGCTTAGTACAAAGAGGAGAAGGTTCAATTCTCTCTTAACTCTCAATTACTTTATTCATGTCGTTAGATCATATGCATATAGCTTATACGTCTGGTTAGATATAGGCATGCAGTTTACACCAGGTTATACAGTTTTATACCCAAACTAGGATCTAAATGCACACCCACTAGGTTTCTCTGACACTCCGAGTGGTCACAATATAAAGGCTAAAACCCGAAAAGGAGAGCTGACGCTGGCCAGGCGTTCCGTTTTTTTTCTCTCTCTCTACACGTCCCTGACGTAGGTTCTTCCACTTCCGCGATGCTTGGTCTGCGGAGTCTTCGCTGGCTCCACGCCCGAGATTCTTCATTCTTATTCCGAATCTTATCTCTTCAAGCTTCTCTCGCTCGCGCTCTCTCTCTCTCTCTCTCTCTCGTTGGTTTAGGCTTGCTCACCTAGTCCGTGTCTTCTCCTCATTGGCTCTGTCCCAAGGACTTAAGTAGCATTACCTCATTACTCCTTTTCTAAATAAGGACTTGTCTTTCACGAAACTTAGCTAATTCAAACCGGTTCCAGCCAGCTCAGGCCAGTGACTGAACTCTGGTTACTTCAGTTCAAAAGTTGCTTTTGCCTGTGTGTCAGCAGTTCGGAATAAACTCAGTTTCTGCAGCCCATAGCCAACAATGCGCAGATATGTCAGCTGCCATATTGGAGTCATGCATTTATGTCCTTCTTTCTTTTAATTTCCATTATCAATTCCTACATCCACATTTACAATGGGAACTGCCTATGTAAACTTGTCAGCGCCTCTGCTGGTGAGTGTAATTAGTGTGATAACTTCACTTAGACCATGTCCATTGTAAATGTGGATGGAGGAACTTATAATCGAAAAAAGTGAAAGGAAATTCTTTTCATTGGTGCATTCACTCCTGCGCTTATACAGGGGGAAAATCACATGCGGAAATCTTATTTACTGTGGGGGGGGAGAGGAATCTGAGGATTTTCAACAAAGTGATTCTCTAGAACATTAATACATATAAATAGACAATCACAATATCAGATCAGAGTAAGCAGTTTGCTTGGAGTACCAGTGCTATTGGAGAAATTCTGATGGACAGAGCACATGTATTTGCACTGAATAATGTAAGATACATTTCGATAAGGCTGACATGCTAACGAGCATTAAACAGCAGTACCACCTGGAAATGGTTGCACGTTAACACAAAAAACACTTAACTAAGGACTAGGTGGCTGCAATAGCGATGATTTTATGGATTTGCACTGCCGCATTGGAGAAAAATTGAGTGTGAGCATCTGAATTCCTAAAATGTGCTCCCTTGGGCAAAGCTTACCTCGAGTGAAAATCCACAAAGATCCCCATATATTAATGGTTCCAATTATTCAACTTTTAATATTAAAAAATGGAACAAAATGAAAGTAGTTTAGCAATTCCAACAAACCCTTGCAAAAAAGGTTTAGTTCCAAGTCTGGAAAGTGGGCGATAAGAGATTGAGTGACAGTGTGTGAGCTTAACCAGTGGTAGTTAGAATTTAACAACTTAGCAAGATTGAAAGTATAAATCAGAGCTGCGTGAAATTTATGTAGCATAGCAGTGGGAGCCTAACTGTGTGTGGGGAGGGAGCAGTGGGATGTAGAGCAGGGAGTGGCGGGGGGGGAGCTGCCATCATAGGTGCTCTGCGTGTCATAGCCTCACAAAACTTTTATCAGACATCCTTCACTTTCTATATTAATCCTTGATTTTATTTGACATTGTTGGAACAATCCAATTATAGAACATATCGCTCATAAATACAGCTTCAGTTATTTTGGCAGAGAAGGTTTTGCTATAAGCCAGACGAACCCTGCTAACGGCCTCGGTAGAGGTTCAGAGCAGTATATGCATTGATTTCTCATTACATACTTCCCTAGAACCGACTGCTCATTGAAGCAGAAATAAAAGTGAAATGACCTGTTCATCATCAGCCAGTGTCTAATTTGGACCTTAATTGTATTTTTTACACCATTATTGTATGACTGGATTACTTTTGAACTGAAGACAGTTCTGGTTGTAAAGTTCACTCCAATGCTTTCCACTACCTGCTTCCTTATTGTCCCCTCTTATCGTTCCCAAACTTCCTTTACGTAACTGTCAGCTTATCATAAAAAGGCAGCTCGCATACAGGAAAGGCAATGAAGCATGAACAGTGCTCACTGTGACTAGCCTTAAATCAGAGACAACAGCTGAGGCAGTAGTGAGGAAGGTCATTCAAAATTTAATAATGGAGTAAGGCAAGCATGAGGCTTTCAATATATTATACAACAGTTCCTTTGTTGTACAGTGTGTGTTAAACTGCAGAAGAAATATTGCCTGCAGATGGGCAGAAGAATTAAAACTGATCTAAGTTATAATGAGCGATTTTATTAATCATCCCCACAACCTTAAAAAGGTTAAATAAAAACCTTTCCCATATAATGGGAAAAGAACCAGAGGGGAGATGAGAATTTTTTTTAATGCAGCGAGCTATGATCTGGAATGCACGGCCTGAAAGGGTGGTGGAAGCAGATTCAATGGTAACTTTCAAAAAGAGAATTGGATAAATAATTCAAGGGGGGAAAATTACAGGGCTACGAGGAAAAGAGCAGTGTTCAAAGAGCTGGCACGGGCACAATGGGACGAATGGCGTCCTTCTGTGCTGTATGATTCTATAATACTTAATTCCTCTTCAGGGAGCTGTATTTGTTATTTTTCATCATGGTTCAGTTAGGACTAAAAATTGAAAACCAGAACAACAATCTCTTTATTGCAGTCCCACTTGCACATAGACTTTGGCATCCAGCCTCAAGATCTATGACAAATGAAGAAATGGGAACTCCTTGGTCTCCGCTTATGATTGAAGATAATAAACAGGAAATGAGTCAACTGCTGACCAGCCAGGCCAAAACGCTGATGTGTCGAGTCGGAAAATCCTTCCGATGATGCAGACGGCAATCACTGCTCAAAAGCTCTTCCCACGACCTTCCCAGGGGAACTCTGACCCTTATTCCCTTTGTGTCGGGCTATGTTTATACCGCCTCGGTGTGAAGTGGGTTTTGGTCGCGCGTTAATGCAAAAACGGCAGCATCGTTTAGAGGATAACTGACTGAGCCAAAAAGCTGAGGGTGAGCCCCCTCCAGGTGGATGTCTCGCTCCCAAAGATTGTAGCTCAAATCCGGCCCAAGACAAACTGCACACCTCCACAAATCAAAATACAAAACAAACTTACCTGATCATCTGTACCTGCCTGAACATTAAAACATACAAACTTGTTATAAAGAAAAGAAAGAACTTGCATTTCTATAGCGCCTTTCACAACCTCAGGACATTCCCAAACGCTTTACAACCAATGAAGTACTTTTGAAGTGTAGTCACTGTTGTAATGTGAGAATGCACAGACTTAAAAGTAACAGTTTTTAAATAACCAAAGTTTCTTTCTTAAGCAGTTAACACTTTCTCCTTTTTTTGCATTTTCTTTCCCGCTTTTGGCCTCCCTGAGCCACTTTCCTAACCCAGAGAATGGGCAGGCTTCCTGCCCTCAGCCCCTGCCAACGCTGCTGTGTCTTCAGCTCCTGTAGGTGCTGCAGTATGGCCCAGGGCATCTCACCTGTCGACTTTCCATCTCTCCTTCCGGGAAGAACTAAGTCTGCTACAACTGGACTGGTATGTCTGAAGCCTCAACCCACCAACCCATACTGGCCAACGATGACTATTCCAATAATAAAGCCGTACATTGTTACATATTCATAAGTGAAGGAAAAACCCACAGTTGCACGGAATAGATTCCAGTAAGCCTGAAAACCCACCATTCCAATATCTCAATGTATGAATTCAATATACGCACTCCAATGTGCTTGCCTTCCTTCTTTTCCCTCGTTTTCCATTTCTACCTGTCTTCCTTCCTCAGCCAGAGCTAATGGACCTAGTTTATAATATTCCGGTGATATTAGAAATTTGAAAGAGCAAAAGAACGAACTTGCATTTATATAACGCCTTTCGTGTCCTCAGGACATCCCGAAGTGCTTTACAGCCAATGAAATACTTTTTGAAATGTAATCACTGCTGTAATGTAGGGAAACGCGGCAGCCAATTTGCGCACAGCAAGATCCCATAAACAGCAATGAGATAACGACCAGATAATCTGCTTTTTGGTGATATTGGTTGAGGGATAAATATTGCCCAGGACACCGGGGAGAACTCATCTGCTCTTCTTCGAATAGTGACATGAGATCTTTTACGTCCACCTGAGAGGGCACGGGGGGCCTCGGTTTAACGTCTCATCCGAAAGACGGCACCTCCGACAGTGCAGCGCTCCCCCAGTACCGCACTGGTAGTGTCAGCATGGATTATGTGCTCAAGTCTCCGGAGTGGAGCAGTTGAAATTTAAGGTGAGACACACAACCCAGTAGCAAATCAGTTCAGCCACTCGTTGCGACTCAAGTCCCAGTAGTGGTGAACATTCAAGACCCCCAGCAACTGTGGGCCAATGGTGGCACAGTTCTCCAGTAGCTAGGTGCCGGGATGTTTACCTCATCAGCCTACAACAGACAGGAATTTAATTTCCCATGTGAGGAGTAGCCCTGGCAGCAGACTCCATTGATGAGGCCTTTATCGGAATTAAGACAGAATAAGTAAAACACAGGACTCACTCAGAACAAAAACCCTGCCCTTTGCAACTGACAACAGAAAGCCTGTATTCAAAGATACAATTATAGTTTCACTCTATTATAGCAAATGCTGCATAACTAATTCCCCATTAATCTGCTGCAAAATAGAAGATTACATCCACTTATGAATTACTAGTCACAGTTGGAGACCTGATTCGACTGTCATTTAGCTGACTTTTTGATGCTTGACCTTTGAAATTCTCTATAAAGATTTATAAAGATTTAAAACAAATGTTTTAAATCTTTATAGAGAATTTCAAAGGTCAACAAATGGGAAAAAATCGTTTCATCGCTCCACTGTTGGCGGCCGTGCCTTCAGCTGCCTAGGCCCTAAGCTCTGGAATTCCCTCCCTAAATCTCTCCGCCTCTCTACCTCTCTCTCCTCCTTTAAGACGCTCCTTAAAACTGACCTCTTTGACCAAGCTTTCAAGTCACCTGTCCTAATATCTCCTTATGTGGCTCGGATTCAAATTATGTCTGATAATCGCTCCTGTGAAGTGCCTTGGGGACGTTTTACTATGTTAAACACACTATATAAATGCAAGTTGTTGTTACTGCACCCTCTGTATTCGAGATGCCTATTTGTGCCCCACTTGTGTGACACTGTACGTTGACACACAAAAGGGGAAAATCACAATCCATCTATGATGTTCTGTGGCAGGCACCTACAGGACCCACAAAGATAGAAAGCTTGACACTCCTAATCCATTGGCTTCCATCATGCTCTTACCTATATGCCTTGCTGACTCTGAGCCAACTCCAGTGGCAGTACATGTGTTCTATACCTCCTGACTCTGGTCTGCCTTAGTAACGTCTATCACAAGGTGACATTTGTAGATTTGGTTATGAAATATCAATTAAAAAAAATTGGCCAGTGTTCCCATATGACTGGTTATTTCCAGGCACAAAGTAAAGCTAATTACACATATAACTTTTACAAGCTGTTATTAAAATAAACACCCATATTTCTCAGACCTAAAAGAAGTGCAAATAAAATGAGCAGTAATACATTAACAAGTACATGATACATTAACAAGACTGGAAAAATTACATACCCTTCATACAGATCTTAGTGTAGGACACCCTATGCTTTTCAGCAGTGGTATCACCTTTGGTGAATCATTGTTATAATGGCCCAGAAGTTGCTGGAGAGGGGCATCTCATGACGTGCCCTGTTAGTTAGACTTTTTCCCTCACCATTCGACTCGAAAAAAAATTTGCACCGCCAATTGCTGGAAGTGCGAGCTGATAACGGTGCGATGAGGGCAACGGGAGCATCTGGGACCTCGGTGAATGACGGGACCAACAGTCTATCTCCTTCATCAATGAGATTTAAGGATTAAGAAAGAAACAGGGGAACGATGGTTGAGGAAATAGAGTGAAATTAGATACAGAAAAAGAAATAAAAAGAGAGGGAAAGAAAGATTGGATTGAGAGAGGAGAAAGAGACGGACAGGAAAAGTAAGAAAAGAATTTTAAAATGCTAAATTTTAAAAATCTCTAAGAATAATTTACTACCTGCAGGAGTGAGGCTTCACAGTTTCAATTGTTCACTTTCTGGGCCAGTGAGGTTGAGTGGCATTGCAGGAACATAAATCTCATCATTAAAAAGGTCCTTACGCTGTTAAGTACCAGTCCTAATTTCCTGCGGCGAGTTTAATTCATATTTATGGCGCTAATGCAGCAACTTCACAAAAATCTTGGGGAGGTTGATGGCGAGCTTCCATTTTTGCGAGGCTAATGGCGGAGCAGCACAAATCGTCCAATTGCATATGCTCTGATACCTCGCTGGTACATTGCTAAAGCTATTCAACTGAGGGAGGTGGGCTTCACAGCTTAGTCCGGACAGTGGGTCACTGGACAGTGATCAAATACAGAAGAAATGTGCAGTCTTTTTCTTCTCTCCTCACTCTGAGAGAGAGAAAGCTGCATAATTAAGTCAGAACTTCTTCATCCCAAATTCTGCCAGCCTTGGCTCAGTGGGTAGCACTCTCGCCCCTGAGTCAGGTGGTTGTGGGTTCAAGTCCCACTCCAGAGAGCTGAGCACTTCATCTAGGCTGGCACTTCAGTGCAGTACTGAGGGAGTGCTGCACTGGCAGAGGTGTCGTCTTTCGGATGAAATGTTAAACCAAGGCCCCTTCTGGCCTCTCAGGTGGACGTTAAAGATCCCATTGCTCTATTCGAGGAAGAACAGGGGAGTTCTCCTGGTGTCCTGCCTAACATTTATCCCTCAATCAACATCATTAACATAGATTGTCTATTCATTTGTTTCATTCCTATTTGTGGGATTTTGCTGTGTGCAAATTGGCTGTCACATTGCTTATATTACAACAGTGACTACACTTCAAAGGTACTTCATTGGTTGTAAAATGCTTTAGGACATCTTGAGGTTGTGAAAGGCGCGAGATAAATGCAAGTCTTTCTTGCAAACAACATTCTAGCTGTGCCCCTGATGGGCCAGCAATAAATGTATTGCCTGGTGTTGTACTGAACCTTACAAGTTAGGAAGGTCCCAGGTTCAGTCCTCAGTCTGTATTGAGTTAGCTGTTTGAACGTGAGGGCCGATTTAATTAGATAACCTGCTTCGGGCTAAGGAGGGGGAGAAATCAGCTGGGAGTCGCACTCTCCTGATCATTGTTCAGTGACGCTCCCCCCAGCTGTAAGAGTATGTGGGTGAGAACATGCTCACGTTTGGCGGTGATGCCTGCCCGAGACAACCAGTCTGTCAACAACAACAACTTGCATTTATACAGTGCCTTTAACGTAGTAAAACGTCCCAAGGCACTTCACAGGAGCGTTATCGGACAAAAAATTGACACTGAGGCAAAGAAGGAGACATTAGGACACGTGACCAAAAGTTGGGTGAAAGGGGTAGGTTTCAAGGAGGGTCTTAAAGGAGGAGAGAGAGGCGGAGAGGTTTAGGGAGGGAATTCCAGAGCTACGCTCACTAAGTTCACACGTGAAGAATGGACACCTGGAGCAAGGCAATGGAGGGCAGGCCATGCCAGTGGAACCTGAACTCCACTTGAGTCGACACCTTGAGCAGAGGAGGGGAGAAATCTGGAGCGAAAGTAACCTCAGACTTCAGGTTGAACTGTGTTCACACCCCATGTTATAAAGCTCAGTGGAGTTAAAAAGTCCCATAGTCCGTGCATGCTCACCTGATCGTAAATCAATGGAGGAATGTTCCTTGTTTCTTCCATCCTCTCACTCTGCATCCCCAAAGTTGGAGAGTTTTGTTAATTTTTTTCTCACCTCTCCTGAAGATGCTGACGTGCTGCAGTTTGTTGAACAGGGCATCAGTCTCCTTCTGGTTCCTTGCCCAAGTGACTACTCTTCATGTGTGGTTCTAGGCAGTGAATGTTGGCCGACTATTTAACTGCGGAGGAAATCACAACTGAGCACAACCACGTCCACAAGTGTATGTTTCAGCGGCGTTTCATGGCCACTGGTACCCCACCCAATGGCCATTCTCCCTCTGTGAATCCAGACGGTGAATATCAGCAGGATATGCGACCATAGGGGCTATCACAACTGAGCCTGGTCCCGTTCTCAACTGATGTCCAAACACAGATGTTTCCGATTGGAATCTCTGGATAGTGATCAGGAGTGGGAACACTGGCTGATTTGCACCTGCCTAATCAGGGCCACTGAGACTAATTATAATGCCTTGGCTGAGATCAGCATAGCCTGGGTTTCGGACCTGTGACCTTCCTGCTCTATATGGCTCAGCTACTCACTATTTTAACTAGCTAAGATAAAGGTTCTACAACCCAGTTTGGACCTTTTCTTTGCAAACAACATTTTTATAAGCTTGGTCTATCTGCACCCCTCACCACCCACTGGTTAAATGTATTGTCTGGTGTGGTTGCACTAATCCCAATCATGCCTTCCTGTGCAATCAGAGAAGTGAAGGGGAGCCAGGACTGTAATCCCTATTGTCTGTAAGCTAAAAGCGAGCTCGAGCAAAGTGGGACCGTTGCAAATCTGTTGGATCCTTCGTCAGGAGAAAGTTTGGTATGTGTGTGTGTTGCAAGAAGCTGAAAACTGTATAATTATGAAAAGAAAGAAAGAACTTGCATTTATATAGCCCCTTTCACGACCTCAGGAGTGTTTTACCGCCAACAATGTACTTTTGATGTGTAGTCACTGTTGGGATGCCGGAGAGAGATTTATGGAGCTGCTTTGGGCCATCGGGCCACGATTGGGTGGACACGAGGAACTGAGACGGGTACACGTACTGTGGTGAGATTAGGCGATGTTTACAAATTGATAAGGCTGTTAAAAAAGCTTCCATGGCTTTATAAATAGAGGCATAGAGTACAAAAGCAAGGAAGTTATGCTAAACCTTTATAAATAACTGGTTGGACCTCAGCTGGAGAATTGTGTCCAATTCTGGGCACCACACTTTAGAAAGGTCATCAAGGCCTTGGGAGAGGGTGCAGAGGAGAATTACTAGAATGGTACCATGGATAAGGGGTTTCAGCTAGCTGGAGAGACTAGAGAAGATGGGATTGTTTTCCTTGGAGCAGAGAAGTTTAAGAGGAGATTTAACGGAGGTGTTCAAAATCATGAGGGGTTTTGATAGAGCAGGTAGGGAGAAACTATTTCCACTGGCAGGAGGGTTGGTAACCAGAGCATACAGATTTAAAATAATTGCCAAAAAAGCCAGTGGGGTGATGAGAATTTATTTTACTCAGCGAGTTGTTATGATCTGGAATGCACTGCCTGGAAGCAGATTCAAAAGTAACTATATACTTGAAAAGGAAATATTTGCAGGGCTATGAGGAAAAAAGCAGGAAAGTGGGACTAATTGGATAGCTCTTTCAAAGAACCAGCATAGGCATGATGGGCTGAATGGCCTCCTTCTGTGGTGTATGGTTCTATGATTCCACGAGGAGTGGAGTCTTCTAGCGGCATTCACCCACCCACATATTACTATTCCGTCTTAAGAGAGGACATAGATTACCGTTGGTGATAATGGCAAATGTGGGAGCAGATTTTCTTGACATAATTCCAGCAGGGAGGGATGGGAAACCAGTTGGGTGGCCATTCTGCTGGTGTCCGTCACCCAGTCACATCTGTGATTTGCCACCAGAAACAATGTGGGGAACGTAGAATACATCCACCCTTATATGGCTAGACATAGTGAAATGATGGGAGTACCTCATATGATGTATTTATCATAATTTGTGCTCCAGGGCACTGGGGACCTGATACAGGGTCGCGTTCCAGGTGTTCACTATGTCGGTGAATCATAGAATCATAGAATGGTACAGCACAGAAGGAGGCCATGCTGCCCATCGTGTCTGTACCAGCTCTTTGAAAGAGCTATCCAATTAGTCCCACTCCCCTGCTCTTTCCCCATAGCCCTGCAATTTTTTCCTTTTAAAGTATTTATCCAATTCCCTTTTGAAAGTTACTATTGAATCTGCTTCCACCGTCCTTTCAGGCAGCGCATTCCAGATCATAACAACTCACTGCTTTAAAGGGGCCTTTTTAAAATTGAAAGCTCCACCTGAACCTGTCCAATCGATCACAGACGTTCAATTTCTGCATCTAAGGCAGAGAGAGGATAAAGACTTTGGAGCCGACCCCTGGGGGTCACCAACCATATCATGCTCTTCAGCAGGTGCCCGAGGCTTGCTGCAGTCATTGTACAACCTCCAAGCCCCCATCTCCACCCTCCGTACAAGCTCCACGACAGGGGTGGGAATTCCACCAGGAGCCGGACGCACATGCGTTAAATAGCCTCGGCCGGGAATATCAGCCGGGGTCAGGTTCAAAGCGCTGGGGGTGGGTGGAGGCCTCACCCTGGTGAAGTTACATTGCCCCAGGGAATGGGCGCGAATCGTCCCCAGGAACTTGTGCCCTACGAGACGTACTTGCTGAACATGGGAAACACGTTGCCTGTTTTGCCTTTTAATGTAGATGCACTCAGTAGCCCTTAAGATTACTGAATACATTTTGTAGAATTAAAATCTTTCATTTGACCCTCACAGCCACACCTCTTTGTGCTATTTAATTAGTTATCATGAACAGTGAATTACCTCTCGTATTGTTTATACTGTTTACACAGTTGCGTGTTTGGAAGATAAAGTTGTGTGGTCTGAACAGAACCTAGTGTTCTATGGATATCAGCTGTAATCTGTGCTCCCCAATAGCAAGAACTTATACCAGTGAGAATAAGATTTAGGAATTCTCTAAATGTTTTGGGTAATATTTTCTCCCCCTCCTCTCCTAAAAGCATTGATTCCTGGCTGGGTAATGTTCCATGGACGCTGCTATTTCTCTGTTACTTTGCCTCAAGGCGCAGGACCCCTTTGTGCCTTGTTGACTTCAGCTGCCTAGACCCTAAGCTCTGGAATTCCCTCCCTAAACCTTTCCGCCTCTCTACCTCTCTCTCCTCCTTTTACAAGCTCCTTTAAACCTTCCTCTTTGATCAAACTTTTGGTCACCTGTCCCAATATCTCTTTATGTTGCTCAGTGTAAAATTTTGTCTGAAAATGCTCCTGTGGAGCACCTTGGGGCTACCTTAAAGGGGCTATATAAAGGCAAGTTGTTGTTGTTGACCATTATTGACCACGGTGCCCATGGCATGATCCGACCAGAGCACTGGACAGTTTAAGCATGACCTCATCTGACTCAAACTCTACTGTTTTAGTTGTATGGTACAGTGAACTTTTTTTTCTAACTTTTCCTCCCTTCCACCAGCCCACAAGGAAAGCCCACAAGCCCCTACTTGGCATCACCCAACAAGACTTTGGTTAGCATCTCAACCGGGAAGACTGTGTAACATTGCTGCCATTAGAGGGGGGAGAATTGGCTTCTGCAGTAGAAAAGAAGGCAGATGTTGCTGTTGGAAGGTGTTTCTCTCGTGTGTACCGAAGTGTTCCCCATTTTATTAGAGTGTTAAGATTGTTGTGTTGTAGTTTCTCTCTTGAATAAAGGTCAAAGTTCTTGCGCCAAAACCAGTTGTCTGCTGCACTTTGTCACAACCCCCAAATAAGTCCAAGGTCTAGAACCCAGGGAGTGGGAGCGATTCGGACCGCTCAGAAGTCAGAGGTGAAGCTGACACACACCACCACCCCCTACAGGTGGGGGGTGGGGACGTGTGGAGGGGCTGCAGAAGTTTCTGGTGCCAAGTCACATTAATGTCTGAGGTTTCAAAATTTATTGCGTGGTATATTTCGACCACTTGTAGTAACCGTCAGATTATCTGTCACCATACTGGCGTAGTATTTTTAAAACTTCTAACTCTTAGCCTGTGTGCAATTTATTTTGCTAGTGGTGGATCTTTAAAAAGTTGACTGTACCTGACCATAGGACGGTCGGTGAGTGCTGCAGGTGGGAAATAATTCACTCTGATGCAATCTTTGTGAGGTTGGAGTTCACAGCTCTTTATATTACAGTGTTGCCTCATATGTCAGGAGCGTCATCAGTGACAAATCTGCAGTATAAATGACCTAATGATTGACTGAGGAAGCATCTGTCTCTGATTGAAAGTTCTACTAAGGTTGGGTCTGCCAGAATGTGCTGACCTCTCAGCCCATCCATACAGGCCAAGAATGCTCCCGTGGCCTCACCCCTCCCTATCTCTGTAACCTCCTCTAGCTCTACAACCCTCCGATATCTCCGGGCTCGTCTAATTCTGGCCTCTTGCGCATCCCCCACTCCTCATCGCCCCACCATTGGCGGCCGTGCCTTCAGCAGCCTAGGTCCTAAGCTCTGGAATTCCCTCCCTAAACCTCTTTGCCTCTCCACCTCTCTCGCCTCCTTTAAGACACTCCTTAAAGCGTACCTGTTTGACCAAGCTTTTTGTCACCTATCCTAACATCTCCTTATGTGGCTCGGTGTCAAAACTAGTCTGATGACATTCCTGTGTAGCACCTTGGGACATTTTGCTACGTTAAAGGCGATATATAAATACAAGTTGTTGTTGTTTCAGCATTGTTGGTTTGTACAGCTTTTTCTCCCAACGTGCTTGGTATTGTAAAGTTGTGTTCCTGAGCTGGGAGAAACTAGATCATGTATCTGCACGTGTTGTTCTGCATTGTTGCCAAATCTGCCCTGCAGTATAGGTGGGGCTGATTAGGTACAACAGAAACCAGCTCATTAATATAATATAGGGCATCGGATACATTGACTGGGCAGAGAATAGGGAACATTACTCAGCATTTAGCCTGTACTATCCCTAACCTGGAATTGCATGATCCTGACTGGCAAAGTAATTCCCTCCTGACCTTGGCAGAGATCTTGCGGGGGGGGGGGTTGTAGGGCTGGCGAAAGTTACAGAAATAGGAAAGCCATGAAGTGATTTATGCTCAAGGATGAGAATTAAAAATGTTACGCACTGGGGGACCAGGTGCCAATGTAGGCCAGCAAGCACAGAAATGATGGGTGAGTGGAACTTGGCATGGGATAGGATACGGGCAGCAGAATTTTGGATGATGTAAAGTTTATGGAGGGTGGAGGATGGGAGGCCAGTCAAGGCCGGCCATTGGAATAGTCAAGTCTGGAGGTGGCAAATGTATGGATGAGGGTTTCAGCAGCAGATGGGCTGAGGTAGGAGTGGAGGCGGGTGATGTTACAGAGGTTGAAGTAGGCATTTTTTGTGATGGGGAGGATATGGGTTCAGAAGGTTGCGAACACCATCTTTTCGGGGCAACTAGGGATGGGCAATAAATGCTCGTTTTGCCAGTGATGCCCGCATCCCAAATATGAATAAATAAAAAATACCAACAGCCATTTATTTGCGGAAACAATCTTCGCAATTCACAATTTCAGAATTGTTATCTCTTGTTTTCACTCATTAAACTGAGGGTAATGGAATAACTGACGACAATTACAAGGTAACCATCAAACGGAATGATCAGGCGGTACCATAAATTGTAAGAGCAAAGCTCAAGTGGTTTATAATCATCATCCACACCCTGAGATTTGATTATAGCCTTGAAGTTGCTTCCTAGCACTCTATTTTTTTTATATATAAATGACTTCAATTAAATTGCCCGAGGTTTTATAACGTTGTTTTACCAGCAGCTATCAGTGCACTCTATGCTCTCAATCCAATTGTAATTAAAGTTAAGAAGTTCTAGATCCAGAGCTTGTCCAATAATGGTTATCTGCTATCATTGGGTTCAACATTTCACTGGCATTAATTTTCCCATCATTTCCTTGTACTTCACAATTGATCATTGTGCTCCGGTTATACACAAATTGCCATGCCCCGGGGACTCAGAGCAACGATGCTACATGGCTCCTTTTTCAGGAAGAAAATTAAAGGTGGGTCCTTCAACCTCTCTCCCAAGGTAACTTTATGCCGCTGCTTCAGTCTCTGGCAAGTGACGGTAAAAACCAGCCCCCCCTCCCGGCGCAGACGTCCCTCGTTTTATGCTTCTGCCCCATCGGGCGCTGGTGAATCTGATGACCATTCACAAGACCCATAGGTCTCTGCGTTTACTGGAACAAAGGTGCTGTTTTATGTTTCCAAATGCAGCCGACTCATCAACTAGACTTTGAGAATGTAAAAGCTCCTTTATTTGAAAACAGTACAACTGTTAATCTTCCTCATCACAAATCACCAAACCATTTTCTACGCAGATGCATAGATATTCTATCTCAAGACCAAAAATAGAAAATACTGGAAACACGCAGCATGTCAGTCAGTGTCTGGGGAACGAATAGACAAGTTAACCTTTCAGGCTTGTCTCTTGCTTAGAACTGGATGAACAAGGGCTTTAATAAAATCAGCAAAAGGGAAGGGGGCACAAAATAAACAACAGAGAGGAAATTTAAGTAATTTGTTCATCTTTCATTTTTAATTTCTGAAGAAGAATCGACTCTCTGCTCTCTCCACAGATGCTGACTGGCCTGCTATGGGCTTTTAGCATTTTCTGCTTAGGCGTCAGCCTTGGCTCAGTGGGTAGCCCCCTCACCTCTAAATCAGAACATTTGTGGGTTCAAGCCCTACTCCAAAGATTTGAGCACATAATCTAGGCCGACACATCAGTGCAGTACTCAGGGAGTGCTGCATTGTTGGAGGTGCTATCTTTCAGATGAGATGTTAAACCAAGGCCCTATCTGCTCTGTGGATGTAAAAGATCCCCTGACACTTTTGGAAGAGCAACAGAGTTCATCTCAGTGTTCTGGTTAATATTTATCCCTTAAACAACGTCAATAAAATCAGATTATCTGGTCTTTATCATATTGCTCTTTGTGGGAGCTTGCTGTGTACAAGTTGGCTGCTACATTACAACAGTGACTCTGTTTCAAAGGTGCTTCATTGGCTGTAAAGTGTTTTGGGGCGTCATGAAAGGCACAAATCTTTCATTTCAGATTTCCAGCCTTTGCAGGTTTCTGCCTTTTATTTATATTCCAGCTCCCTTTGTGTCAGACTTGCGTTTAATGCCAGTTTTTAATCCTGAAAACGGTGTCCATGTCAAGTATAGGCTGGAGTAGCAGCATTACATGCTGAAGATCATGGGATTCAGATTACCAACGAGTTGGGAGGGTTACCAAATTTAAGAAGTAGGTAATGATATGGAAAAGAAAACAGATGGATTTCTACCTCTACTTTAACTGTTCTTTTATTCACTTCTAATCTGCCAAACTACTAGTTATCTTGTATTGAAGATTTATTTACATTTAGTGATCCGAAATTTCAAGTCATTTACAGTTAAAAAAAAGCGAATGGAATACTGGGATATCTAGCCAGAACTGTAAATTTCAAGTCTCTAGAAGTTAGGCTGAGGCCTTTACAACCAGGCCTGCTGTTAGCCTAAAATAGAGAAGCACTGCTTGGTCAATAGTCCCCCTTTGGGTGCTGCTCCTAATCGGGAGAGGTGTTTAACGGGGGTGGGGGGTCAAGCCGATATCACATGTTTTACACTATCGCCTAAAATCAAAACTAGCCCAACACAATGAATCTTCATACGTCACTCTCCCCACCACCCGCCCCCCCACACCGTTCCCTTGTCACCCAACAATACAACAACTTAACATTTATATAGCGCCTTTAATGTAGTAAAACATTCCAAGACGCTTCACAGGAGCGATTATCAAACAAAATTTGACACCGTCCCACATAAGGAGGTATTAGGACAGGTGACCAAAAGCTTGGTCAAAGGGGCAGGTTTTAAGGAGCGTCGTAAAGGAGGGTTTTAGAACACTGTTAGCATCTAACCTCTCTCCATCACAATGTTGCTCGTCCCACCCTGTTTTTATCAGTACGACAGTGGCCATTGTTTATCTGAGCTGTCCTCTCTTGTTCTAAGCTCCAAACACACCATACCACACATTCTTTCTCCCCTCTCCATCATCATGGTGTGGAAATCAGGACTCAGTGCAAACATCTCATTTTCTACTTCATCCTTACCCAAACCTCAAAAACGTGCCATTCCCCACCTTTCTTTCTTACGAAACTCGAATCAGAAGGTGGTGAGTAAGTCTTTGAAGTTATTTCACTTTCATTTATTCCAGTTAAACAGGCTGATAGCTGCAGTTTGGGTTTGAGCCAGGCCATACCCTGTTTACCCTGCCTGAGGGAAACTTAAACCCTGTCACCCTGGAGAGAGCTCTGTGAGTGAATGCTCACATGAGCGCATAGAGGAGCTCCTCTCCCAGTTAAACATTTGGAGACCGTGAGTGGCAGTGTCTGCCTTTGGAAATGCCAGCTGTTTTACCACAGCAAAGGAGGGCACAATCAGGGAGAGAGCCTCCCCCCAAGCATTTCTTGCATTCCTCCTTGTGGGTGGCTCAGTAAGTGGCTGATCCCCGAGTGCTGTTTGGCCATGGGACTCGGTGAGGGTAGAAAGGGGAGGGGACAAAAAGGAGGGGGAAATTACAAGGAAACATAGACCTGGAAATTCCTGGGGCCTCGATCAGCCTGGGTGGAGGGGAGCCCCCGTCTGCTTGCCGTTACCCAAGGCCAGCGATCCGGTCCCTAATCCTGGAGACAGGATCATCTGCCCAGCTGGGGTGGGCCTCCGGAGCCTGCAGGTCTGCATCAGCAGTGGCCGCCCCAGCCCATCCGCCCTTTTCCCCTCACACCTCCTCCTCAAGGCCCAAACGGGCCTAAGAACAATTCTCGTTTACCGAATCAAATAATTTTCAGCTCCCACTGGAGCCACTCCGACTAGTAAAGATAATCGACCCCCTCTAAGGATGGATTGCCTTACTCTCGTAAAGGTTTGGGGAACCTTCAGGAGGCCTCAAAACAACTCACGCTGGTGCGACTTCCTCCGAGGCCTTTCAAGGGCGCAAAGGGAGGGATTTCCTGGCGAATCCCGGGACCTCCCCCCGCTACCAACATACCCCCTTGATGAGGAAGATGGACAAGCAGAAGACCCGGTCACACCCCCTCCCCACTGGAATTTAAAGGTCTGGCCTAAATAGGGCAGAATCCCAGCGAGGTAATTTATGGCCAATGATCCAACTCTCTTTCCCCACCCCACCCCCTGGTGGAAACGGGACGATACTCTCTCCAGCATCAGGAATTTCAGGACCCATAGTTAAAAAAAAAATGGCTACCAGCATGGCGCAAAACCGAAGAATAAGGACCCTTCCTAGAGTGAACTCCTCCTTTGTCCAGGGTAGGGTTTGGTGCTCAATGATGGCAATTAAACAAAACACAGTGATTGGCACAACAAACTCATTATCATACAGACTTCACAAATCCTGCATTATATAAAAAAAATCTTTTTATACCTAAAACCCTTCCCAGCCACCGCCATGTCTGAGGCGGTTTGATAAATGTCAGACTGGATACTCACCTAATATTTATATTTATGACTTTTTTTGCAATTTGTGCTTCAATCTGAAATAAATTTACCAAAAATAACCTGCTAATTTTCCCTCTTCCTGAAGATTTTGGCTCCTGCTGAGTGAGTCTGTGGAGATCAATCTCTCTCCTGTATTTTACCCACTGACCATTGTTCATGTGCGACACTAAACATTCATGATGTGGAGATGCCGGTGATGGACTGGGGTTGACAATTGTAAACAATTTTACAACACCAAGTTATAGTCCAGCAATTTTATTTTAAATTCACAAGCTTTCGGAGGCTTCCTCCTTCGTCAGGTGAACGATGTGAAAATCGTTCACATCGTTCACCTGACGAAGGAGGAAGCCTCCGAAAGCTTGTGAATTTAAAATAAAATTGCTGGACTATAACTTGGTGTTGTAAAATTGTTTACAACTAAACATTCAGTGATTGTAGGCTATTTGCATCATAGCTGAGCCCCAGTCCTGTTCACCTCTTTAGTCCACACAAACAGGTGCTGGGATCAGTGTCACCTCCGCTGACACCCGTTAACTCAGTGCAGACCAGGAATCGAGCCTGTGATCTTTTGGTCTGATATGGCTCAATCACACACTGGATTTAACAATTGTGTCATTAAAGGAGCCTACATGTTGTGGCTCGTTGGTAGCACTCATGCCTTTAACTTTACCAAGGTTGTGGGTTCAAATCCCACTCCAGATACTTGAGCACAAAATCTAGGCTGACACTTTGATGCAGTATTGAGGGAGTGCTGCACTGTTGGAGGTGCTGTTTTTCAGATGAGATGTTAAACTGAGGCCTGGTCTGCCCTCTCAGGTTGCTGTAAAATGGCACTATTTTGAAGAAGAGCAGGGGAATTCTCAACGGTGTCCTGGCCAATATTTATCCCTCAACCAACATCATTAAAACAGATGATCTGGTCATTGCTGTTTGTGGGATCTTGCTGTGCACAAATTGGCTGCCAGTTGCAACAGTGACTACACTTCCAAAGCACTTCATTGGTTATAAAGCAATTTGGGACGTCCTGAGATTGTGAAAGACACTATGTAAATGCAAGTCTTACTTTTTTTTATATACTTAGAATATAATTGATTCAAAAACAAGTTCAGTGACTGATGGAAAATGACAATAGGATTTGCTGTTGGGCCAGATAATGTTAACTCAAAACAGGAAAATCTGGGGGCAGAACCAATGAGACAAAGCAGCAGTCAATACTGTCACTTGCGATGAGATACTTTGTACGCTGTGCTGGGCAGTATCTCATCGCAGGAAGTCTTTTTTTAAATGAGAAAAACAGCTTGGAGTCCCTTTCATGGTCATTTTTTAAAAAAACCTTTTTGTTTACATGGTGACGCTGAGGGCTTTGCTGTGATGCTGAATGTGAAAGAATTGCAGGAATGTGAATAAATGCAGTCAGGGTGATTCAGCGATTTTTTTTTTGAACCACATCCCTTAAAGGTGCACCATTTTTTTGTAAGCCAAAAATAAAAGTCTGCCAATCGCAAGACAAGTTGCCATAAATTCACATTTAAAAAGTACTTTTACAGCACTTGCAGTGATTACAAAAATGGCACATGGACCTTCTCCCTATTCCAGCAAAATAAAAACTTGCCAACGACTTTCTCGTGAAGACAGCCTCCCTTTAGTTCAGCTCCCTGCCGTTCTCAGTAGCCCCTCTCAGTCAGTTTGAGGAAGAATTCATCGCACACCATAGAAACTAATGCTGAAGTTAATCGATGCTCTTGTTAATCATTCACCGTTTTGCTGCGCATGGTTCCCTGCTAATGTAATCGGATGGAATGTGGACAGCTCACTGCAATGTTCCATTGAGGGGGTTGGGCGAGGTTGCCTTGCGGTGGGAGTGCACTCCAGAAATGACCCCTATAATCTGTCAAAGCCCACCTATTTCACACCTACAGCATCCAATCACAGAATGCAATGATGCAGTTTGACCTCACTGGAGGACATGTTTGTAAATAAAACGAGCTGCGTCGATATTTTTTGTGAAGACAGCGTCCCGCTAACAATAAAGAAGTTCATACATCAAAAGCACTTCAGACATTGCAGGGATTTGTAAATCGATCCACTGAGCACTGAAGCATGCAGGAAGCTCTTGCACTGCCACTAATTTAGCCTAAAAAAAATGATAGAACACTGTGCCAGCAATCAGAGGGGTAATTACACCAAGTCCCTAAATACAATACAGTGCAATATAATAGAGGCAAAGTTCCGACAGGTGAGTGTTACTAGCCAAATGAAACCAAACACAAAGGAGCTGCTTTTATAATACCTCAATGTATGAGTATATAGATGGTGCAACAGAGGCAGGCTGCAAAGACAAAACAAATATACAGCAGAAAAACAAGTGGCATTCGGGAAGAGAGGTAGAGAGAAGTTATATTGTAAAAAAAAATATATATATACAGGGTGCAATGCAGGCGAAATCAGCAGCTGATGGTAATAAATCAGGCATAGGGAGTTCTTTATACCCATAGAGCTTTGGAGCCCACTTTTTGTGAGAAGTGATTTGGAGGAAACTCAACTTCTGAGACAATGAATATAACTTTCTAAACACGGTTAGTGCATTAAAATAGGGGCCAGGGTGGAGCAAGCTACTTCAAGGGAAATCAAATGCAGTTAATTGTCCTCAAATTTTAAAAAATATTCACTTAATGCT
This sequence comes from Heptranchias perlo, assembly GCF_035084215.1. Classification (NCBI taxonomy): domain Eukaryota; kingdom Metazoa; phylum Chordata; class Chondrichthyes; order Hexanchiformes; family Hexanchidae; genus Heptranchias; species Heptranchias perlo. Next base: position 8,345,550 of record NC_090356.1, read on the forward strand.
ACTTTTAATGACTGAGCTTCTTAAGAGTAAATGATGTCACGGCTTCAAGCAGACCGTAGGACATGGCAGAAGAGAAATTCAAAGTGGCATACAGAGAATCAGATTGGGTTTGAAGAGATTGTTAAGAAAGGAAGAAAGACTTGCATTTATATAACGCCTTTCACGACCTCAGGACATCCAAAAGCGCTTTACAGCCAATGAAGTACTTTTTGAAGTGTAGTCACTGTTGTAATGTAGGAAATCCGGCAGCCAATTTGTGCACAGCAAGATCCCACAAACAACAATATGATAATGACCAGATAATCTGTTTTAGTGATGTTTGTTGAGGGATAAATATTGGCCAGGACACCAGGGAGAACTCCCCTGCTCTTCTTTGAAATATTGCCATGGGATCTTTTATATCCATCTGAGAGGGCAGACAGGGCCTTGGTTTAACATCTCATCTGAAAGACAGCACCACCCTCCTTGGAGTGTCAGCCTGGATTTTGTGCTTAAGTTTTTGGAGTGGGACTATGAGCCTACAATCTTCTGAGTCAGAGGTGAGAGTGCTACCCACTGAGCCACGGCTGACTGAGGAGGGTGTAAAGGACTCTGCTCAGGGAAGGGAGTTTTAAACAGGTCAGTATTCTATACGGACCAGGACGATACGGGGTTTGGTCCTAATACTGAGCTGGTGATTTCACTCTACATTCATCAACTTCCTCTAGATTGTATATCCTTAGGAGTCAAATTCCTCTCACAAAACAATGGTTGAATCACTACTTGATCCCCTCCTTGCTCTTCAATGGGCCATTGAAAATTTCAATTCTTTCAATTCTTCATGCCTGTCTCAAGTCAACCCAACATGTACCAGCTCTTGCCTTTGATGGCTGTATTCTTAGTCCTTTCTTCATCTCTCAAAATTCTTGGCCTTACCATGTCCGCTGATCTCAAATTGGACTCCCACATCTTCTCCATTGTTAAAGCTGCCACCAAGAAGCATGTTTTACTCTTTCAGGCAAACTCCTCTGTCGCCCTCAACAATTCTTAACTCCCAATAAAGCCCAAGTCCATCCAAGTCTTCAAAACTGCTCCCATATCTGGGGAGGCTCTTCCACAACCTCTCTCTCACTTCAGGACAGGATACAACAAAATATTAGTCATCTGGGAACATTTCTGCCTCGTTTTTTTGCTCTTTGTCATAACCTTTATTACCTGGCTCCACTCTTACCAATATTACTCTAGTCAGTGTTCCTTAGGACTTTCCTAAAGCTCGGAACTATGCCTTCCCTCATGCTCTTCCTCCCTACATTCTTAAAATGTTGAATTGATGACACACCGCACAATCTATTCTAACACATTCTTTCCCACAGCCTAAAAACTGTGGAACACCTCCCCACTGATCTCACCATCTGCCAATGGGAAAAAAAACTCACTGTCTCTCAAACTCTCGTTTCCCTCTCCTTTAGTCATCACAACACCTCTGCCAGTATTGACCTTCTAAACTGCTCCCTTGCTTTTGCCTGTGGTGCCCCAGTTTCCATCAAATCAATCACCATTACCCACCCCTGCCATTTCCCTGGTACGGTCCCTATCTTTGCTCTCTTAAGTCAGAGGGCCAAAAACTCAAGAACACCTGAGGTACAATTATTCTTTTATCTATGCGTCTATTTTTTCACTATCTCCCTCTGTACAAGCATCTTGGTGCAATTAAAGGTGCTGCATCATCACAAATTGTCACTGTTATTGGCAAGATAAGAAGGGCAACTCCTTATGGCCCACTTGATACAGCTGTTACCGGGCAAAACCCACCTTCTCTCCACAAAGATAGTCTTACACAGCAGTTCTTGTAAATATCAGAGAAAGGTCATGCAAAACAAGTCCTGGAAAAAAGTAATAAATTCCACACAGTGGTTTTATTAGTGTGAAATGTCTGGATAATAAACTGCAGCCATACACTATGCATGTGCTTCCAGTCTTGTTCGGGGCTGCTGAGACTCTAACTAGCTCCCACCCAGATTTTTTACCTTTGGCACAAACAACAAGACAATATGAGGCGTAAAGTCATGTGTTGATGTTAAATGAACACATTGGGCTCGATTTTAGCGTCGGGTTTCCTGCGGGTTTCCAGCGGGGGGGGGGGCCCGAAAATCCCGATATCCAGGCACGTGACCGGATCGCGCCGAGATCCCGGCCACTTCCGGGTGCCGCGCTGACGTGCGGGGCTGCGTGCGCAGGACCCGCTGGTGGGAATCCCGCAGGCAATTAAAGCCAGCGGGGTTCCACTTGAGTGTACTTACCTTGCTTGTTGAGGTCATTAAATGAGCTGAAGCAGCTGTCAAAACAGGAAGTGTGGGATTTTAGGTTCAAGGCAGTGTGTTTCACACACTGGGGGAAACAGTCTCCCTTCAACCGGTCGTGTTCCAGCCAGCAGCCTGTGGCAGCTGCCAAGGTGCACTCCACAGCGGGTGGGAGAGCCCTCACCCACGCAGGAGGCCACCGCGTCACGTAGGGCAACCCCTGCCCTCCACCACCCCCCGCCAAGCCAGAGGACAGACCGACGTGAAACCACAGCCCCAATGCGAGGAACCACCTACCTACCCTGCACAACCCCTCAGACCAACACCTGCCAGATGGGTGGTGCGTTGACATCCTCGGAGGACGAACAGCATGACCAGCCCCAGCAGCCTCGCAGTCCACGCCGTCCACCTCTGACACGTGGAGCTCCACAACAGAGTGCTGTGACTCATCCACCTGTACAGCAGGAGGGAGGGCTACCGCAGAGAGAGACGCGTCGCAGAGGGCACTACCCTCGCCACACGTTCCACAGACCGAGGCGCAGCTCCCCGGACCTCTCTGAGCAGCAGTGCACACGGAGGCGCAGATTCACTCGACATGTAGTCGTGGAGATCTGCAGGCTCTTTCATGCCGAGCTGCTCCTGGCTGGCCCCAGCACCATCAGCTTACCTGTCGCTGCCAAAGTCACCACTGCCCTCCACAACTTCTCCTCCGCATCCTTCCAGGGTGCAGCCGGGTACACCGCCGATGTCTCTCAGTCGTCTGCGCGGAAGAGCCCTGCAAATACACCTGCACCTACTCTGCAGTAACACAATGGGTGGCATCAGTGGTGGGTCCTCATAGTGATACCCAGGAGCGGGCATTATTGGACACAACAGACAGGATTCGCGGAGACATGGCAGTGGTGGTGCCAATATAATGTGTGATGTTTGTTGCTCTGAAATTCAATATAGGTAACACCCATGGCAAACCCTCAGACACCCTTGTGCATCCCCTTCATGCTCACGACACGTTTGCCTTACGTTGCCTACTGCACATATGTGATGCATGCCCTGTGGCTGCAGCACAGGTGGTGGCAGGTTGAGTGAGGCTGGCCGTGAGAGAGATGCATGAGAGGGTGAGTATGGGAAGAGAGCCATGAGATTGTATGAGGATTGGGTTGCCTGTTAGTGGCGGGTGAGTACTGGCGAGGTGAGTAGGTGCAGGTAAGATGAGGATGGGGTTTGAGTGGGTATGAGGGGTGATGTGACAGAGTAGTGTTGGTGGTGCCGAAGGAGATGTGGGGTGGGGGCAGTGTTGTGGCAGACGGAGTGTAGGGGAAAGACTACGTGTTCTCATTGTGGCTGACCTACTGAGGTCATTGGAGCGCCTCCTGCACTGTATGCAGGTGGGCGATATGTTGGTGGTGCGGGTGACCCCCTCTGCCACCTCGAGCCAGGCCTTCTTGGTGGCAGAGGCAGGCCGCTTCCTCCCGCCCGCCGGGTGGAAGATCTCTGTCCTCCCCCTCCTCCTCACCCCATCTGATGATACCTGGGGTGAGGCATCATTAAACTGGGAGCAGCCTTCCCCCTGGGCTGCTCCATGCTGTAATTTGTTCCATTGGTTGCAGCATCTGTCAGTGGAGGACTGCCCCTTTAAGTAGAGAGCCTCCAGCTGACAGATCGTACTGCGCATGCGCAGCCCGCCCGACGCGCAGACCAGCAGCGCGGAGCCCGGAGGAGCAGGTAAGTGATTCCAATTAGTGCATTGCCTGCTACGATCGCGCGGGCAACCCACTAATTTCACCTGGCGCGGAGGCCACGCACCCGAAACCCAACCCGCCGGAAACCCGCAGGCCTGCTAAAATCAGGCCCATTGACATTGTTTTTATTTTGGCTCCTGATGTGTTGGGTTTTGTGCAATCGGTGGCAACCTCAATGTAAATTTAACCGATTCACCAAGGCCGCTGGCAGGGAAGACCCTGTTTCTTTTTACAATCAGATCTTCCCGACAGCAAATCCATCAAGTCTACTTCAAGCTTGTGACTGTCTGTGGAAGATCCACGTGTCAGGAGCCAGGATCAGCAGTACGGCACTTAACCCGAAGTAAAAGGCCTCTTTACCCAGAGAATGGTTAGAATGTGAAACTTGCTATCGCACAAAGTAGTTGAGGCGAATAGCATAGATACCTTTAAGGGGAAGCTGGATAAACCCCTGAGGTGGAAAGGAATATAACGATTTGCCGATAGGGTTAGATGAAGTAGGGTGGGAGGAAGCTCGTGTGGAGCATAAAACCGGTGTAGACCCGTTGGGCCGAATGGCCTGTTTCTGTGCTGTAAATTCTACATAAAAACAGTTTAAAAACCTTTGCTCCCTTCCAGGCATTTTATTTTTGTTACAAGCAATCTGAAAACTTCATTGCAGACATGACTATTTAAAGAGGAAGGAAAGTCTGGAGAGGAGAACTTTTTAAAGAAAATATATGCCACGACATTTTGTAAAAGGTGCTAAACTTTTCACTCGAATGAAGACTGTGTTGGCTCTCCTCACTTCCAGGCCTCTTTATTAACGTTGCTGACTGAGATGAACCCGATGAGTCTCTGAGTGGTTCCATTAGCTGCGATGGGAGTTAGACTGGGACACCTTTGCTACTGTTCTCTGCTCGTTAAAAATGAAATGAGCTATCCTGTGTCCTCCTGGTCTTTGTTTAACAGACGAATAATCACTCTGTCAGATCACATGCTGTAGGCTATAACCTACAAATTTGATTTATTAAAAGTAGAAATGAGGCAGTGGCAAGGAGTTGTAACAACAGGTTTCATTACCTCACATCATAATACTCACTGCAGCGGTTCAAGAAGGCGGCTCACCACCACCTTCTCAAGGGCAATTAGGGATGGGCAATAAATGCCGGC